>NC_141073.1:11510367-12030367 GCF_041138505.1 Cibotium barometz
AAGTGTCTCATAAAAAGAAAGCATCATGAACTTTTACAACAAGATAGGATGGTGTCTTCTAAACCTTGTGAATATTCAATATCATGCTTATTTCTCTCAATGTCTTTTAAGAATCAAATTAAGTATGCACTAGGTGAGTATGTTGTACTTGAAGATCATACTTCATTATTGAATGGAGAAGGGGTTTCAACTTATGGGGGTGTTTGAAGAAAATCTTCTCTCATGAACAAGGAGGATAGATCGATGTCTTTATCATGGTAGAATGCATATGAAAGACCATCATGCCACTTATAAAAGTAAATTGAGCATACCTAAAACATCTTGTGCCAATCATGCATTTTTAGATCATACAATTGAGTTTCTCCTTTGTTCTTTTTTTTTTTGAATGCCTCTTTAAAGAATGCATGACACTCGGAGGGGTACAAACAGAGGAAATTTGATCCTTCACTCTATATCCTCATTCTTTGTCGAGGTCTAAGGCTCTTTACGTAAAATTACCTTTTCTCATTCTCTTGCACTTACGTAAAATTACCTTCCCATTCTCTTGAACTATTGGCCAAGTGTTGGGGAGGCATTCAATCAATCTCAAGTCCTCCAAAACTACCAAAGAATCTCTCTTGCCAATCATGTGGACCAAAATATTCGATGCTACATTTTTTATGATGTGTATTAGATCTAGAAGAGGATTAGTTCTTACTCAGGGGGTTCACCTAAAAATATGTAAGTGTAGCACATGAGTTCATCAAGAGGGGTGTATTAATTCAAAAAAGATATAAAATTACATTTAAAGGAGGGGTTTTTAAAACCAATTTTGAAAAAAATCATAAGTTTACAAAAAAAAGGGTTCATTTTATTCATAAAAGTATGTGAGTGTAAGGAGTTTTTTAAATACTCTTCAATGCACGCGATATATAAAGTTTCTTAGAGGTGAACCCCCTAAAGATTCTTAGCTTTGTACAATATATGAGTACCTTATCATTACCTGGTGGTGGTGTATGGGATGATCCTTTCCACAATACTTCCCAATATCCTACACTTAGAGGATGTGGGGTGGCTCCTTTTTTAGATGAAACAAACTTCTCAAGATTAATTGGAAAGAGCTAGTGATGGTCTTTATACACTTCATTCTTGAGATGCATAAGCCATGATGTAACAAGAAAACGACCCACAAATAGGACAATCATTGTTATTGGATGTTGTGCTCAGTGCTAATTATGCAAAATGCACAAATAAAATATATTTAGAGCTATCTAATATTAGATAATTAAAATCAAATGAAAGATTATTAAGAATAGAAAATATACTAGAGAACTCTCTATATCCCGGAGAGTCATGCATTGTCCACATTAAAATTGCCTTCACCTCCATGCTATGTTGTGCAAGCGGGTGGGATACATCATGCACTTGGATGGCATGACATAGTGTCTCAAGCTCCTAGATCAAAGGTTCAAGGTACACAACCATGTTCTTGACCTTATGCTTTGCCAGGCATGACAAGAGCTAGCATCACATGACCCTTATTAATTAACTTCCAAGGAAGGAGATTTTAGCTCACTACTATCACTAGCCATGTGGTCCATGATGTTGATTTAAGACCAAATGTATTGAATCCATCCAAACTTAGTCTAAGTTGTGAGTGACGGGGCTAGTCCTTGAGTTCCGACTACTTCTCTTTTATGTGTTGCCATGTTAGTGAGTCATTCTCGGGACCCTCATTGTTCCGTTGGTGGAGTAATTGTGTACATGCCATGTCATGAGTTTGGCAATAGACGTGCACCAAAACATGTGTTGAATGCGTGTAGTGTTAGGAAAATGCCTCAACACCTTTTGAGGAATCATCATACCTTGCAAATCACTTCGGTGATGAGACTCTCCACATTTTAGACATTGCATTGCATCTTTATAAAAACCCCAAAAAAGCACACAATCATTGACACATGCATGTACACGTTCGTAATCCATGCCAAGTTCTGTGAATACTCTCCTAGTATGCACCCTTGTGCTTGGAATCTTGTTGTCCAAAGGAATCATCTTCTTCATGAGCCTACAACGAGGTTGAGATAATTTTAAATAGTATTTAAAAATGATATGGTATGTCAAAATTGTGATGGGCTAACCACAAATGCCAAGGCCTCACCAAAAGAGACCTGTAACACTAGGATTGCTTCAGCCATACATGGTTTGCAAGTTTAGCAACCCCAAGGTTGCACGAATGGTGGATTCTCCGCACCCCTCATAGAGTGGAATGCAAGTGTCTTCTCGTAATTGATCTTTTTCAATTGAGGCCTCGGGATCCTCCTCTCGTTCTTTCTCAAATATGTCATCCATCGTCTTGTCCATCCCAAAATCTTCTTCGACTTCATGTGCCATTGATGGAGGCATTTCTTCCTCATGTCAAGCATGCGGGCTCACCCCAATTGAGTCATCGAGGTCTCTAAAGCCTTTACGTAGTTGTCCACTAAACATAAGTAAGGAATAGACTCTCTCATCCCACAATGTGTCTCCTTCTCATCCTTGTCCTAAAAAACATGGACTAACTTATGAATACCTAAATCATGTGAATAAGAACTTGTTATAATATATACACTCACCGAACTAGCCGCATGTCGTACATCTTTGAATCGGCCGTAATCTTGCACATGGTTTATTGTGATTTGTCATAAACGCATGATTTCTCCCTTGCATAGCTTGCATGGACATAGAACCTTTTGACATAACCACTCGTGCCGACATCGCACGGGTGCCTCATCATCATAGGAAGAAGAAGGTGTCGATGGTCGTTTGTGTATGGTGGGCACCTAAAAAGCATGCCACCCAATAAAAGTGTGTGAAATCACCATTCAACTTCATAAAACACAAATTTAGCTCTCTAGAATGTGTCAAAAATAGCTCTCTAGATTTTTACCTAGCATGCGGCTATGAGTGTGGCTATATATGCAGCTAGAGCCACGCTCATAGCTATGCCCATATCCGCATACTAGGAAAAAAAGTTAGATACTTCCCTCTCACGTTACGTTGCTTGCTTTTGTATTCTTGCGTTTGGTGTTTGTAGCGTATTTCGAAGAGAGCGGAGGCTACCTAATCTTTAACCCTACTCTCTCACCTTCACAACCCCTTATCCTCATCTCCCTTACAAGCCCTCCTCCTCCTTTACTTTCCTAGCTTCACAAGACCTCCTCCTATCAAGGTATGTACCTTGATCCTTATCTTCTTTGTTTTCTTTAATCTTTTATTTTTTGAAAGTGATCTCTTGAATTCTTTGCTAGTTATATTAAAAGTTTTTTATAAATAAAAACTTTGCTTATCTTAATGCTTTTTGCGGCTAGGTTTAGGGTTTCTTCTCCAAAGAAGATTGACTATGTACATGCCCTTCTCACAAGCATAAGAGGTAAGTCCCTTCACCTTGTTCTCTTGTATGCTTGTTTTCTCTCTTGAATGCTTAACTAGTTGTATTAATAGGGTTTAATATATAAAAACTTTGCTTATCTTATTAATTTTTGTGGCTAAGTTTAGGGTTTCTTCTCCAAACAAGATCAATTGCATACCAACCCTTTTCACAAGCATAAGAGGAGGTAAGCCTCTTGACCTTTCTCTTTGTTATTTTTGCACCTTCTTCGGGTGTCAGGAATGCATGCATGAGACCTTATTCATGCATGAGGCGTTATGCATAAAAACTTATGCATGAGTCCCTATGTATTAAAGTCTATGCATTAAGCTCAATGCATTGAATCATATGCATGAGGCTTATGCACATAAAGTTCATGCATAGGCTCTATGTATAGAGCCTATTGCATGAGGTTTATGCACATGAGGCTCATGAATGGAACATCTATGTATAATTCTTATTTCATGAGGCTTATGCACATGAGGCTCATGAATAAAAGATCTACGTATCAGTCTTATTGCATGAGGCTTATGCACATGAGGCTCTATGCATAGAAGCTCTATGAATGAGGCTTATGCATGAAGCTCTATTCCTGAGGCTTATGAGCTTCTATGCATGAGACTTCATGCATAGGATTCTATGCATTGGCTCTATCAATGAGCTCTATGGATGAGGTTATATGCATAGAAGATCTTTCCATGAGCTCTATGCATGAGGCTTATACACAAAAGCTCATGCATGAGGCTCTATGTATACAATCCTATTGCATGAGGCTTATGCACATGAGGCTCATGAATAGAATCTCTATGAATGAGGCTTCACACATAAGGCTTATGCACATCTAGAAGCTCTATGCATGAATTTGTATGCATGAGGCTTATGCATGAAGCTTCATGCATAGGCTTATATGCATTGGCTCTATCCCCATGAGATCTATGCATGAGGCTCGATGCATAGAAGCTCTATGTATGATACCTTATACATGAGGATTGTATTCTCTCTTGAATGATTAACTAGTTATATTGATATTTATTATAAATTAAAACTTTTCTTATCTTAATGCTTTTTGTGGATGAGTTAAGGAAATCTTCTCATAAGAATATCAACCGTGTATAAGCCCTTCTCACAATCATAAGAATATCAACTGCGTATAAGCCCTTCTCACAATCATAAGAGGTACACCTCTTGACCTTGCTCTTTGTTTTTCTTGCACCTTCTAGTGTTGGGGATTATTTTTCTTGCATATGTTTTGCCTCTAGGCCTTATGCATGCATGAGACCTTATTCATGTAGCATGAGTCTCTATTCATAGAATCTCTATGCACGAGGCTTATGCACATGAGACTCATGCATGAGGCTCTATGCATGAGTCTCTATGCATAGAAGGCCTATGCATTAAGCTCTATGCATAGAAACCTATGCATGAGGCTCTATGCATAGAATCTCTATTCATAGAAGCCTCTGCATGAGGCTTATGCACATGAGGCTCTATGCATGAGATTCTATGCATAAGGCTTCATGCATAGGCTTCTATGCATAGGTTCTAATGCATGAGACCTTATGCATGAGGCTCTATGCATAGACCTTATGCATGAGGCTCTATACATAAGCCTTCTATGCATGAGGCTCTATGCATGAGGTCTATGCATTAAGTCTCTATGCATAAGCTATTTATGTAATGTATGCCCTATATGATCTATGTTTTTCTGCATTTATGTAATGTTTTTTTGCATATATATGTGGCCACCATGGGGTTCATCACCATCGGACCAAGATCGCATTTATGTAGGGGTGTCTTCTAGTTCCATGCACATACCCATAGATGGCCCACATTTGCAGCATGTTTTAGAGGTACAGGTGTCTTGGAACTGCCTAAACTCTAGGTACGGGGCCGAGAAATTAAGTCATTTGGGATTATCTCCTGCCTATTATGTGCCTAACACTTCAGCGATCCCACATTCGCCCACATCCATGCTTCCCACCACCTTCCCTATCCTTATCACTTCTACTTTTACCTACCCCTCATTCTTCCACTTTCCCTATGATTTGCCCTTTGACTCCTCCTAGTTCTTAGCGCACTCCTATGCCATCTCCTCAGTCGTGCAGTGGCATCCTCACTACGACACCACTCAAGTGGTGATAGCTAGAGGGCTTCTCAAAGCCATTTGCGAATCAAGTAGTGGGGGAGGTGGGTGCAATAGATGCTTTGGGAGAGGTTCACGGTCACCTTCTCGTATGACGACCAGTGACGTGCCTAGGGAGGGTGGGATGATTTGCTATACCCTAGATGAGGAGGGTGGGCCTTATGTGGATGACACAAGATGGAGGGTTTATTATAACTTCTATCATTTAGTCAACCAAACATATAAGGATGCCTTCAAACCATTGGAAGAACAAAAAGACAAAGACTTCATATATGTAATTCAGTGCATGAGTGGTTTCCACACCCCCTGGTGGGCACATGTTCTTTCAATGATTGGGCAAGGAATCTCATTATAAAGATCCTCAATAATAGGAGGGCTCGCACAAGGAGGTGCACAAAAGAGGGAAATCAGATGTCTGCTAACTGCACCATTAAGGATTGGAAGAAGGCAAAGAAGGAAGCAAGGGAGGGTACTCAACAACCTCTACAAAAGGTGGTGCGCACGAGTCAACTATTGAAGTATGGTATGACAAAGTATGGATCCAGAGGAAAGGCAAGATAGCTCGCACGATTTGTAAGTTTTCTCTTTGCCATTTTTCACTAAGTTTATATCATGTGTCGTCTTGATTTTCATATCTCATACATGGCGAAATTTGTTGTATATAGGAAAGGGTAACAAGTTGCCCCCCAATGTCTGGGGAGAATAGGTACCGAAAGCACCACAATGAAGTAGACACTTGGGAGTGGCTGAAACGCCATGGAGTGGTCATTGAAAGAGATATCCCATGGGTCATTGAAAGAGATATCCCATGGGCTCAGCAAGGCAACTTGGTGAGTCTCTAAACTTGATTTTTAATTTATCACCAAACTTGTTTTTCTTGTGGCTAACATTTTTGCATTATATCACTATTTAATGCAAGAAGACAAGGATGTATGTGACGGTGATGATGAAGGTGGTGGTACATGTGGTGAAGCTACCAGCGGGCAGGCGAAGATGAAGATGAACACGAAGACGCACCACAATGAATTCATTTAATTAGTGCCTTTGTCTTTTTTAATTTTTGGGACATTAACACTTCATGTATTTTGCAGCTTTGTATATAATTTGCAACTAATAAAAACCACGATATTATTGTTTTGCTTTTTTTGGTGTTTTAAGTGTTTTTTTATGTTTTTAAATGTTTGTCTTCAAAAAATTTTATATTATGTGATTTTTTAAAAACAAACGAGGTTAGAATGGGTGAGATACATGGGGACATTGCCGAAGTACGCCACTACAGCTGTACACGGCCATATGCACAGGGCTATATTGCTCTTTTTGATAAAATTGAATTGATTTGAGTCCAGTATAAGCAAAGAAAAGATTATATAGCACTATCACACCCTTTTGCATAGTATAGAAATTCATAAAAAAATATAATCTATAGAAACTCAAACTTAGTAAGCCTGAGATTATCGAAGCTTATACGTAAAACTAATCTGTCGTCGCAGAGCTAATGCTGCTACCAGGGATTTCACTGACGTAAACGAGAACATGTGAACATGTTAATAACATATGTTAATAACACAAAATTTCTTGTGAGATCACATGTTATATTCACAAAGCTTTCACAAGGGCCTAAAAAAATTATCTTTGTCGGGCATAAAAAATCTTCTTAGGTGGCCACTGACCTGCTATTATGTGAAGATGGTAACATGAGAACATGTGAATAGCTTATTCCCATGTGTAGCCAAGCTTTTAAGGGGTTTCCAAATGGCAAGTGACCTGTTATTTTGTGAACGGTAACATGAGAACATGTGAATAACTTGTTCACATGTGTTATTATCACAAAAAATCTTGTGATCACGTGAATATTAAATCCCTGGCTGCTACCTCGTGGCAAGAAGGTGCGACCGGCATGCTTGTTCACAAGTCTCATGCATGTTGCTTACATTCTTGTTCACAAGTCTCATGCATGTTGCTTACATTCTTATTCATAAGCCTCATGCATAAATCTTATGCATATGGCTAATGCATAAGTCTCATGCATAAGGCTAAGGTATATGGCCATCTCTTGAGAGAAGCATAGCTCTCTAAAGGCTATCCATAGAGCATGTAAAAAATAGCAAACCCTAAACTTACAAACCCTATAACATGTAAAATCATAACAGAAGAAATATACAAGAAAGAGATCTCTTACCTTGTGAGGCTTGTGTGTCTTGAAAACCTAAAAAATCAAGCCAAATGAAGCAAAAAAAGTACTAATAAAAAACCCTAATCTTAAAAACCCTAAAACTTACAAACCCTCTAAACATGTAAAACCGTGAAAGAATAAACATACAAGAGAGAGATCTCTTGTGAGGCTTGTATATGTTGAAAATCTATAAAATTAAACCAAGTTAAGAAAAAAAAGAATTAAGAAAAATCAAGATCTCTTACCATATGAAGCTTTAATGGAGAGCTCTTAATTAGGGAAAAAGAAGAAGGAAAAATAGGAGAGAAAATATCAAGAGAGCATCAAAGAATAATTTGGAGAAGCCCAACATTTACACGCACAGAGAGTGGAGGCACGCATGCAACTTTGTGAGAAATCACCCACATGCTTTTCAACAAGCGGCGGCGAGTGCTTCCGGACTATAAAAGTGAGGGGCTTCACACTTCGGCTCAGGATGAAAGTCCTCCATTGCTCATTTGGTAAGTACCTATTTTAGTAATCATTTCTTCTCCTCTTTCATTTTGTTTTGTACTATATTGTTTTCTTTAACTAATTGTATATTTTCTTAATTAATTTTTGTAGAGGGAGTTTGTTGAACGTGACCCAACAAAGGAGGAGTACGACTATGGATATAGAACCCCCCATCTGTAGTTGTGGGCGTGGGTTGCTTTACCTTGTGCTTGATGGCATGTATGCAGGATGAAGGGGAAGAGGAAGAGGAGGATCCCGATTACGAGCATGAAGTGGGGGAAGGAAGTGAAGAGGATGACGAAGATGATGATGAGCACTCAAAATTCGATGAGGATTCTAGTTAGCCACCTCTTCATTGATATAGTTTTTGTATATATGGCTAAAGGCCCGAGACTTCGTGAAATAAAATAATTTTGGGACTCAATTGCATTCTTCACAGTCTATGTATTCCTTATTTTTATGTTTGTGTCATAAAACTGTGACTGTTTTAATTTTTAAAAAAAGATGTGGGCTAGACTGGGGAGTCGTATGAAGACTCGCCAGTCTGTCCCAGCTTTTGTTTACTGCACGCAGTGAAATATCGCTGCTTGCTCGACATAGATAAACAACAAAATATCGTAGTTGAGCAATGATATTTCGCTACTATTTTTGCTACCCAACAGTGAACCTATTGCAGAGCAAAAATAATAGCATTTTTAGCAGCAAAAATAACGCGACATCTACCTACCCTTCTAGTTATAAAAGTGCTACTATTTTCACTACTACACCACCCTGATTCAGTTCTAGTGTAACTTGCTGAGTGTAAGAGACAGTGTCATCCATACGGTCCCTCTCAATGGAGTGACCTGATTGTAGAACAGATAGAGGGCCACAACTCACACTACAGCAGAGGCATCAACCTCATGAGACCACAAACACACAAAAGTTTTATCTTCAAAAATGTCCCTAAACAAGCACGAGCATCGACGCTCAAAAAATGGGAGATTTTTACAATATAGGAGCAATATTTCGTTGTAAAAACCATTGTTGACTAGTGAGAAAATGTTGCGGAGAAGCGACAAATCACTATATTAGCATCATTAGAACCCTCATTATTTTCCTTCTGAAAACACTATTGAAGCACTACTAAAAAACGCTGATGTGCTCCCAATGTGTTGTAGTGTGACTGGGCGAGGAATCACATTATAAAGATCTTTAATAGTTGTAGGACTCACGAAAGGAGGTACATAAAAGAGGGAAAACAAATGCCTGCCAATTGTACCATTAAGGACTTGAAGAAAGCAAAGAAGGAATCGAGGGAGGGTACTCAACACCCTCAACAAAAGGCAGCACGCATGAGTCCACTGTTGAAGTATGGTGAGACGAGGTAAGGATCCAGAGGAAAGGCAGGCTAGCTCCTATGATTTGAAAGTTTTCTCTTTGTCAAATTTTCACTAAGTTTACTTCATATGTCGCCATGATTTTCATATCTCATGCATATTGAAATTCGTTTGTAGGAAAGGGTAACATGTCGCCCCCCAACGTCTAGGGAGAATAGCTACCGCAAGCACCACAAGAAAATGGACACTTTGGAGTGGCTCAAAATCCATGGAGTGGTCATCACTGAGACAAATATCCCACGATCTCAGCAAAAAAATGGACACTTGGGAGTCGCTCAAAAGCCATGGAGTGGTCATCGAGATAGATATCCCACGAGCTTGGTAAGGCAACTTGGTGAGTCTCTAGACTTGATTTTTAATTATCACCCAGCTTGTTTTACTTGTGGCTAATATGTTTGCATTATATCTAACATAAGAATAGGAGGATGTTGAAAGTGACGATGATGATAAAGGTGGTGGTGCACATGGTGAAGATGCGGGCAAAGATGAAGATGAAGATGAACACAAAGACGCACCACAATGAATTAACTTAATTAGTGCCTTTGTCTCTTTTCATTTTTGGAACATAAACACTTTAGGTATTTTGCAACTTTGTATATAATTTGCAAGTAATAAAAACCATGATATTGTTGTTTTGCAATTTGTTTTGGTGTTTTTAGTGTTTTTTTGTGTCTGTCTTAAAAAAAGTCTTAGTTATGTGACTAAAAAAATGGAAACAAAATGGGTGAGATATGTGGGGACACATGATGTCTCCCCACATATCTCACAAATTTTGTCCTCGTTTTGTTTTTTTTAGACAGTGCACCGCTATAGCCGCACAACTATATGCATGGCTATACAGGCTGCTTATAGCCCGGCTATGTACACGGCTATAGGTACTGTTGTGGTCCGCCGACTATAAGCATTGTTTTATTAATGCGATTATTTGCATAGTTATAGCTATGTGTTAGTAGTCGTGTGCATAGCTGCACATATAGCCACGATAATGTTTTTTTCCATTTCTAGATCCTTTCATATTTTCATTGCTCTTCACGCGGTTGTACTCTTCATTTGTTATAGTGATACAAAACTAGGTACTTCTATACTTATAAATGTTTATATATATATATTTTTGGACATGCACTATGGTGGCCATGTGCATAGATTTGAAGCATGAAAAGGAACAAGAGTGTCAATTATTTAAGTTATTTTCATATATAAGGTCATTTACCATCTACGTTAATGAGTTTTTTATTTGTTTCTAAGAGTAATGTTCAAACACTTAATTACAAGTTTAGGATTGTGGTCAATTTCATGTCTTTTGCAATATCTTTTAGCTATGATGCCCTTCACAAGTTATGATGCCCTTCACAAGTTATGCTTGTTTATTTATTGCATGCATATAAAGAAGGTATTAAAGTGGTGCCCCTTGTCTTGCACAACCACCCTTCAATTTATTTGGATGTCCATATCAAGAGATTTCTTTGAAGAACTCTAAAGGATCATACAGGTGTTTTTGTTTTTTTGGACGCTTTTAGCTTATCTTCGATCAATGTCATTGTTATGAAGTTTGGGGGGTTCGAAGGAGCTTTTCAAAATATCAACAATCTCCCTTGCCTATGTTCTTTTTGTGTAATGCAAAAGGTTTTGGTCAAGGAGAAGATGCTTCTTAGAAAGACATAAGTTTCACTTATTGTTTTGAAAGCATGTCAACTTGATACACAATGTTGATAAAGAATATGACTTGTTTATTCAAAACTTGGTTTCCTAAATGTATACATGTGTATGACATGTACAAGGGTTGGGATTCAAAGGATGTATTTTCTTACCTTCTCAGTCATTTTGAAATGTCGTACTTGTAAGCTACATTTCTTTGATTCCAAGATGCTAAAGATGCACCAAATTCATTTTGCTGCATCATAAATTAAGATATTTTGGGAAATATTTCTTCTGTTTTTTATCTCTACCATGGTGGGTGTGCATGAACTCAAAGATAACCTTGAGAGAAGGTTGCTTGGATTCAACCAATATGGAGATCCTAGAGGTTTAGTCACAATGAAGAATCTAAAAGGGATATACATGCTTGATATGTCATTGGTTTTATGCTAACGTTTCTTGATTATTAGGTTTTTCTCAAGGTAGAGTTGGCTATCTGAAAAGACATAGACCAAGACAGGGAAAAATTGTCTACATGAAGATATTTAGTGTTAAGTCTTGCATCTAATCATTTGTCAGTGGTTTAGTGTGTCTAATAATCATGATCAAGCAAATAATTATTACAAAATTGCTAAGCTTGGCATCTATCTATTAACTCATGTTAGAGTGATGGTCATAAACGAGTGGCCAAAATGTATATAAAAAGCTTAGATTTCTATGTATCATATCTATAAAGTATCATGAAGTTTTGATGATTCTTTAATATAAATTATTTTGAATCATGTCTTTCACAATGGTTAAGAACATGCATACATTAATGTCATAATTAGTGCATATGATATAAAAATGTGATTATTGAAGCATCTGCACATGTCTATCTAATTTGGGTTTTGTTTTGGTGTGTTGTCCACCTCGATGACAACATGCACTACATTTTCCATAAGATAGGATTGCTATGAATGATACAAATATGAGGAGCATAATTGTTAGAGCCAGTGACAGATTGTACAAAAATTTCACGATTGAATAGAAAATTTGTTCTTTTGTTAAAAAAATCAGGAGAAAACTACTATCGTTGGTAAAAACTACTATCGTTGTTAAAATTAAAAATTGCAAGCATGAGATTCTAGAAAAGTTTGTGTAAATTAGCACGTGTGAAACATTAATCCCACATTCAAATTATTTCCCACTTGGGACTTCTGTAATTCCTATTTGTGAAAGTTTGCTAACATGGGAAAAGTTTTTTTCACGTGCAGGGAATATAGAAATTACCATTTCAGGTTCACTTTCCCACAATTAGGTTCTCTTTCCCTTGTGGCAAAGATTTATCCAAATAACGGAAAGAGACCTCCTTTCACTGTTATTTCCATGTGTGATAAATTGTGGGAATTTCATTAGGGATTTTGCCAAAACTTCTTGTGAGCTGTGAACGTCAGTAACCAGTGATTTGACATGCTCAATAAAAATATAAACAAGTTTTTTACAGTAAAAATTGAATCGATTTGAGTCCAATATAAACAAAGAAGAGATTATATTGGACTATCACACCCTTTTGCGTAGTATAGAAATTCATATAAAAATATAATCTACAGCAACTCAAACCTAGCAAGCCTGAGATTATCGACGCTTATACGTAAAACTGATCCGTCGACAGCAAGCTAGTGCTGCTGCCTCGTGGCAAGCAGGTGATTAAGCAAACTAGTTATTCTTTATATGGTGTAAGCGTTGATTACTTATGACTTCCCCTTTCCAGTTGATCCAATAAATAGATGTGTAATGGTCTCTTGTTCCCGTTTAGTGGGATCATTGGTGACCGGATTTTTGAGGACATAGAAGGCTTCTCATAATCCATTTAGCAACCATACGATCTGCTACATTAATGATGTTTGGTATGCCCAATCCACCTTTATTCTTAGGTAGCGAGTAGACTTTCCATGCAACTTTAGGCATTTTGAATTCCTCTGCATTTCCAGACCACATGAAGTTTCTGCATAGTCTCTCTAAGTGCTAGAGGGGCATCTTTATTCTTAGGCAGGGCACAGACTTGCCATGAAACTTTAGGCATTTTGGATTCCTCTACATTGCCAGAACACAACAAAATTTTGCATAGTCTCTATAAGTGTTTGAGGGGCATCAACATAAAAGGAAGTAGATAGCAGTAGGGAAAGGATGTGTTTAGTTTTTCCTACAAAGTGTTTAAATGGACCTTTATCAAGGGAATTCAACTCATACAAAGTTATTGTTCACATGAAAATTGAAGGGCACTTCCTTTGAGCCACACTTTAACATTTGTGTATGAGTCAAATGCATTGACTCACCAATTGTGTCTCAGACTTTGGCATTAAGGTTTTTCCTAGCTTGCTTTACATGGAATGGCTTAGGCATTGGCATTACACGTTTTTTGCTAAGCACAAACTTGAACCCTGCATCCATATGCCTATAGAACATAGCATATGATTCACAACTAATTCCTACCTTATCACATATTCCTTGAGCAACTCCCAGTGTGAAGGTGTTGCTAATATCCTTTAAGCATTCTCTTGCGACATCATTACTTATTATGAATTTAAATTGAGGATTCTTCATTATAGACTTTATCATATCTTTACTCAAAACTTTTTCAATTGCATCACTAGCTACCTCATTTTGATTGGAGAATATATCTTTCACATATATAGATTGAGCATAGACTTGTTGATTATATTCCGCACCACCTTTGCTCAATTGATGCAGTGGTTTAAGCATCAAGTGCTCATGTGCTTCTTTGTCATGAGTTGTGGGTCTGGCAACAAACGTCTTTTCAAGCATTGCTGCTAGCTTCTTGTTCTCTTTCTCCAAACTTTCCATTTTATCCTATAGTTGTGTGTTGTCCACCTCGATGACAACATGCACTACATTTTCCATAAGATGCATCACATGTTGTAGATTCTGATACTCTTTCTCTTTCTCACTAAGCGATGTTGTGAGCTACTTGATTCTAGTATCCATGCCTATCATGGTGTGTTGCACAAATGTACACAAACCATAACCTTGCATTGCAAGCCTTTTAGTATACCCTAATAATCCTTGGTCTCCTTCACATACATATTGTATAAAAGATGTAAAGCCACTAAATTGTGGTGGTCTTTGGGTACAATGATCACGTGGATACACATACCCTTCATCCCAAAGATCAACTTGCTTTTTTTCTACATTCCTCTCTTGATGCATTAGCTTGAAGCACCTATTGTGTCCCTTGCTATCCTCTTGTAAAGTGGAGCAGACTTAGTATCTAATTGGAAGTGAATGTCTCTCTTTATATTCTGACTTGCACTTGCATCCTATAATCAATAGCTACATTCTATTAACCAATATTACCTATAAATTGTTGAGATATCAAGCTCAACTAGTGCTACGCGGACATTGATGACCCGCATGGGTGATAGCTTTCGTACTCATGCCACTTGCATGGTTGGTGATATTATGGTTAATATGCCACCAATGGATGATAGATTGTGTGACAGCGACTTTGGAGTGCTATAGTTATGGCATAGTTATAGCGCCAGCTCATATATTCGGGTTCACACTATAGACTGATTGTTGTATTTTGTTATAGGAGAGTACTTTTTTTTTATGTATGTACTCTTATCTTTTAGTCATATGGTTATAGAGAAGAGAAGAAGATAGAAGAAAATTCAACCATCCATCTCTGTCTTTTGTCTTGCACTCTCTTGTGTGTGTATGTGTGTGTATGTGTGTGTTTTCTTGCAAGGAACTCCATTAGGAGAAATATGGACTCTCATTTTTGCCCCTTAAGGATTTCCATAGCTTCTCTCTCTAGAAAAATGGGCTCATGGTGAAATTTTTACAAACCAAATCAAAAGTTGGCGAAGATTGCACATTTGGAATCTACTCTATGATATATAGCATGATGGGAAATTTTGCATATTCAAGAAGTCCCCAAATTGGTGATGATGTGGCATGTAACATGCTACTAATTTGGGGACTTCTTGAATATCCAAAATTATGCATCATGCTATATATCATTGGAAATGTCTCGAAGAGTAGATTCCAAATGTCCAAACTCCACTCACTTCTGAGTTTGTTTGTAAAAAAATCACTATGAGCCCATTTTTCTAGAGAGAGGAGGTGTGGAAATCCTTAAGGGGCAAAAATGAGAGTCCATATTTCTCCTAATGAACCTCTCACTCTCCCCCGCATTCTCTTTATGGTATCAGTGCTCTAGTTTGTGTGAGAGATAAGGAGGAAAGTAAGAGGCAAGAACAAGCAACCAAGGAAGTAGTACACGGGTAAGAGCATCATCATCACTTTCCCTTCTTGGTTTAGATACAACACCCCTGAGGACCTTTAGGAGCTATAAATCTCCATTTCAGGAGATATCTTCATAGACTCGGAGGTGCCTATGTGGTGTCAGAATCACGTTTCGAGCACATTTTGGTCTTAGTTCTGTACTGCAAGGTATTTTCGGTGGTGTCAGGAAGTTCTCGTGGTGTAAAACTGTCTCTGGTCGAAATCTGGTTATTATTGCAGTGTGCAGCAGTGCATTTTGGGAGTGTAGATAGTGTTTGCACATATGTTGTTGATATTGGGCATATGTACATGTACTCTGGTTAGATCATCTGGTGACCTACAAGTTACGCCAAAGTACCACTACAGCAATCACAGAAGATAATCTTGTGTTACATGTTGCCTATAGAAATTGTCTATTTGGAGGTTTTCTAATTCTTATAGGAAAACATATATGACAGATGTAAGATTCTCCCCCAGCCTTCGAGGTATACAGGAGTAAGAATCTCCCTTTTTGATCTTATAATTATTCTCTCTCTAAAATAAAAGAAAGATTTTGTTTAAAAAAAAAGGAAGAACCTTTTCCCTGAATACTTCTCAAGAGTCCCACCTGTTTTAAGGATTCAGAACAATGAGTTCAGAAGTGAGAATCGATGTTTTGGTGGATATCAAGGTTTTGGTCTTCATTCGAGTACGGCCCAAAAGAAGTTCTTTATCTCTTAGGAAGTATAAGAAGTTATTCCCAGATATTGTGGACCAAAGAAGGTAGGTAACTTAGCCTACGAACCTCTTTTATCTTCTCATCTCAAGGTTCTTAATGCTTTCTATAGAAATATGTGCCAAACCCAAATCAAGGAAAGACGGTAAAACTTTAGTGGCAAGTTACCGTTGGCTTCTAAGTTACGCTAGCTCCTTCCTTTATATAAGTCGTAACTTTTACTTGTCGCTCACAGTAATCTTACTTCCATCGATCTCCTTTCTTTCTTAATCTCCTTCATGGCTTGGCAACAAGAACTAGTTTTATCCATAATGATTCCTCACCTTCAAGACGCAAGTGAATCTGTGAAGAAGGATTTTATAGAGCAGTATGAGCGCTCACTTTTCCCTCACTTGGGAACTTCTGTAGCGCAAACCAAATGGCGGACCTATCAAAACATAACTAGGGTAACACCCTGGGGTCAGCAACATTTTCGTAATAATGTCCGCTTGGCCATGGCTATTGAAGCTTTGGGATTGGGTCCCCGATACTACTGCGTCATGAGATCAAGGCATCTTGGGTTTTCTGAGCGGGTCTTCTTACTGGCGTGTTTTCTTCCTCATGAGAAGATATGTCTTTATCCCGTTTTTGGCTTGCCTCTCAGGGGTCCTTTTGTTAGATCGCCTCATACCACTGAGATAGGTGCGGCAATAACCAGCAGAATCATTCCCATAGATGAGTTACCCTATACTTGTGCAGCTTGTGAGGACTGCTTTTGTGACCATATGATGGACGGACTTATGGAAGTGTAAAGAGTTCTTCTATCTTTACTGTATAAGTTTCGAGAATGAATAAAGTTTAAATCTTGCTCTTATCTTGAATCTTGCTCTCTTGAGACTTTTTTTAAATTGGTGGTTAATCTTAATTAAAAAAATTTCTCTCAGTCTCATACTTGTGCATCTTGCGAAATTACCCCCAGTTTGCGAGATGAGGGCATCTCGCATTTTTCAAGTGGGAGAGAATGTAAGATTCCTCCCCAGCCTCTCAAAATGTCCAGCATCTTCTCCTATAATCAATCCCTCTTCAGAAATATAAAAGACTTATTTCTAACTGTTTTAACCTAGAGAGAGAAAATATTCTAGAGAGAGAATATTCAGATTTTAAATATTTTTGGATAGAAAATTATCTCATCTTATTAAAATAAGTTCCCCTGAAACAGAAATTCAAAAAGAACTTTCCAATGTGCAATTGGAATTAATTAGAAATGGGTATAAAGGACCTTAGCCTAAGGGTCTAGATTTTCAGAAATTTTTGGATTATGGTCCAATTAAGGTTCCTATGGGCCAATAGCATCAATCCATGTGTAGGGAGGAGATAAATCCTATTTGTAAAAGAAGATACCCAAAAATGAGTAAATGCTCACATAAGATGAAGAGTTGAAAATGTACAAGGTTTATTAGTAAAAAATTATGAGCAATATTAAAAGTATGACATATGTAAGGAAGGGGAGTTCTTTAAAGGAGGTGCATATTTCACATAAGATGAAGAGTTGAAAATGTACAAGGTTTATTAGTAAAAAATTATGAGCAATATTAAAAGTATGACATATGTAAGGAAGGGGAGTTGTTTAAAGGAGGTGCATATTTTACATAAGATGAAGAGTTGAAAATGTACAAGGTTTATTAGTAAAAAACTATGAGCAATATTAAAAATATGACATATGTAAGGAAGGGGAGTTCTTTAAAGGAGGTGCATATTTCACATGCTTGAATGAGTTTTAAACTCATAAAAATTGAGATATTTCATCTCTCCTCTCTCCTCATTCAAGTCTAGTTCCAAAAAGTTAGCTTAACTGACCTAAAAATGGTCAAATATTGACCAAACTGATTTAGAAAATTCTAGAATCAGTTTGTTTGGTTAGGAGCTCAATTTTTCCTATAAATAGAAGCCTCCCCCTTGTTGAAAAATATATAGTGTTTATGCATCGTTACTCTACTCCACCTAAGCCAAGAACTGTGAATTCATTTAATAATTCACTAGTTTTTGGAGCTTCCCTCTTTCTTCAATCCCCATTAGTGGCTCCATCAACATACTTAACCAATTGATTGGTTGGGGGCCTCTACCGTGAACAAAGAATCAAGCAATTTGTAAGGTAATTAGTGAATATTGCTCTTTTCTATAATTTCTCAATGTTTCTCTCTTCTCAACCCCTCTCAAGCTTGAGAAGCTTAATTGGTATGGTTTTTTAAATGCTATTAAAGTTAATTGGTGAATAGTAGTGAAGAGTTACATAATTTAATAAATGTTATTGAAGTTAATTTTTATTTATGTTTAAACTCTAATGGTTTTTATGTAATTTCTCTCTCTCACTCAAGAAATGGTCATACTCATGACCCATTCTCAATCCACATGAGGCTTTTCATAAAGCTTTTCCTTAATCCAAGATTAAGCTATGCTTGAGGCCAAATTAATGGCTTTTTCATATGCTTTTAGTTTATGCATATTGATGATTCAATCCATTATAGATTAATGATCCAATTAGAGATCATTTTAATTATTTCCTTAATGATAAGCTTTATCCCTTAGAAAAAATTGAGATTTATCAGTCATAGCAGCGGAGCTATGGCAAAATTTTTATAAAAAATATGCATAAAATAATTTCATTCAAAGCATAAAAAGAGGACTTCCTACCATATTCTAGGAATTATCATCCTAGATTAATTGAAAGAATTTCATTATAATCATGGAGAAATTGAATTTTAATATCATGCATAAAGGATAATTCTTTTATATCAAAAGTGTTACTTTTATCATTTTTAATTTTCATGCATAGAAGTATGCATAAAGGAAAAAAAAATTTATATCAAAAGTGTTACTTTTATCATTTTTAATTTTCATGCATAGAAGTATGCATAAAGGAAAAAAAAAATTATATCAAAAGTGTTACTTTTATCATTTTTAATTTTCATGCATAGAAGTATGCATAAAGGATTTTTTTTTATATTAAAAGTGTTACTTTTATCATTTTTAATTTTCATGCATAGAAGTATGCATAAAGGAAAATTTTTATATCAAAAGTGTTACTTTTATCATTTTTAATTTTCATGCATAGAAGTATGCATAAAGGAAAATTTTTATATCAAAAGTGTTACTTTTATCATTTTTAATTTTCATGCATAGAAGTATGCATAAAGGATAATTTTTTTATATCAAAAGTGTTACTTTTATCATATTGGATTTCATGCATAGAGGTATGCATAAAAGTTGAATATTTTATTATAAAAGTGTTACTTTTAGCATAATTGAATTTCATGCATAGAGGTATGCATAAAAGATATGGGAAGTGATAAGATATGATAAGATGCATGTGGATGTGGATATGGATGTGTATGTATGAATGTGGATATGGGATGTGGATGTATAAATGAGGATGTGAAAATGGAGATAAGCATGTAGATGTGGATGTATGGATGTGAATGTGGATGTGGATGTGGATGTATGAATGTGGATGTATGGATGTATGAATGTGGATGTATGGATGTGAATGAGGATGTAGATGTGAATGCATGGATGTAAATGTGGATGTGGATGTATGGATGTATGCATGTAGATGTGGATGCATGAATGTGGATGTATGGATGTGAATGAGCATATAGATGTGGATGTATGGATGTGAATGTGCATGTAGATATGGATGTATATATGTGAATGGAAATGTGGATGTGGATGTATGTATGCATGTGGATGTGGATATGGATGTGTATGTATGAATGTGGATATGGGATGTGGATGTATAAATGAGGATGTGAAAATAGAGATAAGCATGTAGATGTGGATGTATGGATGTGAATGTGGATGTGGATGTGGATGTATGAATTTGGATGTATGGATGTGAATGAGGATGTGGATGTGGATGCATGGATGTAAATGTGGATGTGTATGTATGGATGTATGCATGTAGATGTGGATACATGAATGTGGATGTATGGATGTGAATGAGGATATAGATGTGGATGTATGGATGTGAATGTACATGTAGATATGGATGTATAGATGTGAATGGAAATGTGGATGTGGATGTATGTATGTATGTGGATGTGGATGTATGAATGAGGACGTGATAATGAATGTATGCATGTGGATGTGGATATAGATGTGTATGTATGAATGCGGATATGGATGTGGATATGGATGTGTATGTATGAATGTGGATATGGGATGTGGATGTATAAATGAGGATGTGAAAATGGAGATAAGCATGTAGATGTGGATGTATGGATGTGAATGTGGATGTATGGATGTGGATATGGATGTGAATATATGATATGTGATGTGAAGGAATCTGAAGTGAAGAGATGGAAAATGATGTGATTGGATGAGTACACATATAAATGAAATGTGGAATAAGTAATGTGGATTGTATGAGGGATAATGTGGAAAAATGAGAGTTAACATAGAAATTGTATTTGTAAAGTGTTTGTAAATGCTGTCTGTAAATGGCTGTTTTATGTCAAGAATGCTGGGAAAGCATTTTGACCGTCTTGTGATTAAGGTCGTGGAGACCTAACTGATAAAGTTGCAACTGCTGACGGAGAGTCAATGAAGGACGTCTCGCGTAGCAAGGTCGACCGAGGTCTTGACCAGCCTCGGTTCGATTAAAATGGTGAGCTTCCGGTACGGTGGATGAGGGACCAAGGAAGCGGCCTATGAGTGAAGCGCTAGGTCACCTGCGAAGGATCCTAGAGGGTGCTGACCATACGGTGCTCGGGCTCTGGGTCGCCCAGGATACCCACGCGTGCGTCGAGGAAGATATTGGAACAAGGAGTAAGAGTTGTTTTGTGAAACCGGGCATGGATCTGGTTGACTGACCTTGCTGGTCCTCAACGGATGAGTCCATGGCTCTTTTATATGGATCTGTTGGTTGATCTTGCTGATCTTCAACGAGAGTCCATCTTGATAAGTGATTATATTGCCGAGTATTATGGGCTAGGAACTATAGAAACGGCCCCTGAGTGGTCAGGTGGTGAGCGTTCTAGTTGCCAATGATGCCATAGATACTCTGATGAAGGAATGATGGAAAATTTGAGAATCAATCGGATAAATTGGAAGACTGTGATCAGTGGTACTATGGTTTCATTAAAGGATTGTTTTAAAGTTAGCTGATGCTAAGAAAAAGGCAATTTCATATTGGGTGTGTAAGTGGTGTGCCTAATTTTATGTTTGCATGAACTTCCGGCTAGGGGACCTTGGAACTCTTTTCCTTGGTACCCGGGACAAAACCTAACCAAATTCCAAATTGGATCCCATCACTACAGTGGTTGGGCGGTTGGCTAACCCATGGGATCGAATGGGGTTAGGCTGGACTGATGGATCCGTAAATCGAGATTTAATTTCTATTATTACGATAGATGAAGTAAATCCCGGATAGAAATTGTTCTATGGATAGGAATCAACGGCTGTGCCTCTTGATGGGGAAAAAAGCGTTGATCCCAATGATTCAAGTGCAAGTTCTTCCTTGATTTGACCAAGTACCGTTAAAGGTGCAGTCAGATCAGTTGATCCGTAACGATCTTGACTACGTTAGAGTAAAGAGTTATCCTGGTGGAATCGCCCATGCTTTCCGGGTAAAGGAAGTTTTTTCGGTTTCGGTTTTGGACAAACCGACGGATTAGTCTCTTGTCCGGATATCCGTGGGCGAGGCCCCGAATGTGGGACCCCTGTCCCGCGCGACAAGTGCTACTTCCGCTGCTAGTACCCGAATCCGTTGCTCGGTGGGAACAGGGGGATCTCACAACAGACTCAGTCAGGTTGTCAGTGAGAAGCTAGACAAGAATAACTTCCATAGTTGGAAGTTTAATTTCTTGATGGGTAGAGGATTTTGGGACTATGTTAAAGGACACAAAATGAGGAGCCTCCAGAGTTGTTTGAAGAGAATGCCATTCCAACATATATAAAGGCATTCAAGGACTAGAACCAGGATGCAAGATAGGTCATGTATTGGCTTTCAATTAGTGTCATATACATGATGATAAGCAAAACAGGATGCCAACACTCCAACAGTTATGTGGCAGAATCTCGCGCAGATGTTCCAGACCAACACAAAGGTGCGAAAATTGCAGCTAACAACAAGAGTTTCATACCGTGGAAAAGAAAAGCATGTCTATCAATGAGTATGCTTTAAAGATCAAGAGCATTGTTGAATACCTTAGTTCTATCAATGTATCGATGGAAGATGATAATTTAGTGAAGGTTTGTTTGAATGGACTTGGCAAAGAGTATAAGCCATTTAAGACCTCCACTGCAATCAGAGAGAATATTCCCAACTTTTTCGAGACTTGGTGTCTATGCTGATCGTAGAAGAAAATTCTCTAGGTGAGGACTCTTCTTCACAAAGCAAGATGTTAACCACTCCAGTTAACATCATTTTTCAAGTGTGGTCACGATTCTTGTAACTTATCCTTTTGTAACCATGCAAAGCTCTTATTGATAAAAGAGATATGGGATGATCGAGCTCACAACTTGTGTAATGCCAGTCGTAGGAATGAGATGTACATAGAGCTAGAAAGCTAGTTTTGGGTCCCTAATTGTAAATGGGCGGCCGGCCATTATAAAAAGTGAGCTCATGTATATAAGACATTTTGTGGAATATGAAAAGGGAGACAATCCCATTAACCTCAATTGAGTCTTGCTCTCTCCCTCTCTCTCACTCACTCTATTAAGCTTGTGGTTGCTTGGTTATGTTGTATATGCTTGCATGCTTAATTGTTATGTATGCATGTTAGGGAGATGGTGTTAATCTAGCTTCTCTTCTCCTCTCCCTTCTCTTATCTTTGTACGAAGATCCCTCTTGCATGCATGTTAGAATTGAGTAAAGGTATATCTAGCTTCTCTTCTCCTCTCCTCTTATCTTTGTACGAAGATCCCTCTTGCATGCATGTTAGAATTGAGTAAAGGTAGATCTTTCCATAGCTCCCTCCGTCTTTTCTCTTCACCTAGCTTGTGAATATTCATTTGGGTGACACAAGTGGTGGTGGAGTGACCCTTAGTGGCCTCACATAATAGGGGAGTTAACCCTCTCATTAGGGTTGGCTAAGTGCTAATCTCTAAATCGACACTTGCATGGTTTGTTTCTCTTCTTTTCTCCCTTTCTTGTGTGCAAGGTAGTATGTTTAGGCTAACATCTTTGGTGGCACTACCAGGGAGAGCACTTACCTTAGGGTCCTCCACATATTTCATTTGCTAGAGTCTTCATTTTTCCCAGTGGGAATGCAAATCTACTAGTTGTTGCATTTTTTTGAGCTTGTTACTTGTTTGTTGATTGTGTTCAATGGAGCTATGGAGATCAATGGAGCATCTAAGTCTTCACCAAATGCAGGAGACACAAGTAGGTGCTTGACATTCATACAATTTCTTATTTTTGTTCAACTTTTGTTAAGCTTGCACACATAGGTTAACTATCTAATTAATCTCAATTTATTAGGTTTCCTTATGCATTCTAGGTATCAATAGGTAGCTAGGGACTAGCTCTAGCCCCCCATAAAAACAAAAACTTAAAAAAACATTTGGGAGACACCTGAATCTACAGAAATTAGAGGAGGGAAGTAGGTAAAATTTGTATCCTGGATAAAATTTTGAGAAGTGTACACCTGTTCCAATCATAGCAGTGAGCGGCCATGGCAAGTTTGCCATGCCCATTCCATTCTCCTGGGCATATCTTTTGATATCTCCAGCCATTAATTTGGCAGAGGGCATTAAAAAAAGGGAATAAATTATATTGATTAAGCATAAATTGCATTAAACAAGGGGTATAACTGCATTGTTAGGGAATATTTATAGGTGGTGGTTGTCAGATCTGCACCATAAAAAATCTCTGAATTTTGGAAGTTAATACTCGTACCATTTGAAGTCCACAGTCGTTCCTTTTCTGAAGAGTATACCCATCATCTCCCTTCTAAAGCATACACCCATGTCCTCAACAAAGCGTACATCCATACCATCTTGGAAGTGTACAACTGTATCATAAAAATTTAAAAATAAATTCACATAGGGGGGTCGAGCACTATAATTCCACACATTAATGCATTTTTATTTGGGAAAATTCATGCAAAATAACCCTATTTTTTATGATATAAACTCTCCTAATGCTCCCTCGCTCATAAGGTCAAACCCATTGGTCAATACAGCTTGGAGCCAAGGGTGCTAGTCTAGTCTTTGATAGCACCAGTGAGAGTGAAGATCATCCAAGCATGGGATGAGTTACTCTTGACCTCCTCAAGACAAGAGAACTAGTGGCTCAGTGTATGGATAGACAATCTATCGAGAACGACCCTGCCTCTCCTACACATTCATAGAGAATCCTTGCTTTGAGGCTCTGCAACTTTATCCTATGAAACGCACAGTCATACGAGCCACATCCCAGGGTGAGAAGTATGGAAAACCAACAGGAAAGAGAGACCACACCGCCTGTAGATCCTAGAGCGAAAATAGGGCAAACTGAGAGCCGTCCAACCCACAGTGATCCACCTATCTAGAGGGCCATGCCCGTGTCCAATTCATACTAAGCCAGAGAACAATACTAAACCAAGGACCAGATCCAGCTCTCCAAGGGCTCGAAATGTCGTATCAGAGAGAAAGGGCCTTACCATATCAACCTGGGCCACTAGTATACCAACGATACCAACCTCAGGGAGGAGCATATCCAAGGTACCACATGGGGCCACTTGAGGCACAACCCAATCGACCCATGAAACAAGGACCATCTGGCCCAGCTCCTCCACCCACTGTTCCCCAACCATCACCCACTCCAGCCATGGCAGGGCTAACACCTAAAATCTTGAGAATATCCATGGAAATAGGGAGGGGTGGTTGCTGGAATCATGCCTCCAGTACCAGCTCAACTAGTATATGGGCCCAGACAAGAGCGGAACAACCCACACACATCTCTAAACTAATCACTAAATTCGATGGGACTAGAGATCCCATACTGCACTTAGAGATGTTTAACCAAATTTGCAAAGCCTTCGGCCATGTGGAAAGCCGGCCAATGGTTTAGGTCCTTAAAACCAGAAGACAAGGCCACCTTTGAAGCCTTGAAAGAAGCCTTCAAGGTTGGATATTCTTGTGTTAAGGAACTAGATGGAGTCCTGTTGAGCAGCTGCATAATGTTAAACAAAAGGATGGTGAAACCATCTGAGATTACATCAACGGGGTAAAATATATCCACTCCCATTATCGTGCTCGAGAAAACTTCTCTGATGAAAGGCTAATTGGGAGATTTCTGGAAGGCCTAGAGGATGTACCCCTACACAATTCCTTGTATGCCTTGGCCCATACCTCCTTTGAGCAATTTTGCAGGAGTGCTATGGACTTCAAGGACAATTGCAAGAGAACAAGTTACCGAGAACTCTACGAGCATACGCATCAGAAGCCTTATTCAAGACCACCAACACCCAAAGAGGTATCTTGGTAGAGAGATAAGAGAAGGGAGAGGAGAAGAGAAGATTAACACCAACAATCAAGCAAGCAAGCATATGTAACACAAGCAAGCAACCACAAGCTCAAGAGAGTGAGTGAGTGAGAGAGAGAGAGAGAGAGCAATAATAAATTAAGACAAATGGGATTGTCCCCCTTTTCATATTCCATAAAATGTCTTATATACATGAGCTCACTTTTTACAATGGTCAGCCACCCATTTACAATTGGGGGCTCAAAACTAGCTTTCTAGCTCTATATACATCTCATTCTTACAACTGGATTTACACAAGCCACATTAGGGGAAATTTGGGCTCATTTTTGGGCCCTCTAAGGGAGTTTTTGCCATCTTTGCCTTGAAAATGGGGCTGCGGCGGTGAACATTTCTTATCTTATGTTAAAACCCCATCATATGACATATCATTAGAAAGATCATGAAAAGTAGATCTTGTAATTTCAAACTCTAAAACATTTGGAGTTTCTAAGCTCAAGATATACCATTTTCCTCAAAATCAAGTTTAAAGGCTACCGTAACGGTCCACATCATCACTTTTGAACCTACTTTTTGTACATCTTCCATGGGTCATGTCCAAACCACATGATGTTATATATCAATGGAGTAGATTCTATATATGCAACCTCCAAAAAAATTGGAGTTGATTTACAAAAAAATTTACCATGGCTCCATTTTTTATGATGTGGCATTCCTTAGAGGGCCCTAAAATGAGCCCAAATTTTCGCTAATGTAAGCTCCGTCATCCCATATCTCTTTTATCAATAAGCTCTTGCGATGTTACAAAAAAATAAGTCACAAGAAGCATGACCACGAAAAATGATGTTAATCGAAGTGCTTAATACTCCCTCCCTAATTCCCGACCATCCCTTGAAGCTGGTAATGGATCTAACAGTAGTAGATCGAGTAGGTGCAGACAAAGTCGTGTCGCAAGATAAGGTGCAGGGTCTCGATGATGGAAGACATGCTAGATCATCCAGAATGTTGTCTTCATCATATCTTCAAATGTTCGGAGGCGCTAGGTAGGCATCCATTGGATGCATTCGTAGTATGCAAATAGTTGCTTCAATGTTGGCCCTTTGTTTTGTTAACAATCATAATATGGGATTGATCATGGTGCTAGATACAAGATTAAGCATAAGAACTAAAGTGAATTAAACCACACAAAATGCAAGATCTCTATTGCATTCACAAATGAAACATACAATGATATATGCCTTTTAGCCTTATCCAACTTTACACATTAGCATCCATGTGTGGCACTCCCTTTTCCACTTTTTTGGTCAACACTCACACACCATAGAATATCACATGTGGCATTCTTATCTTACCACAATATCTTACACTTCTAGAGTGCTTTCCCACGTACACACAACACCTCTCAACATCCCTCTTAATCGAGGTGTTTCACAACTCACCCATCACCCATATCAATGTAGTATTGCATAACCGCAATCGTTACCTCTCAACACTCCCCCTTAACATCCCTCTTAATCGAGGTGTTTCACAACTCACCCATCACCCATATCAATGTATTATTGCACAACCACAATTGCTACCTCTCAACACTCCCCCTCAATTATACATTGGAGTGTCCGTCAAACATGGTTAAACACATCTAGACCCGCTCCTACATGTGTCAACGTACATGTGCCGTATCTAACCAATGTAGACACCAAGTTAATTTGAGCACCACTCGCTCAGGTGAAACCACCCTAGTCCTTTTTGAATCATCGCAGTGTTTGGGAAAGGCACTAACCCCTATGCACACCACCACTTGCGAGCCACCTACTCTCACAACCATCTCGAAGTGTATCGAGAATCACACATGCAAATCCACTCATTTTGAGCTACTCAGTGAGCTAGGGTATGGTTACCCTCATACCAATGGGTGAATCAACACATTCCTAAACGAGAGCAACTTTCAAAGAAGATCAATCCTAAAGAGACTTACCTTGGATAGAGGTATGGAAGCTTCTTGTCCTTCTTCAAAGCTGCTTCTCTTTCTTCTCTTCCTTGTTCACCCTTTGCTTCTCTTTCTTCTCTTCCTTGTTCACCCTCTTCTCTTGTGTGCTTGGAGATGATTGTGTAAGCTTGTAGATAAGTGTGGGTGCTTGAAGATAAGTGTGGACGCTAGGCTATGGATCTGCTAATAGCAAAGCAAGCCCGTTAAAAGTATGTGAAGAAAAGCAAGCCTGCTAAAAGTAGGTTTGAAAATGAAAATCGCGTCTACAGGAGCGTCTAATGTCGCGTCTAAAACCACGTTTAATTGCACATTTACAGCAGTTTAGATGCACCTATAGACGCATACCACACAGAACAGATGCGGTTTTAGACGCGGTATTAGACGCAACAGAGAGTTTTCAGATTAAATATTTGATACAAAAGCAATTTTTTTGGGTTGTTTATTTATAGGATGTCTTCATCTTCAACAAGTAGCTCCAGTGAGGATGAATCCCTTCGTATCCACCATCGCAAAATGTGGTTGGAGAAAAAAATCAAAGGTATGTGTGATCGATGTCGAGGAAACATGTATCGTGCACGCAGGATTACACTCAATCACATCTCAAAGTATGGAGAATGGGATGCGACCGTAAACATGGTAAGTGTTAAAGAGTTAAGGTTGATTGAGATACCTATGGGTGTTCATATGTTTGAGTTATGATCCCGTTTTAATTTGATACAGGATGTAGTGCCACACCCGCATATGTTGCCCTATGCTCGTTTATGAGGAGGCAAAGCGTCGGCGATATGAGGTGGGATCTTCAAGAGGGATCATTATGGATGCATGGAGTGATAATGATAGTAGCCCTCTACCATTACCTCATGAAGCCGTGGAAGAGGAGGTGTTTGATGATATGGTGCGGGATTTATATGTCCATCAATCCGAAGGGAGGGATGATAGCATGGAGCAGCATGATCTTTTTACCGCAGCATCGACTCCACTGTTTGAGGGGTGCACATTCTCTGTTCTACGTGCCTCCCTTGAGTTACTAAACTTGCAAACCATCTATGGATGGAGCAATTCAAGTTTGAATGCATTACTCAAGTAAGCTTTAAAGTCTATTTTGCAAACATGGTGAATTATGCTAGTGGGTCAATTACTCGAATGCTCTTCCTCATTTATGGTCTTCACATGCATGCTATTGTGTAAAATGCTTCCAAGGGAGAATAAATTACGGACCTCAAGAGATATGGCAAGGCAACATGTGACCTCTCTTGGAGGATTAGATTACAAGTGCATCCATGCATGCGTCAACGATTATGTTTTGTTTCGTGGACTACATAAGGAAGCAAGAGAGTGTCCTACTTGTGGAGAGGCAAGATATAGAGCAGATCTCAAAACTTTGGATGTGCCTCGTAAGGTTCTGCGACATTTTCCCATAATCCCTCGCATCCAACATATGTTCAAGTGCAAATCCATTGCAGAGCTCATGTCATGGCATTCCTCCCATCAATCAACCGATGGTACTATACATGCACGATGGTTGTTCTTCCTCGAGCGTTTCATGAAGACCTTGAAGGGTTTCGTGAGACAAAATGCAAGACCCGAAGGTAGCATGGCCGAGGGTTGATACAAGAGTCACTTGTATATATTTTTGAGTTTCTTGTTGATGTGGATAGCTCTCTCCCACGACTATGGAGAGATGATGAAGACCTAAGGATGACCTCTATTGTGCCTCAATTGTGCCTCAAGGGAAAGGACACAACAAAGTAATAGACACGTAGTTGCTTGATAATATCAACCTCTATTGCGTGCTTAATAGTGATGTGATGAAAAGATGGGTGACAAGATATGAGGATGCAAAGGCAAGAAGACAAGAAGAAAGGGCCCTCTTTCGTACACACCACGGATCTCGTGTGCCATACCCTCAGTATCTAAGAGCACTTCCAAAGGATATTCATGTGGATTGGCTACTTGATGAAATGGAGAAAGCAGAGAAAGATGAGGGGATGCATATCACAATGGAAGAATGGGAGTATGCTAGGGGATGCATGAGCAAGGTCGGTATATAGAATGTTATGCATAAGTTAGGAGCTTTCAATAATTTAGATTGCTTATTTAATTGATTTTGTCTTGGTGTAGTGCACTATGTTTAATGCTATATGGTGTCAGGGCAAGCATTTTCGAACACAATGGGGATTGATGATAAGAGAAACACACAAGATTGCGGCGTCATTGCTAGCTTTGAGGGAGCTAATGGAGCCATGGATGATTATTGTGGCATAATCCAAGATATTATTAAGCTTGACTTTCGACGCTTCTTTGTGTATGTTTTGGATGTAAAGTGGTTTAAGGACGTGGTGGAAAGAGGCCCTAATGCAACAATCAAATGCCATGCAAGTGGCTTTGTAACTATTGACTCCACAAAGTTTTGGCAAAGTAAGAAGGACGCACTAGTACTACCGCAACAATGTGAACAGGTACTGTACACACATATAAACGTACTCACTTTTAAATATTTGATACCTTCGATGCAAGGAAAATAACATGATTGTATTTGTGTTTGAATTAGGTTGTCTATCAACCAATGGTGGATAATAACAAATGGTGGCATGTCATACCTATTATGCCACGTTCCAAAGTGATGTATAGTACATTTACGAATATGGAGTGTATGGAGGATGATCATGGCCATGGAGGTGATGATGACCGTGATACGAGAGAGGAGGATGATCATGAGATAGGAGATACAGATATTGAGGCCATTACCCATGAGGACGAGCCTACCATTGGTGATGCTGATTTCGATGAGCACATGAGTAGCACAAGTAGTAGTGGGTTGAATGTATTTGTAGATCTAAACGCTTGTTTAGATTTTGAAGTAGATAGTTTGGCAAGGGTTGATCTCATTGAGGATGAGATTGAACTGTAGCCCATCATTGATATTGGCTAAACTATTTTACATATTGTCTCATTCTCCTCACCTCACTGAGTTTTTGTATATGTGGGTTTGCAAAAAAGCATTGATGTTTTTGTTAAAATTATGTGCTTTGGTAATCATGGGCAATTTTTGGAAAGCAGTGATGTACATTTACCAGCCTACACCAAAATCTCACTTTTTGTATTCTCTGTTATACATCTAAATACGCGTCTAATTCTCAGTGTAGACTCACTAATAGACGCCCTAATACACGCGTAAATAGACGCGCTAATACACGTGTAAATAGACGCGCTGGTAGACGTAGTGTTAGATTCTCAGTGTAGATGCCCTAATAGATGCATCAATACACGTGCAAATACACGCGCTATTAGATGCGCTGTTAGACGTGCCCATAATTTCTCTATTCAAGCAATGCCTATAGATGCGTCCGCTATTTTGCGCGTCTGTCAAGCGCGTCTATAGTTGCTTTGTGTTGTTGTGATATGGACTCCCAAACGATCCCATAACTTTGCCTATCCCCACAACCAAGCAACCATGGATTCACAAGTCCCAACATAGCAACCCTTCTCAACATAAGCAATCTCTCATGCTCAAAGAAAAAATTAATAAGGCAAATAATCACAAAATACCTTCACACACTACAACACAAAGAGGGTGTAGCAGCAAAAATAGGATTTTTTTAATAACGAAAAGGGTAGGCGGACGGCGGGCTACTTTCACTGCTAGAAATGCTACTATTTTCACTGCAGCAATGGATTCGCTACTCAACAACAAAATTTTGCTGCTATTTACACTACTTAGCATTGAAAGCTCTGTGTAGTAAAAAAAGAGCTGGGACATACTGGGGATTTTGCACGCACGACTATTGAGTCTGCCCAAGCTCTTTTTTTAAATTAAACAGAGGCACAGTTTCAGTTTTATGACACAAACACAAACATACGAAACACTTGAACTATTCAAGAATGCAATTGAGTCCAAATTTATTTATTTCATGAAGTGTCGGGCCTTTGGCCATATATACAAAAAATGCCTACAATGAAGAGGTGACTAACTAGAATCCTCATCGGATTTCGAGTGATCATCATTGTCGTCTTCATCATCCTCTTCACTTCCTATAGCTTCATGCTCATAGTCAAGATCCTCTCCTCTTCCTCTTCCCCTTCATCCTACATACATGCCATCAAGTCCAAGATAAACAAGGGCAATAAAATATAATTATATGTAGAAAAGAGAAGGGTTTAGGTTCACTTACCTCATCTTCTCGAGTCCCCAAAATGGACTCATCGAAGTGTATGCCTCCCATACACATCCACGTCCACAATTGCAGATGGGGAGCTATGTACCCATAGTCGTATATGCACGAGGCAGAAAAACATGATTGCACTAAAAAAAGCTATGCTTAAAGCTTAGACAAAAAATAAAACATGTGATATTAGAACATTGTTAAGACCTCCTATAGTACTGCTTAGACAAGCAGTACATGTGATATTAGAACATTGTTAAGACCTCCTACAGTACTGCTTAGACAAGCAGAGTGGACAGTGCCACTTTTGGATGATAGCTTATGAGGACTTTCCACATGCTCCCAACTATTAAAGCCAAAGGAAACTCCTCTTTCACAAGAGAAGGATAGTGAGAAGATTGAGGGATACCCCCCCACTATAACCACTTACTCGTGGATAGCCACTCCTGACTTGACATAAGAAACATTCTAGATGGCATATAACAATGCCCCATATCTTTATGGATAAGCCTATGCATACCTTATGCATACCCTATGCATAGTCCATGCATACCCTATGCATATCTTATGCATAGCTTATACATACCCTTCCTATGCATAGCCTATGCATACCCTTATGCATAGCTTATACATACCCTATGCATATCCTATGCATAGGCTATGGATAGGTTATGCATAGGGTATGCATATCTTGTGCATAGCCTATGCATAGGTTATGTAGCATAACCTATGCATAGCCTATGCTCAACTTGTACATAGCCTATGGATAGTCGCTACATAGCCTATGAATATCTATGCATAGCTTATGCATAGGCTATGCACATGTTATGCACAAGCACTATGCACAGGCTATGCATAAATACTACACATAGGGGCCATAGCCTCTTGACCTGAACCTAATCCCCCACCGCACCTAAGGGTATAAAAACATAAAGACAAGAAGCATAAACAAAGAACGGATAAAGATGGCTTACCTCTGCTAGCGGAATTTGTATGAACCGCTATGTGGCCGGAACCCTTGGTGGTTGTTCGCTTGAATAGACCTACAAAAAATTTCATAATAAATCAAAACATTAGTTCATTAACACTACACATAGGGTATGCACTATACATAGGGTATGCATAGGCTATGCATAAGCAATATGTGTAGGGTATGCACACTATGCATAGGGTATGCATAAGACTATTTACCTAACCCTAATCCCTAGCACCCAAGGGTGCAAAAACACAAAGAGAAGAAGCATAAACAAAGAATGGAAAAAGATGTCTTACCTCTTCTAGCTGAATCCGTATGAGCCCCTCCATGGCCTAAACCTTTGGTGGTTGTTTGCTTGAATAGGCCTACGAAAAAATATCATAATAAATTAAAAAAATAGTTTATTTTAACATATTATGCAATAGGTCTTATGGAGAATGGTATTGCATAAGGCTTATGTAAAAGCCTTATGGATAAGCCTATGCATAAACCAATTGCATAAGCCTTATGCATAAGCCTTATGCAATAGCCTATTACATAAGCCTTATTGCAATAGGCTATGCATAAGCTATTGCACAAGGGCTTATGCATAGCCTATTGCAAGAGGGCTTATTGGAATAAGGCTATGTGTAAACCTATTGCATAATAAGGGCTTATGCAATAGCCTATGCATAAACCTATTTCATAAGCCTACTGCATAAGCCATATTGCATAAGGCTATGCATAAGCACTATGCATAGGTTTATGCATAAACCTATTGCATACAACTTATACATCAACCTATTGCATAAGCCGCCTTATTACAATAGGATTTGCATAGGCTATTGCATAAGGGCTTATGCATATCCTATTGACCTAAACCTAGTCCCTGGAACCCAAGGGTAAAAAACACTAAAAGAAGAAGTATAACAAAAAATGAAAAAAGAGGGCTTACCTACGAGAGGATTGGCCTAAGCCCTTGTTCACTTGAATAAACCTAGCAAGCAAGGAGAACAAGCAGTGAGTACACTAAACCCTATTCCTAATGCATAAGTGAATGAAACGATTAGTTTTTGTTAAGCCTACACCCTAGCCTAATGCATATAATGCTTAATAGATAGCTTTGATGGAGAGTAGCCTAATGCATAGAGATCTAATAAAGAGCTTTGTGGAGATCTCTCCATCAAAGCTCTTTATTAGATCTCTATGCATTAGGCTAGGGTTAGGGCAAGGGAGGCGAAAGACATAGGAAGGGAGAAATGGAAAGGAAAGAGAGAGAAAGGGGAAGAAAAGCTCAAAACCTAATTTCACATTGAGCTTGGAATGAAGCTTTTTATTAAAGCCTGGGGGAAAACAAGAAATAGGGCTTACTTTGAGAGGAAGAGGTGATTGATGGAAAAGTCTTGATGGTTGAGGTGTGGTGGGAGAAATAGACCGCGGGTTGCAGATAGCCTCTGCATGTGCACGATACGAAAAGTAAGTAGTAGGGTCTTGACACCTCTCGGCAACGTTTTAGGCTAGAGTTTCAGTTCCTAGGTTGCTATTGGGCAACGTAATTTCACTGCTGGGCAGAAAATTTTCGCTGCTTGGCAGTGAAAAACGTTGTTGTGTAGCCAACAAAACCATGGGAAAATTTCTATTTATAGTTATGGATAGTGTTGTGTGTTTTTTATAAACCCTAAATTAGTTTTTGTAGGGTTAAAGATGTCTATCAGTGATTATCAACAACAAAAGGACCAAAAGTTGGTTCTAAGGAATGGTTGAGAGAAAAAATTCATTGTGTGTATTCATTGTGTGTGTGATGCAAGGGCCAATGTATACAAAAGGACCAAAAGTTGGTTCTAAGGCATTTTTGAGAGAAAAAAATTCATTGTGTGTGATTGATGCAAGGGCCAATATATACAATGATGTCCTATAACAATTGAGCATGTCTGAATATATGGTTTTCATGAGGCATTGGCACAACGAAGTGTGAATGATGACATGGAGGAGAACCACAGGAGAGTGCTAGGTAACATGCCACACCATTCGATGACATCGGGTAGAGTGCAGAAGGTGGCAAGGCTTCATATATAAAGAATGGCTGAGACTACTCTTCCCCAACCAATCAAATGAGGTGCCTCCGTCATTGCCACATGAGGAGGAAGAGAATCTCATCATGGACGACATGGTGAATGACTTCTTTTTACGGGAGATCATGGATGATAGTGAGCAAGCTTCAATGTCACAAGAGGAGGAAACCTTGCATAGAGAGGAAAGCACCCCTTTGTATGAGGGGTTTTCTTACTCTACACTGCGAGAGCAAACTTGGAGCTATTAAACTTACAAATAACTTATCGATGGAGTGATGCAAGTGTCACAAGTCTTCTTCGGTAAGACCGCCTCATTCTATTCTCTCAAATAGAAAATGTTTCATGTTCTAGATATTCTCCATATTTTGGCATATGATTTCTTATGTTTTGTTGTAGGCTTCTCAAGAAGATTCTCCCCCCCCCCTTAATCTCACAAGATGGGTGTCATAAAATTCTCCCTATTCTAGGTATGGATTGCACAAAAATACACGCATGTCTCCCCCCTTAATCTATTACCAAGCTCACAAGATGGGTGTCGTAAAATTCTCCCTATGCTAGGTATGGATTGCACAAAAATACACACATATCCCAATGATTGCATGCTATTTAGAGGTGTTAATAAACATGCAACACAATGTAGCCAATGTGGGGAGAGCTCCTATAGGGATGATTTGCAAGGAGATAAAGCTCTCTGAAAGGTTTTGAGACACTTCCCTATCATTCCTCGCATCCAACACATGTTTGAATGTAAGGGAATTGAAGAACTCATGACATGGCATGGTACTCATCATCGTTCAACCCATGGCATCATGAGGATTGTAGTTGATTCACCCACATGGCAACATGTGGAGCATCAATGGCTAGAGTTTAAAGATGAGCCCCGTCACTTACGTCTTGGCTTGGGAATGGATGGTGTTAACACATTTGGCTTCAGGTCAGCACCATGGTCTAGTTGGCCTATTGTATTGGTGAATTACAACCTCCCTCCATGGGTGGCAATCTAGAAAGGTCATATCATGCTTTCTCTCCTTGTACCAAAAGTAAGTACAAGGCAGCGAACATGAATGTTAACCTCGAGCCTTTTATTGAGGACCTTGAGACACTATGGTGAGGTATCAAAGTACACAATATTTCAAAGACAATAAATAGGCATGAGGTGGAGGTGAAAGGATTTTTGCTTTGGAAGATGCATGACTATCCCAGGTTCTCTCATGGAGTGCTCAGGTGGTACCTACTTGAACCCTATATGCATAAGGCTTTAAACTTTAAACTTTAAGTTTATATCTCTATCTCAATCATCTCAATTTGAAAATAGTTTTGGCAAACTCCGACGCCATGCATGTCTGATTTGTGGACCATCACTTGTTTTAGAAAGACCTTCTACACTGAAGAAGGTGGTGTATGACAAACATCATCGATTTCTCCCTCCTTCACATCCCAAGTATGTGCCACCTGATGTCTCACCACTTGTGATGAGAGGTAGATATTTGTTTGAGGCATGAAGAAGCACCCCCAATCCACCACCTGATGGGATGTCTAGACACTTAATCTTCTTTCGACTTCCATATTGGTGTGACATGAAGATCAATCATCTCTTAGATCCCAAGAATATCTTCAAGAATGTGGCAACAAATATCTAGGACCATTTAATTGGTAAAAGAGATACAAAGGGTGCAAGGGATGACTTACAAAACATTGGATGCCTTCAGAGTGCATGGCCAATTGAAAGTGAGTGGCAACATAGTCCTACCAAAGGCACCATGGGTATTAACTAAGGAGCACAATAAGGTGAAAAGTGTGATTGCCTCTTTTAGTACACCAACAGGAGTAATGCATTCATTTAAGGGTACCTTTACAAAGACCAAAGAGAAAGGAGAGGAACAATTATATGGCCTCAAGACACATGATTGACACAAGATATTATAGGTATATAAATATTCGATTATTCTCTTTCTGGTACATAATTTGTAGACTCATATACTAACTTCCATTTTTTTCTATGCATATTCTTCCAATTGATATAGTTAGTTGTGGAGACAAGAAGGTGAGAGAGACTATTTACAAAATGAGAAGCTTGGTGAGGTATGAATCTTCTCTTGAATTCACTACCCAAGTTATAATATTGCTTATTTAGTATTCTCACGCACTCTCACAAGTTATGTATTGGTAAATAGTACACATTATTGCTATATATGTAGGTACATATCCTTAAAGGAGATAGATCCTAAATCCATTGATATGGCTTGTATGAATGCTATTGAGGTAGTGTGTATGATCGAGAAAATCTTTCTTAGAACAATTCTCACTACCTAATTGCATCTTTGGCGTATTTGATTGATGATGGGGCGTTATGTGGTGTTGTTCATGTTCAATGGATGTTTTTCTTGAAAGGTTTATGAAAACCTTAAAGGAATTTGTGAGACACAAAGCAAGGCCAGAAGAAAGCATGGCACAGGGATGGTTGATGCAAGATTCTCTTGTGTATATATCAAAACATCTCACATAGATCCTTCCATGGCATGATTGTGAAGAAATGAGGAAGATGACCGACTAATCACTAATGTGCCTCAAGGAAAAGGAAGGCAATAAAGACTGGATGAAGCATTATGCCACAAGGTGAATACATTATGCATTATAAATAGTCCCATCATGGAGAAGTGGAATGGGAGATACAAAGATGAAATCAATAGATGAAAGGATGAGAGAAGAGCTTTCAGAAGAGCAAATAGATGTTTGCCATTTCCACCTAGCTTGGAACCTCTACCAAATGTGATCAATATAGAATAGCTTGGAACCTCTACCAAATGTGATCAATATAGAATAGCTTCGTATGGCAATATTAATAGCATCGCAAAAGGGAGAGATGATCTCAATAGAAGAGCATGTGTATGCAAGAGGATGTGACCCTCAAGTAAGTACATTCTTTATCTCAATCTCATGTATATACATGTTTAATGCACTAGAACAAATGTCATGCTTTTGTTTAATGTTAGTACAAACTATATAATGAAATATGGTTAGAGGGAAGGCCCTTTTGCATGGAGCATGTGTATTCTAAAAGAAACACATTTGATTGTGGTGTGATGTCAACTTTTGAGAAAGAAAATCAAGCTATTAGACATGGTACCAATGTCATAGAGGATAATCTTGAGTATTGTGGAACTATTCAAGAGATTCTTGAGGTTGGATTTAGAGCATTTATTCTATTCATCTTTGATATCAAATGGTTTAAGGTGCTCAAGCAACTGTCAAGAAACATCCAAATGGGTTATTTCAAATCATTGCACAAGTTTCGGAATGATGAGAAAGATACTTTCATACTACCTCAACATTGTCACAACAGGTTAGTAACCCAACCAATCCCAAATTAAATCTTGATGGAGTATAAGAAAAGTGTAACCCCTTTTCTTTGTGATATTAGGTTGTGTTTCACACTAATCAAATTGATCCAAAGTGGTGGTATGTTATACAAGTTTCCTCTCGTTCAAAATATATATTTCAAGATCAAGATGTGGAGGCCGAATCTCTGGAGATGAGGTGCAAGTACTACCTCAAATCGGCTCATTGGAAGAAGATGATCAAGAAAACATTTTAATCAAGATCATGAGAAACATCAATCCGAAGAAGATGATGAGTCACCTATCAATCATGACAATGCTTCATTAGATCATGATAGTGATATTGATATTGATATGGAACCTCGTCTTTTCATCGAGATTCCATTAGATATAGACATTGATAAAGCATTACATATGGATTTATTACAAGATGGGATAGATTCATGATCTTGACATTATTTTGCTCCTCAAAAGTTTTTTTCTCGAAACATGGCTCCAAGGATTCTAATGGATATTCTTTTAAAACTATAAATCATTTTCTATGTGTATGTGATGCATTTTTTAAATTCAGCTTCCAACAGCTCTCTAGAACTTCATGCAGCAAAAATAAGAACGTAATTTCACTACACAGCAGCAAAATCATAGTATAGCAATAAAATTTTGCTAGTATAGGCACTGTTCAATAGCAAAATTTCGCTAGTATAGGCATTTTTCAGTAGCAAAATTTCGCTGTTTATGAACGATTGGGAGCAATGAAAAATCATTGTTGTAAGCACTGCTAAGTAGCGAAATTTCACTACAGAGAGCATCGAACGTAATCCCCAATATCCCCATAAAATAAATGCTACTAGAAAACACTGCTATGCCTCCGATGTGTTGCAGTGCTAAGCAACGAAATTTCACTACAGAGAGCATCGAACGTAATCCCCAATATCCCCATAAAATAAATGCTACTAGAAAACACTGCTATGCCTCCGATGTGTTGCAGTGACAAATCTCCTTGGGAACTTCTCCTTGATGATGACTACTCGATTTTCATACCCCATGAAATCTTCACTTCAATCTTGGCGATGGTGGCTCCATTGCATCTCCTTATTGCAATCTTCAGTTGGCAGCTTTCTTCTAATGAGAATCTCTCTCAAATCTTCACAAATGTAAATATAAATTATAATATGAGTGTGCATAATTTCTTTTCTTAATAAAATTGGTAATGCATAATGAAATGCTTAATCAAATAAACACATAATCAAGAAACCTATACATAGATATTCACCATGACTAAGAGCCCATCCTAGCTTTGATATCATGTTAACAATCACAATATGGGATTGATCATAGTGCTAGACACAAGATTAAGCATAAGAATTAAGGCGATTAAAACACACAAGAAACTCTAGGAGAGAGTGAGAGAGAGATTGCACGCCCAATGCAAGATCTCTATTTCACTCACAATGAACTATACAATGATATAGGCCTTCTAGCCTTATTCACCTTTACACATCATCATCCATGTGGCACTCCCTTTTCTAGTCTTTTGGTCAATGAACTATACAATGATATAGGCCTTCTAGCCTTATTCACCTTTACACATCATCATCCTTGTGGCACTCCCTTTTCTAGTCTTTTGGTCAACACTCACATACCATACAATATCACATGTGGCATTCTTATTTTACCACAATATCTTGCACTTCTAGAGTGCTTTCTCACATACACATAAACAACGCTGCGATTACATCTCTCAACACCCTGTCTTAATCGAGGTGTTCCACAACTCACCCATCACCCATATTAATGTAGCATTGCACAACCACAATCGCTACCTCTCAACACTCCCCCTCAATGATACATTGGAGTGTTCATCAAACATGGCTAGACACATGTGTCAATGTGTATGTGCCATATCTACCCAATGTACACACCAAGTTGATTTGAGCATCCCTCACTTAGGTGAAACCACCCTAGTCCTTTTTATATCATCGCAATGTTTGGGAAAGGCACTAACCCCCATGCACACCACCACTTGCAAGAGCCACCTACTCTGTAAGATCCCTGTCCCCACCGCGCAATGGATTCGGGGTGCTAGCAGCGGAAGTAGCACATCTTGCGTGGGGTAGGGTCCTACACTCGGGGTCTCGCCCACCACCACGGATATCGAGACAGGTGACTAATTCCTGGATTCTTCCAAAACCGAACTCGGAAAAACTTCTCTTGCCCCGAAAGCACAGGCGATTCCTCCAGGATAAAATTTTACTCTAACGTAGTCAAGATCATTACTAACCAAATTGATCCAACAGCACCTATAAAGATACTCGGCCAGATCAAGGAAGAAACTTGCACTTGGATCATAGAGATCAATGCTTTTTTCCCTACCATCAAGAGGCACAGCCGTTGATTCCTATCCATAGAACAATTACTATCCAGGATTTACTTCATCTATCGTAATAACAGAAAGGAGTCTCATTTTATGGATCCATCAGTCCAACCTAACCCCATCTAGTCCCATGGGTTAGCCAACCACCCAACCACTGTAGTGATGGGATCCAATTTAGAATTTGGTTAGGTTTTGTCTCGGGTACTAGGGAAAAGAGTTCCCAGGTCCCCTAGCCGGATATTCATGCAAATTTAACACCAGTCATGCCACTTACACACCCAATATGAAATTGCCTTTTTTTTCTTTTCTTTTCTTTTCACAGATTCAGCCATCTTTAAAACAATCATTTAATGAAACCATAGTATCACTGATCACAATTCTCCAAAATATCCGGTTGAATCTTAATTTCCAATCATTCCTTCATCGGAGTATCTATGGCATCATTGGCAACCAGAATGCTACCACCTATCCACTCGGGGGCCTTTTCAATAGTTCCTAGCTCATAGTGCCCGGCAATATAATCACTTATAAAAATCAAGATGGAATCTTCGTTGAAGATCAGCAAGATCAACCAACAGATCCATATAAAAGAGCCATGGACTCATCCATTGAGGACCAGCAAGGTCAGTCAACTAGATCCATCGGTTCCAGAAAACAACTCTTACTCCTTGTTCCAATATCTTCCACGACGCACGTGTGGGTATCTTCGATGACCCAGAGCCCGAACACCGTATGGTCAGCACCCTCTAGGATCCTTCGCTAGCGCTTCACTCATAGGCCGCTTCCTTGGTCCCTCATCCACCGTACCGGAAGCTCTCCATTTAAATCAAACCGAGGCTGGTTAAGACCTCGGGATCCTTGCTACTAAGCAAGACGTCCTTCGTTGACTCTCGGTCCAGCTGTTGCAACTTTATCAGGTAGGTCTCCAACCACAACCACATTCTCAAGACAGTCAAAATGCTTCTCCGACATTCTTGATATAAAACAGTCATTTACAAACAGTTCACAAATACAGTTTCTATAATGAACTCTCGTCTTTCCAGATTGTTCCACATCAATCCATATTACTTAACCCAATTCCAAATCATAAGCGTATCCATTCTTAACCAGATACATCATTTTCCATCCCATCACATCAGATTCATTCAAATCAGATTCATTCACTTCACATAACATCCATTCCTATCTTTCTTAAATTACATTACGTCTCATCACATCCATTTCTCATTACATCTCATTCATTCACATCTTATATCATTCATTCATTCACATTCTGATTCACATGACATCTCATCTCATCCATTCGCTCATATCGACGTCATATCCATTCACATACATATTCGCATTCATTATTCCACATACACATCCACATTCGTACATCCACATCCACATCTACATCCATATATCCATTTTCACATCCACATTCATACATCCACATCCACATCCACATCCACATTCATATATCCACATCCATACATCCACATCCACATCCACATCTACATCCATATATCCATTTTCATATCCACATTCATACATCCACATCCACATCCATATCTACATCTATACATCCATTTTCACATCCACATCCATACATCCACATCCACATCTACATCCATACATCCATTTTCACATCTACATCCATACATCCATTTCCACATCCATATCCACACAACCACATCCATATCTACATCCATACATCCATTTCCACATCCATATCTACACCAACATCTACATCCATACATCCATTTTCACATCCACATCCATACATCCACATCCACATCTACATCCATACATCCATTTTCACATCTACATCCATACATCCATTTCCACATCCATATCCACACATCCACATCCATATCTATATCCATACTTCCATTTCCACATCCATATCCACACATCCACATCCACATTCATACCTCTACATCCATACATCCATTTCTACATCCACATTCATACATCTACATTCACATCCACATCCATACATCCATATCCACATCCACATTCATACATCTCCATCCATATCTACATCCATACATCCATTTCCACATCCACATTCATACATTCATATACACCTTCACATCTATTCTTCTATAACACATCCTTTCTTATCCTATCACAGCCTATATGCATCTTATCACATCAGATAAACTTTTTACCTCATTTCATACACATCTTATCACATCCTATCACATCCCATACGCATCTAATCGCATCCTATCACATCTCATACACATCTTATCGCATCCTATCACATCTCATACACATCTTATCGCATCCTGTCACATCTCATACACATCTTATCACATCCTATCACATCTCATACACATCTTATCACATCTGATACACATCTTATCACATCAGATACACATCTTATCACATCGTATCACATCTTATCTCATCTTATACACATCTTATCACATCCTATCACATCTTATCACATCCTATCACATCTTATACACATCTTATCACATCCTATCACATCTTATATACATCTTATCACATCAGCAGATACACATCTTATCACATCTTATCACATCAGATACACATCTTATCACATCCCTTTTACATGTTATTACTATTTAATAGCTTCCTAGATTAATACATTGATAATAGGACTTTTTCTAAACTTCAGCCACTTGGTTGGTTTAAATTAAAGATTCTTTTCTGACGACTATTTTCATATTGCTTCTCAACTCTTCAGTTGAATTTTATTTCATATTCTTCTTTTTGAATAAAAGAATTCATGGGATTTATAGAAATCAATTCTACCCTTATTTCTTTATTTGGTAAAAATAACCATAAATCAAATTTATACTAAAAATTTCTCTTCTTCCCATTTAATTTCTAGGATTTCAATTACCATGGGAATTCCTCTTTTAACATTTAATTATTTCTCATAGATAAATAAATTTATCTAAAAATTTATTTCTGAAATTAAATGAATTATCCCATAATTCCAATATGATAAGAAATTCTCTTTTCTCATCCAATCATGGAATTCCAAGTGTAACGGAAATTCCTCTTTTAACATTTAATTATTTCTCATAGATAAATAAATTTATCTAAAAATTTATTTTTTAAATTAAATGAATTATCCCATAATTCCAATATGATAAGAAATTCTCTTTTCTCATCTATTCATGGAATTCCAATGTAATGGGAATTCCTCTTTTAACATTTAGTTATTTCTCATAGATAAATAAATTTATCTAAAAATTCATTTTTTAAATTAAATGAATTATCCCATAATTCCAATATGATAAGAAATTCTCTTTTCTCATCCAATCATGGAATTTCAAATGTAATGGAAATTCCTCTTTTACATTTAATTATTTCTCATAGATAAATAAATTTATCTAAAAATTTATTTTTTAAATTAAATAAATTATCCAATAATTTCAATATGACAAGAAATTCTCTTTTCTCATCTAATCATGGAATTCCAAATGTAATGGGAATTCCTCTTTTAACATTTAATTATTTTTCATAGATAAATAAATTTATCTAAAAAATCATTAATTATGCATAAACTAAAAAATTAATATTTCTATGGTTACAACAATGAGAATCAATCAGTTTATCTAGGATGATAATTCCTAGAATATGGTAAGAAGTCCTCTTTTCATACTTTGAATGAAAATATTTTATGTGTAATTTTTACAGAAATTTCACCATAGCTCCGCTCTGCTATTATTGATAAATCTCAATTTATTCTAAAGGAATGAACTTTAACATTATGGATAAGATTAGAATGATCCCTAATTGGATCATTAACCCATTATGGATTTAATCATAAATTTTCATGAAATAACTAGCTTAAAAGCATAAAAAAGCCACTAATTTAATCATAAATTTTCATGAAATAACTAGCTTAAAAGCATAAAAAAGCCACTAATTTGACCTCCAATTAAACAAGCATAGAATTTATTCTTGGATTAGGGAAAAGCTTCATGAGAAGCTTCGGAGAGAGGAGAGATAAAAATATCACATTATTTTTTAGTTTAAAACTCATTCAAGCATGTGAAGTAGGCGACTCCTTGAAGGGACTCCCCGTCCTTACACAAGTGTCAAAATGGAATCATTATACCCAAAATATCTCATTTTTTAAGTAATACTCATAGTTTTTACTAATAAACCTTGTACATAGTCAACTCTTCATCTTATGTGGGCATTTACTACTTTTTGGTTATTTTCTTTTACAAATTGGATTTATCTCCCTCCCACACATGGATTGATCCTATTGGCCCATAGGAACCTTAATTTAAATTTTTTCAAAAATCTGGCCCGTAGGATAAGGCCTCTTGAGTAGATTATACTATTTGCCCATAAGAACCTTAATTTAAAATTTTTTCGTCAAAAATGTGGACCCATAGGATAAGGCCTCTTGAGCAGATTATACTTGATTTCTAATGTACCTTCTGGAAATCTTTTTGAACTTCTATTTTGAAAAGATGCAGGGGGGGAAGAGAGCTTGAGCTCTTGCAAGCACACACACACACTCACAAAACCCTAATAGAGAACACACAAGGTGAGAGGCTGAAAATCTTCTTCTTCTCTACTCAACACTCAACACACCATATACAAGATAAGAGTACACACAATATAAAAGGTACTCAACCAAATACATACACGGGTTCTCTATAGTGTGAACCCGACTAAATGAGCTGGCGCTATAACTATGCCAGTCTCTAGAGTGGCTGTCACACAGCCTGTCATCCCACTGGCCGCATATCACCTAAGATCTCAACAACCATGCCAGTGGTGTAAGTGCGGGGCCTATCCCCCAGGCGGGTCATCAGTGTCCACCGCCTCACTAGAGCTCGATATCTCAACACTCCCCCTCGAGCTCAACTCCATCTCATGTACACCAAGCGAAGCCCTGAATCTGCGGAGCTTCTCTGTACCCAATGCTTTGGTGAAGATGTCAGCTACCTGATCCTCTGTGTGCTGACATAAACAAGGTCAAGGTCTCCTGCCAAGACCTTCTCTCTGACGAAGTGGTAGTGGACCTCTATGTGCTTTGTACGAGCATGAAAGACTGGGTTCCTGGCCAACTGTATACTGCTAATGTTGTCACAGAAAATGACAACTTGTCTATCCACTGATAGACCCAAATCTGCAAGTAGCTTTCTCAACCAAGCTACCTCACATGCTGCCATAGCAGCTCCTCTGTACTCGGCCTCTGTACTCGATAGAGCAACCGTAGGCTGCTTCTTGCTGCTCCAAGTCACAGCAGCACTCCCCAAAGAAAACATAAAGCCACTGGTAGATCTTGTGTCTGAGATACTACCAGTCCAATCAGCATCTGTGTACCCATGTACACATATCTCTGTCCCAGTCTCATAGAATAGTCCACAATGCAAAGTAGACCTCACATACCTCAGTATGCGTCTCACTGCATCCAAATGCGGTTTTCGTGGAACCTGCATAAACTGACTCACCAACCCAACAGCATAGCTCAAATCTGGTCTGGTGATCGTCATGTAGATCAAACTTCCTACTATGCGTCTGTACATAGTAGGATCCTCCAAGATCTCTCCTGAATCTGCACTCAACTTGCCATTCTGATCCAATGGCACAGAAATAGGCTTACAGCCTGTCATACCATACTTGGACAACATGTCCAAGCCATACTGTCTCTGCAGTAATCCAATACCATGTGGTGACCTAATCACCTCAATGCCCAAGAAATATCTGAGCTCCCCCAGATCCTTCATCTCGAACTTCTGTCTAAGCAAGATCTTTACATCAAAGATCTCTGCATCATGGTCCCCCGTAATGATCAAGTCATCTATATAGATGACAACAAGCACAACCCCTCTATCACCATGTCTCACATACAATGAGAAATCTGCATTGGCTACATGAAAGCCAATAGTGACAAGATATTCAGAAATCTTGTCAGACCATGCTCTTAGTGCTTGCTTTAAGCCATACAAGGCTTTCTTCAACCTGCAAACATGCTCGGGGTGACCCACATCCTCATATCCAGGTGGGTGCAACATATACACCTCTTCTTGCAAATCCCCATGCAAGAATGCATTCTTTACATCCATCTGATGTAAAGACCATTTCTTTGACGCAGCCACTGCTATCACAACTCTCACCGTTGCCATCTTGGCAACTGGGCTGAAAGTTTCCTCATAATCAATCCCATATGTCTGCGCATATCCTTTGGCTACCAATCTAGCCTTGTACCTGTTTATGCTTCCATCACTGTTATGTTTAACTTTGTACACCCACTTGCATCCAATGGCTTTCTTGCCTTCTGGCAATTGCACTAAATCCCAAGTTTCATTTCCATATAGTGCATCCATCTCCTCATCCATAGCTTTCTCCCAACACACATTTCCAACAGCCTCATCAATGCATGTGGGCTCTACAACCTGCACAACTTTTGCCATATATGCATAGTGATGTGCCACATAACCATCATATGTAAATCTCTGCACAGGGTTCTTCACTCTCCCTGATCTTCGCAGCTTTTCATTCATGGCCTCCATAGCCTTCTTTACACTAGGTGTTCTCATAGCTGGGATCCCAAGCTCCTCATCAAGGCTCATATCTGAGCCACTAGACTCTCCATCAACATGAGAATGCCCTGCAGAAATGTCAGGCATACCAAGGGGCTCAACCACTTTCTCTTTTCCTTTACGTGATGTACTAATCACATTTGCAGGGCTGGTATTATGACGCAGCCTGCCACTCCATGGTCTATCAACAGACCCACTAGATGAGGACTCTCCTGGTCCACTCAAAGACTGTGATTGCTGACCTGCATTCTGTGCAACCACACTTCCACTCACATCAGCCCCAACAGTTTCTTTTTCAGCAGCATACCAGCTGCTCATCTCATCAAAGACAACATCCCTGCTTACCCTCAACTCACGTGTAGCAGGGTTATAACACCTGTAGGCTGTATCCCTTTTGCTCAAGGAAATATCCAATGAACACACATTTTTCAGCTTTCGGATCCAGCTTGGTTCTCAGCTCATCTGGCACATGCACATATGCAATGCATCCAAAGACTTTCAGATGAGACAAATCTGGTTTCCTGCCAGTAAACCTCTCCTCTGGAGTTACATCATGTATGGCTGCAGTTGGAGTCCTGTTCATGATGTATACTACTGTAGAAATAGCCTCAGCCCAATAGCAATGCGGCATATTCTTCTCTTCCATCAATGCTCGCGCAATCTCAGCAATGTGCCTGTTTTTCCGCTCAGCAACTCCATTTTGCTGCGGAGTGTATCTGCATGTGAACTGTCTCCGAATACCATTCTTCTTCAAAAATTCAGAGAACTCATTGGAGAAGTATTCTCCCCCTCCATCTGACCTTAGGCACTTAACATATTTCCCTGTTTGCTTTTCAAGCAAAACTCTGAAATTCTGAAAGTGAGTGAACACCTCACTCTTCTCCTTCATGAAATATACCCACACTTTCCTTGTGTGGTCATCAATGAAAGTGACATAGTACCTGCAGCCTCCCATAGACACGGTCTTCGTAGGACCCCATACATCTGAATGCACAACATCTAGTGCATTTCTGCTCACATATCTGTTACGTGAAAACACATGCTTTGTTTGCTTCCCAAATTGGCATGCTTCACATATTTTTTGCATACCTTCCACTTTAAATTTTGGCAGCCCTGTCACAATTCCTTTTGTTTGCATAGACTTCAATCTCTGCACATTTACATGTCCTATTCTTTTATGCCATATGTCTGTGTCTGCAACAACTCCTGAACCATTTGCAAACATCGCAGCACTCATTTCAGGCATGTCTACATCCAACGTAAACATTCTGCCTACTCTGTTGCCTTTTGCAACCAACCTGCACTTGTCTTTAAAATCTTCAACATAACATCCATCAGGGTTAAACCGAACCTGCAACCCCTGCTCAATCATCTGGCCAACTGAAACCAGATTCTTTGTTATGTTCGGTACATGAAGTACATCTGCAAGGTACTTCACTTTGCCATCCTGCATAGACAATGGCACATCTCCAACGTGGGCAATTGGATGAGCAGTGTCATCCCCTGTTTCCACAAAACCTGGTCTTTCCGGGTTCTTCATCTCCTTGAACCACTCCCCATGACTCGTCATGTGGTTCGAAGCGCCTGAATCCACATACCATACATTATCTTTTTGTGCTGCATCAACATTTTCAGACATGGCATTCACGACATGCTGCATAACAAACAACCTTTCATTATCCTCATTATTTCTGCTTGAGGATGCATAGTTGTTTTGCTGCACTTTCCCATTTTGCATGTCAACCTGCTTCTTATAACATTCTGACTGCACATGTCCTGGCTTACCACAATAGTAGCATTCACGTGCATCATTATATTGCCTTTGCCAATTTCCACGGCCTCTTTGACTCCCCCTGCCTCTGAATTTGCCTCTTCCACCTGCGTGTTGTTGTTGTTGTTGTTGATTCTGGGACTGTTGTTGCTGCTGCTGCTGCTGGCCATAATTCTGATTACCTGTTCGGCCACCTCCTTGACCGCGTCCACGGCCTCCTCTACCTCGTCCTCTTCCTGAACTCGTGTAGAAGGCCTGTTGCTCTGAACTGTTTTTGCTTTGTGAAGACTGTTGGTCTTCACCCAAGTTCTTCTCTTCGATAATCAGCATAGACACCAAATCTGTAAAGTTGGGAATGTTTTCCCGAGTCTGGATAGACGTCTTAAACGCCTTGTATTGTGGCCCAAGACCACGTAGATAGACTTCCACCTTGTCATCATCATCTATTGACACACCAATAGATGCAAGGGATTCCACAATGCCCTTTATCTTCAGCGCATAGTCATTCACAGACATGCTCTTTTTCTCCACAGTATGAAGTTCATTCTTCAACTGTATCTTACGTGCCTTGGTATTTGTTTCATAAAGCTTTACCAAGGTGTCCCACGCCTCCTTGGGGGACTTGGCATCCTGAATGTGCCCAATCATGGTGTCCTGTATACTAATGGAAAGCCAATACATAACCTTTCTGGCTCCTTGGTTCCAATCTTTAAACTCTTTCACATCTGCAGCAGTCGGATTTATATCCGGTATCTCCGGTGCCTCTTCATGCTCACCTTCTATGTAGTCCCAATAGCCTTTTCCCATCAGGAAATTTGTCAACCTGAACCTCCAAGCATGGAAGTTATTCTTGTCCAGCTTCTCAGCCACAATCTGTGTAATGCCATCATTAGACATCTTGCCAAACACACAATTTTACCAGAAACTGCACTCTGGTTTTTCTGCACAACTGCTGTATTTTTTGCACAGCGATACTGTAGTACTCTCAAATGTCACAACCAGTGACTTCAATGCACATACATACACCCAATGGCAACTGTAGACCTCTTTGCAGCACCCACAGTGTCTGCACAGTCAATCTGTCTTCCTGCAGTTCTTAAAATAGAGTTCTGCAGAGAATCGATGACTTACCCTCAGTGCTCGAAATCGCCTGCTTTCTGAAAAACAGAGGTCCAGACGCGCCCAAAACGCGTTTTCGGCCCAGAAAATCAGTCCTTTAGGACTATATAGTTGCCCTTTAGCTTCACTCCCGCGAAGAAAACTCCTCAATCGGAGATCGTTTGCCGGTGCCTCCCGTAGAGCTCCCGACAAGGGTGTAGTCACCAACACAATAGGGAAGAGTAGTTGACGCTCTTACCCTCGTACCGCTTCCTGTGGTTCTCTTGCTTGCAGCTCAGCCCTTAGCACGAACCACGCTCTGATACCATGAAAAGATGCAGGGGGGGAAGAGAGCTTGAGCTCTTGCAAGCACACACACACACTCACAAAACCCTAATAGAGAACACACAAGGTGAGAGGCTGAAAATCTTCTTCTTCTCTACTCAACACTCAACACACCATATACAAGATAAGAGTACACACAATATGAAAGGTACTCAACCAAATACATACACGGGTTCTCTATAGTGTGAACCCGACTAAATGAGCTGGCGCTATAACTATGCCAGTCTCTAGAGTGGCTGTCACACAGCCTGTCATCCCACTGGCCGCATATCACCTAAGATCTCACCAACCATGCCAGTGGTGTAAGTGCGGGGCCTATCCCCCAGGCGGGTCATCAGTGTCCACCGCCTCACTAGAGCTCGATATCTCAACATATTTTAGGGAACTTATATTAATAAGATGAGAAATTTTTCTATCAAAAAATATTCAAAATCTGAATAACCTCTGTCTAGAATATTTTCTCTCTCTAGGCCAAAACAGGCAGAAGAGGGGATTGATTACAGGGAAAGATACTAGACATCCTGAGAGGCTGGGGAGGAATCTTACATACTGACAACCACAAAAGAAACTCCATGACTGGACAGAGAGAGAGATTGCACACTCAACACAAGATCTCTATTGCATCCACAATGAACCATACAATGATAATAGGGGTTCTGGCCTTATCCCACTTTACACCATCATCATCCATGTGGCACTCCCTTTTCCACTTCTTTGGTCAACACTCACACACCATACAATATCACATGTGGAATTCTTATCTTACCATAATATCTTGCACCTCTAGAGTGCTTTCCCACATACAACACCGTAATTACATCTCTCAACATGTTTTGATGTCGAAAGCCAAGCCACAACACCGCCATTACATCTGTGAACATGTTTTAATGTTGAAAGACAAGACTTGAGTTCCTTCATGATGGTAATGGCTCCAATTTAAGAACGTCTCTAGCATTGTGATGAGACCATATTGAAGAATCTGATGGTAACTGTGGTATCAGGCGCCTGATCATATCGGCTAATGAACTCATGGAGGTGCTTTAGCATGCTGGCTTTAGCGCATGGATTCTAGGACATAAGAGGAGAGAATCATGGGAAATCAAAGAGAAGTTCTGGGTTCTTGGCCTCCTCCTCATGGAAATGATTACATGCCCATTTGCAAATCGACAAATATTCAAGGTCAAAGAATCTGATGGTGGTGACCACCATGGTATCTGACACCTGATCATATCGGCTAATGAACTCATGGAGCTGCTTTAGCATGCTAGCTTCAGTGCATGGATTCTAGGACGTTAGAGGAGAAAACCACGGAAAATTGAAGAGAAGTTTCGAGTTCTTGGCCTACTCATCATGGAAATGATTCCATTTTGAGTTATTTGAAACCTTGTAGTGTTGTTCCCAAATGTAAGGCTTCAGAAGGAGGAAAGGTTGCTGCTAGGGCGGCTACTTGCCCACCATAAGATCAAACATGATGGCATGAGTAGTCGAAAGCAACAGCGGGTGGCTCTGGTAGCCAAATCGTGTTGTCGAGGAGGGTGCTCGCGCTTCCAACTGCGATGCTTGGTGTCGATGTAGGGAGGAATGACATGGATGTCCATGCGATCCATAACTTTGGTGAGGGGCTCCACTTGGAGTTGTCTCGACCGAGTAGGATTTGAATCTCCTCTCGATTGAGTAGGATTCGAATCTGCTACTCAAACTCTGGCAATCAAGCGGATCGCACAAATTGAGGGGGTCGAGCAGAGGTTTGACTTCCTCCTACTCCCATGGTGGTGGCGGTGGGATTTCTTCTTCTTCTAAGGGTGGGAGGGAGTGGAGGTTTGACTTCCTCCTACTTCTGTGGTGGTGGCGGTGGGATTTTTGCTTCTTCCAAGGGTGGTAGGGAGGGTATTCTGGGTGGCAATGGTGGCGAGGACGAGGTTGGAGGGGTGGGTGATGTCGAGGAGGAAATGGTGTGGCAAGGCTTTCTGTAAGGAATGGCAGAGGCCTGGCCGATGTTGAGGATAACTCAGTGAGGACGTTCGGCAGTCCTAAGTTGAGTGTTAAGGTTGGAGGTGAGGGAGGAGTTGGTGAGGGAGGTTGAGTTGGGAGCTAGGTGGGGGGTAGAGGATTGTGAGGGGAAGAGTGTTATGTTGTGGTTCCTGATGGAGGTGGGGGTTGGGGTGGTTGTATGCTTGTGCTTGTGCTTAGATGAGAGGAGATGGAGGGAGGAGGTTGATGTGGGGGAGATGAGGGTGGTGGTGGTTGAGGGAGTTGGGCTCCTCCGCCACCGTCATCTTCGTCGTTTATCAATGTCTTCCTCATTTGAGTATTCGGGGCCATGGGAGCGGAAGAAGGATTTGGCCTCCATAGCTTCTTCGAGGGTGAACTCCATGGGAAATTCCACATGTAAGTCATCAAATCTCATTATGCCCATGGCTTGCATGACCTCCATCTATAGATGGCACCTTTGATAAAGTACGATGAGGCTTAATGTAGAGTACAACGGGAGCTCATTGTGCCGAAGGGGTTGGTAGGCTGCATGTACTATCTCCTAGCTTGTGTGCGGTGGAGGTAGTAGAGGGCATTGGTTGTTTGCTAGGATAGGTAGGGGTAAGGGAAGAGACCATCCGAGATGGAGAGGTCGATGGCATCGTTCTAGTTTGTAGGCTACCCAAAGCAAAGGAGATGGGACTAGCTGATGAGGTTCACTTAGAGGGGATGGGTAGGGAAGTTGAAGAAGATGTGGGGGTGGGTGAAGGAAATCTAGCCCTGGAAGAAGAAGGGAGCCAAGAGGGTGATGCTATGGAGTGGTAGCTTGGTGAGGATATAGGAGTAGGTGGTGCGGGAGAGGGGTTCATCAAGGAATATGTCGTGTTGGAGTTGATTAAGGCAGACGGTGTTGTAATGGAGGTTGAGGAGTTGGTAGGGGCTCTAGGGAGGTATGGCAAGGAGAGGGAACTCTCTTGCAGTGTCCATGAGGGGATCAAACTTTTTCTCAATCGTACTAGAGGCAAGACAAGATGGTGTGGGTGGTGGTTGGTGGCTCTTGCTTCTGTGGCTTCCAACTGCGATTCTTTGTGGTGGAGTGCCTCCTTTGAAACCTCGTAGCACTGCAAGTTGAGGGTGGTTCAGTTGAGGGATTCTTTCGCAGTTGTGGCTCTTTGATGGAAGTCCTCTTCTACAGCCTGAGTGAGAGAGAGTTCATGGTTGGCCCGCTGCGCGGCCTTCTGTGCTACTTGGAGCTGGTGCTGGACCTCAAAAATGGAGGAGAGGATATTGGTGGCGAGAAGTTCTCCTTTTCATCAAGGGCATGCTAGAGATGAATGTTGTTGAGTGTGGCTATATAAAGGTCCTCCACATTTTGCCTCTCCTATGCTTTCGCAAGAAACTTGCCACTGTAGCGATCTTCAACTAATGATAGATGCAATCAGTCATCTATGTGATGCGTTTTTGGGGCATGTGGGAGAAGACCTAGGTGAAGCATGGTACTTCCCCATGTGATGCATAGACCCTTTCTGCATATGCTTCACAAGATTGGAAATTCCCAGTGTGTTCCCATCGGAGGGTTTCCATAGTATTTGTGTGACGAGGCAGGAGATGAGAGGCCAGCTTCTGAGTGATGAGGAGGGTATGGAAAAGATCCCACCACCGGTGGTGGGTTTCAAAGAGGTTCTGATCTGAAAATGTCTACCGTTGTGCCTCCTCCTCATCAGCAGCTTTGCATTGGGGACTTCTGCAGCCTCTAATTCTTATGTGGTGGGGCTCTGGCTGGGATGGGGGGTGTTGAAATATACAAGTGAATCGGGTGTGTGCGGGAACAAGCCCTTAGAAAGAGGCTATAAAAGAGAATCTGTAAATGAGTGAGAAGTTGTGAAAAGGTGAGAGGTATCTACTAGGAGAGAATAAAGGGTAGCATGAGAAGATTTAGGATGTGTGGAGATATTCTGGGAAAAGAGAAGAGGTGGAGTGAATTAAGGAGATATCAGTGGGATTAGATGCTTGGATGTAAACTCTATAAATTGAGGCATTGGCCTAATGAGAATTTGTTGGTTTTTTATTATCCATGCCTACATTAAGCTATCAGTTAATTGCTCACTAATCATGTCTTAATCATCATCTAATCTCTTTGTTAATCATGTTGATTGTTGCATTTGATCCACCATAGCTCATCACATTGCTGCAAATCTAACATGGTATTAGAGCCTAGCTTAGAATCCATCAGATTTATGAGCTCATTATCTTGCTAATCACCTAGTTAATTACGATTAAGAAATAATCAAGTTTTTAGCTCTTTTTTCAATACCCCCAACTGGTGGAGGGGATTGATATCCCTCTTTCCATAACATTATCCCAAACCCTTCTAGCCCTAGCCATACTCTCCATGCACCACCCTATCTACTCAAATCATCAAACCGCTAGCTGTGCAGCATATTTATGCAATTTTTCAAGTGCCTTCTTTCTGGAAGCAAAACTGAGATCTTCTCAACATCAAAAGAAATTGGTCTAATTCCTATTGGCCCCAAGGGTTGTCAAGGGTGCTCTACATGCTGGTGATGTAAGATTTGTGAAATTCCTCAAAGAGAAGTGGAATCAAGCTCTGCATCAAATCTGCAGAAGCAGGTGACTTTGGTAAAACAGAGATTAAGCATTCAATGTTTGGTAAAATCTTGTGTTTCTTGGCTTAATCCTCTACTAGACTAACTATTATTTATGGCTTTGAAAGGAGTTGAGATCATTTGAACTCTAATGCCCCAGATCTGGCCTCCCCGCATACTCTATTTTTTGCACACAAAATAGAGGATTATTTTGCTAATCAGTGTGATTAATCAGCACTAATCACTATATTTTGGTGCAATTAAGGGTTCAAATTAACCATTTGGTTTTTGATACAGATCACTATAACTTCATATTACAATTCGGAGATGGTTTGATACTCCAACCATTCAGTAGTACAGATTTGTTACCCTTGGCTTTATGTAATTTTTGGTGAATTTATGCTGATAAATCTATCGTAATCATCACCGAAACACCAGATTGAGTTGTAAAAGGATATACATTGCCCTTGAATCTTGAGATTGGATCAAGAGGTAAAACCCCCTTCACATCATCATGAGCATGGCACAAGAGATAGGTAGCTAACTTTAGTGGGGAGCAGTTTTATACATGGCAAACAAAAACCATGTATTTGCTCATGAGGAAAAATTTGTGGGGGCTAGTTGAGGGAAGAGATGAATGCCTAGAGGTGAGTGGGAAAAATGAGTGGAAGAACAGGAATGAGAAAGCATTAGGACTCATCACACTCAGTTTAAATGATAAAATCATTCATCATACAATGGGCAAAAGATGCATGGGATGAACTCAATAAATTATTTGGCACTCATGCAAAAAATTCAAAGATAAATCTGTTAATGCAATTCTACAAACTTGATATATGAAAGAAAGTGAACCTTTGATCCACACTTGAACAAATATAAAAGCATTAAGCAACAACTGGTAGCCATTGGCAAGAAGGTAGAAGATGATGAGGCACTAGCAGTTCTTCTGAAGAGTGTGGACAAAGGTGAATATGAAAACATTGTAGAAACCTTAAAGAATGTACCTGAATTGAAGCTGCATGAGATAGAAGGAGCTCTACTACTGGAGCAAGAGACTAAGGTAAAAGAGAAGAAATGGCTGGACTCAATAGCTGAAGAGGGAAAAGCATTCTTCACTTGAGGAGGATTCTCATGAGGATGAGGACAAGGAAGAGGCAGAGTAGGAGGAAGGACCTTCACTTTCCACAACTTTGGGAAGCGAGGACATATGGCAAGAGACTGCTACAGCAAACCCAGTGGAGAAGGAACGACATCGGCAAACTTCATGGAGGCTCCTAAGAAAGAAGTGGAGTCAGATCATCTTTTTTTTGAGAGAGAGAGAGAGAGAGAGAGAGAGAGAGAGAGAGAGAGAGAGAGACCCCACAACCCGATGTAACCTGTCCCAACAGAGTAAAACCACCTCTGAGCCACCGATGATGTAGGCCATGTGGTCGATGTATGTGTGAGCACTTTAATCAAGGTCACGGGCACTTGTAGTACCCTTGGACACATAGAGAGAGAGAGTGTCAAGGACTATGAGTCTAGGGACTTGAGGCACTGGTCGTGGGCTACCAAGTAAGAGGGAAACTTGGTATAGGGTCCACGTGTGCTAGGATTATTCACTTGAGGGGAGGTGTTGAAATAAACAAGTGAACAGGGTGTGTGCGGGAACAAGCCCTTAGAAAGAGGCTGTAAAAGAGAATCTGTAAATGAGTGAGAAGCTGTGAAAAGGTGAGAGGTATCTACTAGGAGAGAATAAAGGGTAGCATGAGAAGATTTAGGATGCGTGGAGATATTCTGGGAAAAGAGAAGAGGTGGAGAGGATTAAGCAAAGAGGTGGAGTGAATCAAGGAGAGATCTGTGAGATTAGATGCTTGGATGTAAACTCTATAAATTGAGGCATTGGCCTAATGAGAATTTGCTGGTTTCTAGTTATCCATGCCTACGTAAAGCTATCAATTAATTGCTTAATCATGTCTTACTCATCATCTAATCTCTTTGTTAATCATCTTGATTCTTATATTTGATTCACCCACCATAGCTCATCACATTGCTACAAATTTAATAGGGGGGAAGGTGTTCCTTCTACTTGGGTTCCAGGTGATCACGCTTTTGTGATGGAGAGGTGGGATAGGATTTAGGGGGAGGTAGAGAGATGGGTACTACATCTGGACATGTCAGTTGCACTTCCCTAGAGATCTCCTCCCATCCAATGGCATGGTAGAGTAACTTCATCTGCGAGTTTCCTTGGGGTTATCACATATTGCATGCATCTCCTTATGCAAGTAGTATTAGGCCTAATACTACTTGCATCTCCTTATGCAAGTAGTATTAGGACTAGTTTACGAGCATTCCTCCCTACTGGCCTCTCGTCACATTGTCAAGAGACTACAACTAGTAAAGAAAAGTCTCCAGAGACTACACCTGCTAAAGCAATCGGTCCATCATGTTGTCACAAAAAAAATGAGAGTGCCCTGGCTGGCATCACAAGATCCTCTTGTGTAATATTTCCCCACTCCGCTCTGTCCTTGGTGGTGTTGCCCCTGAAGGAGCCGTGAGTCAATCGTGGGGCGTTGGTGAGTCGCACGAAGGGTTGTCCCATTCTGGGGAGGTGGAGGGTTTCTTGGACCACGTCGACACTAACATGGACAATGTGTACATGCCTGCCATTATCCACATCACTTGCCCTATGGCGTGGTTTGCATCATATGTCTCTGTAAAGTACTAGAAGTTATACAGGTTGGGTCCCCAAGGTTTCATAACTGGCAACCCGCCGAGCCCAAGCTACTCCAAGCGGGCTGCAATTAGTTGAATCGGCAGCAATGGCTTGGTAGTAGGGTCTAGTGTAGTATAAAAGATCATGCTCGACCTTATGATTATTCTTCATAAGGGAGTAGACCTTGTGACCATTGACCTGCTTCATAAGGTACTCCCCGAGATGTGACAAATTGGGTCAGGTGGCGGCCATACTCCTTTAAGAAGCGACCCCCCGCTAGGTGCTTCTTCTTGATGGTGGGGTACTTGGGAACCTCTAGGGAGGAGGATTTTGAAGTTTTGGTCATGGGGTGATGGATGAGGGACAAAAAGGGAAAGCTCAAGAAATATTTTTGCCAGAGTTGGGAAGGCTCAAAGGAGAAAGTGAGGAAATGAGAGGGGTGGGCCTATATTTATAGTTTTGAGAAGAACAAGACCATGGCCTTTCCAAGTACGGGCGTACGCTTCTATTTGGAATGGGCATACAAGTTAACTGGTATGGGTGTGCCATTTGTGGTAGAGGTTAAAACCAACGAGGATTCCTTTGGTACGGGCGGCATGCCTTCTATTTGGAACAGCCGGCAGTTGAGGTTGAGGTTGGAATGGCTATGGCATTTGGATCTGAGGTTGAAACAGTCGTGGCACCATTGAATGAGAATGGTACGTTTGTGGAAAGTTTGGTATGACCGTGGCAAATATATTTTATTTTAAAAAGGGGCACCCTACAAAAAAGTTTTGAACCCGTGGGCTATGTAGGCAACACCCCATTGCGGGTTTTTTACTAACTCCGTGCCCAATTTGGCAAATCAAGGGGTTGGTTCCAATCGGGTGATGGCCAGGTGGTTATCTCCTTAGGGACTTGAAAGACTTGTAACAAGGGAGTATCATAGAATGGAGAGGTTAAGGGCTGATTGGGAGTACTCCAAGGTAGCATGATAATGACGGGTGGGGGAGTAGCTGACGTTGAGGGTATATCTTTGGTATGGACCATGGGCTTTGGTTGGGGGGGCGAGGGGTCATTGTGAAGTTTTTTCTTCCCTTTTTTCTATGTAGTATTCGTGGACTGATGCCACTTTGGGCTTCCACTAAAGAGTTGGTACCTACGGAGTGACAAGAGTAGGGATTTGGGGACCCAAATTTTGCGATTGCCCTCATAGTAACGTTGTGCCTGAAGTAGAGTTTTGGGATCCACTAGGAAGTTATTGTTGGGCAAGGCTTAGAGTGTGAGTGATGACAGGTTGGTTTTGGGGGTGTTTGGGGCTAGCGTTTGTTTTGTACCTTGTGGACTTGGGGTTGTCAAACTAATTGCCTAGCGAGAGGGAAAAGGATATTGGGGGGTGTTTGGGGCTGGCATTTGTTTTGTACCTTGTGGGCTTGGGGTTGTCAAATTAGTTGCCCTGCGAGAGGGACAAGGATATTGGGTTACCGGTATATGACTATGGGAACTGGATTGTCGATGGATGCATAGAGTGAAAGTACCTTCATAATACCCGTGCGATGTTAGAAGACTTTTAGGTACCCAGTACTGAGAGTGCTTTCCATGTGTGTGTTTGTTAGTGTTGTTAAGAGGGTTAGTGTGTTTAGTTTTATGGGGGGAGTCAGCAGTGGTGGTAGCTTTTGAGAGTTTGGATTGGTGGGCTACTACCAAGTGGGACAGTTTGACAGGACATGAGAGGCAATGGTGTCTCCAAAGTGGGGAGCGGCCTCTTTTTGAGTGTTATGGATCTGTGTGGATTGATGGTGGTGAGGGAAGGAGTTTCAATTTGGCATGAGGGATCAGCAGAGCAGGGGACGGGTTCTACAGCTATCATTAGGACTATAACCTAGCCCAAGGCCAATTATAGGGTAGCCATCCTTGCATCCTAGTCAATGTTGCACTGGTTGTGTCCCATCCAACTACTTCAAAGAAGAATCTCTTCATGCATAGTTCCTACAGGCATCATGTAAAACTTCCCTTCGAAGGGATTACTTCCAATGTGAGACAAAATTGTGATTGTGCCTAAACAGTGAACTTGAGATGACACTGTTGTGGTGGCAGGAGTCTCTTTCAATGGGGATTGCTTGAGGGAAAGCCATGTCTCATAAGAGATTAATTTGTAATTAGCCCCTATATCTACAAGATCTAATTTTTGGGTGAGTCTCATCAGGATCGTTATTCCTAACCATAACCGACCAGGCTTCACCTCCCAATCTTCTTTTTCAAGGTCTACAACTTGGGCCATGTTGACCACTTTATTTTTTTGCCAAAGTTTGTCTTGCCTCGCTTTAGCCTCTTGTTGGGTTGCTTGTTTCATTTCTTCCTTGTTGTGTTTTCTTTGCTTTTTGTCATGAATGGCTCTGAGGGTGGCTTCAAGGGTGGCTTCAGTTAGCGGGCCATAGTAGCATTTTAATTTTCTACCATTGAAATATCCCACCATCTAGAGACTGTCGAGTGTATTTATGCGCAAAGCACCTTGCGGGGCTATCTCAGTGACTAGGAAAGGTCATAAGCCTCTGAGCTTAAGTTTCTTCTTATGTGTTTTTGTACTGAAGAGGAAGATCATGTCACCCTCATTCATTTTCTTGTCCTTCAACTCGTCATCGAACCATTGTTTACACCTTAGCTTTTCTACAATCATGCTATATACAACTAGGAGAGGCATGTTTCGTCAAGCTTTTCAAGCTCAAACAGGCGATAGCCTAGGACATTCCCCATGAGTTTTTCTTGTACAACAATTCGTAAACTTGGGACCAAGAACTCCATTAGCATAAGCGCTTGGTGTCCCATTGGTAGCAGCCTTGTAGGAAGGTAGATAGGCCCAGAGTGCTATGGGTACCTTTTGTTCCCAATCGTTGGCGGCAGCTAGCCTCAATAATTTTGGTGAGAATGGCACATAGACCTTTGTTGGCGCCCTCTTCTTGGCCATTAGCTTGGGGGTAATATGGGGGCGATTTCGTATATGAGTGACAAGGAATTCGCGTAAGAGGAATTGGATTACCTCATTAACTAAAGTGCATTCCATGGTCGCTCACAATCTCAAGGGGGAAATCGAAGCGTGTGATTACTGACTCATACAGAGATTTTGTAGTAGAGCATGCATCAACTTTACGGGTAGCCCTTCCTTCTACCCATTTCATGCAGTTGTCATGGCTGCGATTATATATTGAGCTTGAGTGTATCTAACCGCGGGACTAATGGGCCCAATGAAATCAATGCCCCAATTTTCGAATGGTTTGCAAGGACACAACTGGGTTTAGGAGCATGATGTCCTTAAAGTGGGGGATTGCCACTCGTTTGGCATCATTCATCGCACCGCTTAACGTATTTTGCTGCATTAGCCATTAAGGTGGGCCACCATAACCTAGCTGTGAGGACTTTGCGTGCAGTGATATATCTACCATGAAGTGCCCCCAGCACAGGAAGAGTGAGCTTGCTCTAAAAGGAAGACATATTCGTCTTCACAAACATAACATTTTATAATCTTGTCTTTCCCCCCTACCTGTACAGTTGGCCTACAAATAGTTCGTAGGGAGGTGCCTGTTTAATGAGGCATTGTGCATGGTCCTTGTTGAGTAGGGGATCAACTGGTAAGACATTGGCTAGAAAGTGTGCTAGCTCCTCACGCCTTTCAGGAATTAAACATAATTGGAATAGGGAGGCATCTGGTAAATCATCCATCAACTAGGTGGCTCACCATTGGGGATGCGTGACATATAGTTTGATAATACATGCTATGAGCCCTTTCGCACTGTGACACTGAAGTTGAAATCAAGCAAGATCAACAACCATTTGGTGATTCTTCCTATTGTACAAGGCTTGTTTACTAGATATAGAAGATCTTGATGGTCTACGAAGAAGAAGATAAATTTGGTCACTAGAAGATAATGGCGGAACTTCTTAACAGTGTAAACCATGGCAAACTCTTCTCTCTTCTTTGTGGTGTAATTTCTTTCTGCTCTTTTAGTTGGTGGGGCTGGTAAAGTTGATGGGGAAATCTATCTTGTGTTCACTAGGTTGGATCAGCACAACCAATAGCAAAGGCGGAGGCGTCGATGTGGACATGAAAGATAATGTCCAAGTTGGGGGATCTTAGAATAGGAGCACTTGTTGCCAAGGCTTTCTTGAGGGTGGTATAAGCCTATTGGCATTCCTCCATCCACTCAAAGAGGATCATGAGTCTGTAAAGGGATCGAGCTATATCCAAATACATGAAAATGAAACACCGATAATAACCAACATGTCCCATAAAGCGCTGGACTCCTTTAAAATTGGTTAGTGAGGGCAGTTAAAGGATGAGCCATGCCGATAATAACCAACATGTCCCATAAAGCATTGGACTCCTTTAAAATTGGTTGGTGAGGGCAGTTAAAGGATGAGCCATGCCGATAATAACCAACATGTCCCATAAAGCGCTGGACTCCCTTAAAATTGGTTGGTGAGGGCAGTTAAAGGATGAGCCATGCCTTGGTATCATCTATGGGGATTCCCTGTTGTTGGGAGACAATGTATTCCAAGATAACTCCATGCTTAACCCAAAACTGGCATTTGAGTGGGTTCAATGAAATGCAGTATAACCTGCACCTTATGTAGACATTCAAGATGTGCCTTCCACGTGGAGTTGACATAGAGGTCATCCATAAAGACCTCAATGAGTTTCTAAAGATATTCCTTGTAAGTTGTGCACATTAGTCGCGCTAGAAGGTGCTAGGGGCATTGGTCAACCCAAAAGGCATGACACGGTCTCGGGGGGGTCACTATATGTAGAATACACCTATCGCGTGCGTTCAAGGCCTATATTTTAAATCCTTTATCTGTGAATTTTTTTATCCATATAATATCCCCTTTTCTTTATGAATCTGTAAATTTTTTTGAAAAAATTTTAAATCATACCCTTATGTAAATATATTTCTGTAAGTTTCATAAATTAAAAATATGCTTCTGTTGAACGCACGTGATATTTACATTTTTTTGTGAGTGACCCCCCCGAGGACACGGTATGCGCGTAAGTTTCCTATTCTATAAAAAAGGCCTTTTTATGTTGATCCTTGGGGTCAATCAACACCTCATTGTAGCTTGCGAATCCATCTAGGAAGTTGTAGGCTTCCTTTCGTGTGACTCATTCGAGCACGTGCTCCATGAAGGGTGAGGGATAGTGATTCCGTATGGTGGCAGCATTGACCTTTTTGATGTCCATGCACACTTGTACCTTATCATTCTTGGGTGCTCTATTTCATAGATGAATTTGGTTTCAATGAGTCTATCAATCTTTTCCTGGACCATCTTGGAATACTTTGGATTCATAGGGTAAGCCCTTTGCTTGATCGGCGGTCTCCGATGCTCCATCCACCCCGTCAAAATAGTATGTTTAATTACTTCGGGAAGTACACCCTTCATATCCATGTACTTCCACACAAAGCAATCTTGGAGTTCTGTGAGTAGAGCAATGCGTTTGGTCTCTTTCTTGATAGAGAGGTCATCCCCAATGTATATTGGCCTCGGGTCTTTTCTTGAGCCTACCAAGTTAATTTCCTTCACTTTGGCTGGACCATCATTCTGAGGTCCTTGGTTGTCTGTTTGTGAGACCTTTGGGCCGAGTCATGTTGCACAAATCTGTCAGCCATCTGGAAGGTTTCGAAGTGTTTGGGGACCTTTTTGGTCTCTTCTACCCTAGCGCTTCCTTCCTCTATCAATTTTTTTGTTTGCTTTTTCTGCCAGCACTAACTCCTTATTGCGTGCTTTGCGCACAGAGCGGTAAAGCTTTTTATCGGCCTGTTCAGGTTCATGAGTGGCAACATCAATGCTAAGCATTTAGAGAGATGTGATCTCTTGCATTAAGCTTGCAAACCTACTTCTCGTGCATCTTAGAATTATATCCAAGGTAGCAAGGATATGCATCAAATTCTCAGAGTCTTTTGGTTCTGGAAGGGGTGAACATTCCTGGCTGTCCTTTTCATCATCGATTGTTTTATGACACATTTGACACAGGTGGAATAGCAGTGGATCTGGTAGTTGTTACTAAGTCCTCTACGAGGTTATTGTAAGATCAAGGTGTCTAGTTTATGTTGGACTGGGACAATACTTGGAGAGCGAATTTGGGTGGGCACGGTACTTCAAATGAGATCAAGAAACTAGTGGAAAATACACATGCACTCAAATTAATGCAATATAACATAAATTAATATAAATTAGTCTAGTTAATTAAAATCAATAAAAGAATATGATAAAATGATTAAAAAAATAATCTTTCCATACTTAGAGTGATCCAAATTTTTTTCCATAGTGCAACATTACAAGTACACTAGTCCCTATAGGTTTTAGATGATTTACATCAAAGATATAAGTTTCCTAATTAGATAATTAATATTTACCGGCCTTCTAATAGCCTAGAAGAATTTTGGAAAAGATATCATTAAAAATACAACGATTGGATTTGCAATTTTGACTAACCACCACATTCTACTAATGTCTCACTATCTACCACTCTTTTGATCTACAAGATTGAGCATTTTAAGTAGTAGAACTATTGTGGGTATAAAAAGTGGCATATATTATAACACTTTAAAGACATTGAAATATTTAAAGAAAATAGACAAATAGCTTAAAATTCTCTCAAAAAATCAAGTTAAGCTCTATATTATGTGAAGATCTAAAGTCCAAAGTGGGAATATCATATGAGTTTAAATATAAAAGATATTAGCATTTTATGAAATTAGTCCAAATTTGGGAGAGGGTGTATACATTGAATTTGTACATAAGGAACTAAGGACTTCTAATGCTTAATCAGATTATGCATTCCAACAACAAAACTTGAAAGGAAATTCCTTTGCTATCTAGGAGAGATTAGCCACTAAAGATAAACAAATGCCTATTTTTTTGACTGTTTATAGGGTTCCTAAGTGAACAAAGCTGAGCACCCTAATCTTGCAACCACCTTGCAAAGGGTCTGCCACTCATGGGATGTACCTTCCACGTGCATAGGTTGATCTTAACTATCTGATCTTTCCTCCAGATGTAGATATGGTCGGTCTCCCAGTCGTGAATCATTTTAGTTTCCCTCATGAAAGGCCTTCCAAGGGATACAGTCATATGAAACTAGCTGACCACCAAAGTTCATCACCACAAAGATGTGGCGGAAGGTGGTTCCAATGATATTTATTTTTAATCCATTTAATTGACCAATGGGCATAGCAATGGCTCCATCAGTAATTTTTAGTAATAATGTTGTGTCATCCATGGTGGGTGCTCCCCATTTTTCCCAACATTGTTTGGTAACAATGCTCACTCCTATCCCCATCCAAGATTTTAGTGACCTGGAGCCGTCGTTATTGGCAATGCAACATTTAGCTCATCGCCTTCAAAATATCGCTTGAGTTTATTGACTCGAATTGTGGGTGTGCAAGTGATTTTGTGGGGTTCAATGAGTTCATCTTCCTCTATCTCATTAGAGTTGTCTAGCTCCACAAATTTTTGCATGCCTGCTGCCCGAGCTTCCCTCTATCCAATCCTTCTATAAGCTTGGGCTACCTTAAAGAAAGGTGCCAATGGGGATCTAGATCTAAGAAGGGAGGAGGGAAGACAGACCTACAATGTCTCTAGGAGGAGAGGTCGTTCCTTGAGGAAGAACACCTTGGCTTCTTCTCAAGCTCTTATTCGTATAAGGTATTTGAATGGGGACCTTTGTGCTTGCTCTTTTGATATGGTCATCCCCTAGGTTTTTGAGATATTTAGCTACCTAGTTTCTGTGGTGGGGGATAGTTGTCACAGTGTGTTGTGACCTGTGTTGGCCTATGAGAGGGGATTGGTCTGGGCGCTCTCTATTATATACATGTGAGACTCTTCAGTAGGTCGCATGTGGGAGGCTGATGGGCATGGATCTAGGTAAGCAGGCTCATCTTCTATTTGAGCTTGGTAGTCCTTGACCAATTCTTGGTGGGTTACCAAGAGCTCTTCCTTCTCCTCGATGGGATTGGGGTATTTGGCAAGCTTTTTATGGAGCTGGTTACCATCAATCGGTTCCCTAGCTGGTACTACCAATGCATGATGACAGCTACCAATGCATTCTGGGTGCTTCCAATGCATGCATTGGTAGCTCTCACTGTATGTCGGGTGTATTACTTAGGCATGCCGATGCATGTTGGGTGCTACCAATACATGCCGGTATAGCTACCTAGGCATACCGCTAGCTTTGAGACTTATGCAATAGCCATATGCATAAGCCTCATGCATTGAAGTATGCATAAGAGTTTTAAGTATTTATGTTTCTTCTTGGATAGATGGCAAATAACTTTGCAGCATGATGTTACACGTGAAGGAGGAGTAGATATCCCAACAATATTTGTAAGTATATATTAGCCTCAAACTATATCTTATCTTTTCATCAAAGAATATTATCTTAAATAACAACATAATTGTAATGTTTATTTGTTTATATGTCTATAACTTGAAGCAGTGGACCACCCCCTACGTAAGATGAATATGATTTTGCATTACAACGGGGTTTGGAAGCTCTATTTGAAAGGGTGTAAGACAAAGGATCGATTGTTATTACTGGAGGCATAACCATAACCTATTTGTTTTTGTTGCAAAATTGCTTTTCACTTGTGTTAGTTTTATTATGTTTTAGGGTCATGTTACTAGAAACGGTGTTACTACAAATGGTGGCGCAAATGCCCAAGCAAGAAGCTATGGAAATGTGAGAAGAGAAGGGGGTGGAGCTACAAGGATTAATAATAATCGAAATGCATGAGGTGTAGACCTCCTCATTGTAGCCCCAAGCTCCATAGATTTTCATTATGCTTGATTTTGTAGATGAGATTTTTGGACTCATACACGTGTAATTTCACCAAGTATTGTAATTAAATTACAACATGAATAAAAATCATGAATTTTAATTATTCTTTTTTTTGTTGTATTTCTCAAGTTTTACATTACATATGTCCATGACAATGAGTAGGACATGAAGTTGTGTTAGTTTTACTACGTCTGTATTTATAAAAAAAAGAGCTGGGATAGACTGGGGAGTCCTGTGCACACTCCCCTGTCACATTTCGCTGCTTTTTTTGTTATTGAGCAGTGAACCCATTGTACTGAAAATAACTTTTTAAGTAGCAAAATGGGTTCAATATCTCCCTACCCTTCTAGTTACTACACCCTTATTTTGTTATAGTGTATGAAAAGACATTCAACCCGATTGCATGGTGATTGACAAGAACAAGTATACATGATGCAGTTACAAAGGTGTGAGAGTGATACGCACCCAGATTTTGTGTGCAAGTTACACAAAGCCTTATATGGCTTGAAGAAAGCATACAGAGCATGGTCAAATAAGATTGGGGAGTATCTTGTTACTATTGGATTTTAGATTTTCAATAATTTTTTACTTTATGTGAAAAAGACAAATAGAGGGATCATGCTATTAGTAATGTATGTAGATGACTTGATTATCACTGGTGATAGTGACATTAACATACATGAGATTAGTGCTATTAGTAATGTATGTAGATGACTTGATTATCACTGGTGATAGTGACAGTGACATACATGAGATCAGGAGGCTTTTGAAGAAGAAGCCTTGAGATGAAGGATTTGGGTGAGTTGCGGTATTTCTTGGGCGTAGACGTGGTGAGATCACCTCATGGAATTTTGTTATTGGAGAGGTAGTATGGCTTGGACATGTTGTCCAAGTATGGCATGATTGGCTTTGAGCCTACTTTAGTGCCATTGGAGTAGAACACAAAGCTTTCTGCAAATACAAGTGAGCTTTTGGAGGACCCCACTATGTACAGGTGCATAGTGAGTAGCTTGATCTATATGACCATTACTAGGCCAGACTTGAGCTATGTTGTTGGACTTGTGAGTTAGCTTATGTAGGCCCCTAGAAATCCACACTTGGATGTGGCTAGATAGATTCTCAAGTATATTAAGTCCATAGTTGATTATGGACTTTTCTATAATGCTAGTATAGAGATATAGCTACATGAGTACACAATTGATGATTAGGCTAGTAGTGTTGCAAATAGGAGATCTACCAATGGATTTATGTTCTCATTTGGGAGTGCTATTGTGAGTTGGAGCCATAAAAGGTAGCTTAATAGTTCCTTTGTTGAGTGCAGAGACATAGTAAAGGGATGTTGCTATGGGCAGCTTGTGAGGTAGCTTAGTTTTAGAAGCTACTTGGTGATATGGGTGAGCCAGTGGATAGGGTAGTGTCATTTATTGTGAGAACATGAGTAAGATAGAGTTGGCCCCAGTAACCCAGTATACCATGCGATAATGAAGCACATTGAGGTGCACTTATCACTTTGTGAGAGAGAAGGTTTTAGCAAGTGATGTAGGTCTGGTATATATCAGCAGCCAGGAGAGGATCGGGTGGCTAACATTCTTACAAAGGCATTGGGAACAAAGAAGCTCCAAAAGTTTAGGAGATTACTTGGAGTGCAATGTGTGGAGTTAAGATTCAGGGGGAGAGTGTTGAGATATTGAGCTCAACTAGTGCTATGGCAAACATTGATGGCCCACGTGGGTGATAGCTTCCACACTTATGCCACTGGCATGGTTGGTGAGATTATGGTTGATATGTCACCAGTGGGGATAGGTGGTGTGACAGCCACTTTGAAGTACTCGAGTTATGGCATGGTTATAGGGCCAACTCATATAGTCGGTCCCATTGTATATTGTTGTAGGAGAGTACTTTTCCTTTATGTATGTACTCTTATCTTTTAGTTATATGTTTGTAAAGAAGAGAATAATATAAAAGAAAATTCAGCCATCCATCTCTCTCTTGTGTCTTGCACTCTCTTGTGTGTGTGTGTGTGTGTGTGTGTGTGTGTGTGTTTGCTTGAAAGGAACTAAACCTCTCCGTCTCCCCTACATTCTCTTTTTATAAATGTTATATTAACACATCATGACTATCATCTTATAATCAATAAACAACATTGTATCAACCAACATCAACATTTTTAACACGTTGTAATTATTATCCTTTAATTAATATTCTATTAACCACCACCAACATCAATATCTTTAGCACATTGAAGTTGTTGTCCTATAAATAATGGCAGCATTTTGTTAACCAACATTATCTATAACTAATATCTATAACACATTATAGCTATTATCTTATAGAGTAAGCAGCAACATTCGCTTATGATGACTAGTGACGTGCCCAGAGAGGGTGGCATGATTTACTATACCCTAGATGAGGAGGGTGGGTCTTATATGGATGATAGGATACAGAGGGTTTATTATAATGTCCATCATTTAGTCAACCAAACATATAAGGATGTCTTGAAACCATGGGGAGAACAAAAAGACAAAGACTTCGTGTATGTAATTCAGTGCATGCATGAGTAGTTTCCAAACCCACCTAGGCACATGTTTTTTCCATGATACTACAACAAAATGAGGGTTTAACAATGAAAATAGCAGTGCTTTTATAACTAGAAGGGTATGGAGATGTTATGCCCATTTCATTACTAAAAAAATTACTATTTTCATTGCAAGGGTTTGCTGCTCATCAGCCAACAAGCAAAAATAACAACAATATTTCACTACGCAGCAATGAAAATACTGCATAATGAAAAAAAATTGGGGCAGATTGGGGAGTCTGCAGAGGACTCCAAAGTCTATACCCCCAGAGGTAATAAAACTAACATTGTCCTACTCATCGTCATAGACATGTGTAATGTAAAATTTGACAAATACAAAAAAAGGACAATTGCAATTCATGGTTTTAGGAATGTCAAAATTTAATTACAATAACTGATAGAATTACATAAGTGTATGATTCCAAAAAGCTCATATACAAAATAAAGCGTAATAAAAATCTATGGAGCTAGGGGATACATTGAGGGGTTCTACATCTCATGCAGTTCGATTATTATTGTTCCTTGCAGCTCCACCCCCTTTGCTTCTCACATTTCCTTTGGTTCTTGCTTGAAAATTTGCACCACCATTTCTAGTAACATGATCCTAAAACATAATAAAACTAACACAAGTGAAAATCAATTTTGCAAAAACAAAGAGGTTATAGTTTTATGAATGTACTTACTTTCCATGCTTGCTAACTTAGCATGTCCTCCAGTAATAAAAATATATCCTTCTTCTTGCACCCTTTCAAATAGACCTTCCAAACCCTGTTGTAATGCAAAATCATATTTATCTTGTGTAGAGGGGCGGTCCACTGCTTCAAGCTATAGCATACAAACAAATGAAGATTACATTTAAGTTGTTATTTAAGATAACCTTCTTTAATTAAAAGATAGGATACTATGTAAGGCTAATATATACTTACAAATATTGTTGGGATATCAAATCCTCCTTTATGTGTAACATCGTGCTGCAAGTTATTTGTCATAAGAAACATAAATACTTAAAACTCTTATGCATACTTTAATGTGTGAGGCTTATACATATGGCCTTATGCATATGGCTAATGCATGCTATAATCCAATGCATGAGGCTTATGCAGATGGCTAATGCATAACGCTAATGCATGCATATGGCTATAGCTACCAGCATGCATAAGGATAATGCATGCATATGGCTATAGCTACTAGCGTGCATTGGGATGCTACCGGTGTGCCTAGGTAGCTACATGCACTGGAAGCTACCCGCATGCATTGGTAGCTATCGGCATGCAGCATTTGAAGCTACTGGCATGCTTTAGAAGCTACTGGCATGCATTAGAAGCTACCGACATTCCTAGGTCATGCATTGGAAGCTACTCGCATGCTGCCTAGGTAGCTATACTAGCATGCATTGGTAGCTATTGTCATGCATTGAAAGCTACCGGCATACCTAGGTAGCTACCAGCTTACCTTGGTAGCTATCGGCATGCCTTGGAAGCTATGTGCATGTATTGGAATCTACGAGCATGCCTAGGTAGCTATCGACATGCATTGGAAGCTACCGACATGTCTAGATAGCTATCGATAATACGCATTGGAAGCTATCGGCACAATTTGGTAGCTTCGGCATGCCTTGGAAGCTACCGGCATGCATTAGAAGTTACTAGCATGCCTAGGTTGCTACCGGCATGCTTATTCACAAGTCTCACGTATGCTGCTTATTCATAAGCCTCACGCATAAAGCTTATGCATATGGCTAATCCCCATAAGTCTCATGCATGAGGCTAAGATATATGACCATCTCTTGAGAGAAGCATAGCTCTGTAAAGGCTATCCATAGAGCATTAAAAAAATAACAAGCCCTAGTCTTAAAACCCTAAACTTACAAACCTATAACATGTAAAAGCATAAGAGAAGAAACATATAAGAACGAGATATCTTACCTTGTGAGGCTTGTATGTGTGAAAACCTACAAAATAAACCAAATTAAGAAAAAAAAAGTATCAATAATAAATCCTAATATCAAAAGCCGTAAAACTTATAAACCCTATAAAGATATAAAAGCAAGAAAGAAGAAACATACAAGAAAGAGATCTCTTGTGAGGCTTGCATGTGTTGAAAATCTACAAAATTAAACCAAGTTAAGAAAAAAAGTATTATGAAAAATCAAGATCTCTTACCATATGAAGCTTTAATGGAGAGTGCTTAATTAGGGAAAAAGAAGAAGGAAAAATACTCGTAATGATTAAGCTTCAATAAGAAGGAAAAAAGAAGAAAAGAAAAACTTAAAAGAGAGGAAAGAGAAAGGGAATACTCACAAAAAAGATTTCATGCAAAAGAAAAGAAGAATAGGAGATAAAAGAAAAGAGTAGACATACTTTTCTTGAGCTTGAGAAGGATAGGGTAGGAGAGGTAGAAGTGATAGATAAGACATAAACCTGGAAAAAAACTCAGAGTATAAGTTTATTGTATTGAAAAGACAAAAACTATGCGACGGCAAAAAGCGAGTTATTTTTATAGTATAGCAGCATTTTTTCGCTACTATATACGCTGCTGGGCAACGATATTTCAATACAAAAATCACTATTGAGCAGAGAGAAAATGTTGTGGAGTAGCGACAAATCACTGCTCAGCATCATGAAAACCCTCGATATTACACTGCAGAAATGCTGATGTGATCTCGATGTGTTGTAGTGTGACTAGGTGAGGAATCACATTATAAAGATCTTCAATAAATGAAGGTCTCGTGTGGAAGGAGGTGCCTGAAAGAGGAAAAACAAATGTCTACCAACTGCACCATTAAGGACTTGAAGAAAGAAAAGAAAAAAGCATGGGACGTACTCAACACCCTCAACAAAAGGCGGCACGCGTGAGTCAATTTCTTGAAGTATGGTATGACGAAGTAAGGATCTAGAGGAAATGCAGGCTAGCTTGCATGATTTATAAGTTTTCTCTTTGCCATCAGGGATTTCATTAACGTCTTCACAATTTCGTGATCACACTAATAAAACCTAGTGTTAACATATTAAAACTTGTGATCAGATTGTATATTCACATGACCTGAGAAATGACCTGCCGGAACCCACTAGTCCAGTAACACCTCCGGGCTTCTACTTTTCTCGGCGGGCCCGTCGGGATACAGAGTTTTCCCGGCGGGCCCGCCGGGAAACACAAAAGCCGGGCGGGCCCACCAGGAAAAAGAGGGAACACCGGCAGGATATTATTCTGTATATAAACACTGCCCGACACCCATCGTACAACTTTTGGGAAGATAGTCCTTGTTTTGGGGGCGTGATATCTCTCCTCAAAGTACTTGTAGAGCTCTCGAGTTGCTAGAAGTGTCCTCTTGGGAAGAACGTCCTTATTTTAGGGGCTGTCGTCTTTCCTTGTAGGCACTCCTAAGGCTATTGGGCCACTCGTCCTTAGTTCTTTGAACTGGGGGCAGGGTGTGGTTCGTAGCTAATACTTGCGGAGATTTAGGGACAAATTTGGAGTCATTCAGCTTTGCATTTGAGCCACGTACGTAATCTACCTCATTCTGCTTTATGAATGGTTTGATGGAGCCAAGAGTCCTGCTTAGGGGCTTGTATTGGTTCTTGATACTTGATATAGTTTAGAGTAGAAAAGGGTCTATTGTCCTATACTAGAGTATTGGGCAAGCATAGATCTTTGATTTTTTTTGTGAATGTTAGAGAAGGTCTATTGTCCTATACTAGAGTATTGGGCAAGCATAGATCTTTGATTGTATAAAGTATCCTTAATTGGGTACAAAAGGCATCCTTCATTGGGGGTGCAATGTGCATGATAGTCTCGAAGTAGTTTTGTAGTAAGACCTTGCAAGATAGTTTGAAGTAGTTTTATGTTATGTGATGATTTTTTGTATTTGTCAAGATAGTTTCGAAGTACTTTGTCTGCAGATGTATGTTTTGTCATACGTGAGTGATTTGTTGTTTTTTCATTTGTGTATTCATTGTTATATGCTTGGTTGAATAGGTTATTTGTTGAGATGGAGGACAATGTTGGATCCAGTGATACCTCCAATAGAGTCCAAATTTCAAATAGCAGAAAAAAAAGGCACCTGGGATAGAGTGGCAATATGCAATTAACGTTGGTGATCGATTCATAGATTGGGAGTGTAAGCTATGCCATGCAGTAAAATCAGGTGGGGCGCCTCGACTAAGAGAACACTTTTTAGGCGGACCGAAGAAAAAGTCATGTACCCACCCCTCTGCACCTATAGTGGCCAAACGCATAAGAGAAGAAATTCAAAAGAAAGATTCAAGAAAACATGACACTCCTACCGTTAATGTATCAAGGCAGCAAGAACACTGTTGTTCTAATCATCAAACTCCCGCTACATCGCCTACTTGTACCCCGAACGGCAATGTGCAACCAGAAAGTAATCTACCCAGTGCATCTTCTTGCAAGCGAAACTTTGACGTAGGAAATATACCCATGCGTCAAACTTCATTGCAAGAAAGCCTACGTCAAGGTCGACTCGATGATGCACAACTCGTCCTTGCTGAAGCGATTTACTTTTCTGGGAGTGCTATGATGATGGTGGACAGTGAGCATTGGAAGAGAGCATGGAAGAAAATTGGTGAGTTTGGACCAGGGTTTTCACCGCCTACGTACCATGCTATGCGAAATGATCTATTAGAGAAATGTTATGCGCAGGTAAAAGAACGTGTACAAAGAATAATTCTTTGCAATATAGAGCTTTCTGGATGTAGTATAGTAAGTGATGGATGGTCTAATGTGCAAAGAAAACCATTAATTAATGTAATGGTTATTTTACCTAGAGGTGAGACTTTCATCCGTGCCGTGGATTCAGCTGGTTCAATCAAAACTGGGGCTTACATTGCTCAATTCATTAGCTCTGTGATAGAGGAAGTGGGTGCCAAAAATGTAGTCCAAGTCGTCATGGACAATGCAAAAAATTGTAAAAATGCATCTAGAATCCTACAGCGACAATATCCACATATTTTTCCGGTAGGCTGTAATACTCATAGTTTGAATCTTGTATTAAAAGATTGGTATAAATCTGATGATACCAAATGGTTTGCCTCAATCGTCGACACTGCTGGCCAGCTTGTGAAATTCATGCTCAAGAGACAGAGAGTTTTAGATATGTTTCGACCTCGCATGTCAGTTATGTTAAAGCTTCCACCAGCGGAGACTAGGTTTTGCACTCACTTTTACACTTTTGAGTCTCTTCTTAGAAATAAAGATGCAGTTTGTGAAACATTTACATGCATGGCATTTCATGACTGGGAGAACACTCAACTTGAAAAAGTGAAAGAGAAAATCAAAGTCTTGAAGGGAGCACTTACGAGAAGAAGTTGGTGGAACAGTGTGATGGATGCATACCATGTAATGATGCCTGTTATGTATGCTGTACGAAGTCTTGATCAAAGAGCACCTAATCTCGGAAAAGCATGGATGCAATGGTGGACTGTCCAGCGGAGTTTGGAGTGTCCTGAGAAATTAGAGCATTCAGTGGTGGAAAAGCAATGGCGTGTACCATTCTCCAGTAGACAAAGAAAAGTTCTGTTGAAGTACTTTCATGCTAGATGGATTGGAGCGCATTCACCACTGCACAGTGCTGCTTACATGTTAGATCCTGAATATTGGAATATGGATTTGATGTCCAACGTTGAGGTGGTGCAAGATTTTTATAAAGTGGTAAACACTTTCTATAATAATGATGATGATCGTGTACAGTGCATAAAGGAGATGACCTCATTTCGGTTGAAAGAGGGTTTATTTTCCAACTCCCTTGTTCAACAAATGGCTAAAGAGCAACCTGCATGGAAGTGGTGGATGATGAATGGTGGTGAGCATTATGCTTTATTGCGCAACCTTGCGATGAAGGTTCTAAGTCAGCGCTCTTCAAACTCAGGCTCAGAAAGAAACTGGAGCATGTATAAATATATTCATAGTACTATTCGCAATCGACTTCTTGCAGATCGAGCAGATAAACTTGTTTACATGTACTGCAATGAAAAGATCTTGTGAGACATCGAAAGCGAAGAGTATGAAGAAGATATGCCCAGATGGATGTACAATTGTGAAGATGTAGTAGACGAGAACTTTGATGTTGGACGTACGTTGTGCACCACCCTTGAGATAGAAGACAATTTAGACATTGACTTAGATGAGCTTAATTTAGTAGACGAGAGAGTAAACGGTGAAAGAATTTTGGAGCAAGATACTGACATAGAGGAAGAAGTCACTTCATTAATTTAATAAAAAGTACTTGTACAAATGATCATATTTGGAGAAATTATCAATACAAAAGTAGAATTTGTTTTTCTTAGCTCTCATCTTGAAATAAATTGCGAATTGCACTAGGAGTTGCATCTAAAGGTCCTGGTGGTTTATATTCGCTAGCCATGCCGAACACTGTATAAATACCTTGATTTATTGGGACATTGCACAATGCACATGTGGAAGTATTTTGCATTTGTCTCACTAAACATATTAAGTGGTAATAGTGTCCACATGGTAGTATATACTGGCCGCTCCACCCATCGAATACTTTGTAACATACAGGACATTGGGGGGTGGAAGAACTTGTAGCCTCAGCAGAAACTCCCACAAGATCAGGATGTATCAAAAAATGAGAGATGTGGTTTCCTTGGCACACAGGAGCAATACGTGAGGAGATGCTCTGCACATCTTGGCTGATCTTTGTTAGCTTCTCTTGAATCCCTCTATTGGCCGGGGGAGGAGTTGACGCTTGAGTTAATCGGTCAGCTTCTTTCTCCTTCTCTGCTAACTGTGCCCCTAAGCGTTCTTTGACCTGGTTTAACTCCAGTCCAGCGCCCTCCACCATGAGAGCAAGTTCTTCTCTTGTGAATGTCACTATCTCTTCACGTATGTCGTGGGTGTTGACAGTGGCCTCTCTGGAGGCGAAGTCCACTGGAGTTTCTAGGATAAAGTGAGCATATAGCATTTTAGCAAAATAGAGTGGAGCGTCGGCGTTATGGAGAGGACGACCGTACACCTCCAAGAAAATGCGCTCAGCATTTGTTTTAATATCATTGTGAGTGCAACGAAAAATCTTCCATCTTTCCTTCTTAATCTCGCCATCTGGACATGGCCATATTTCCTTTATCATCTCTGTGGTTACGCGTTTGTTTATGTCTTTCCATTGGGCATAAGTTGGATTTGTCCATTTCGATAACCTGCATGCTATTCTTGTAGCTTCGCGGGCTGTCAGGCCATGTGCAAGGGCCTTCATTCGCTCGTTCGCTTGCGCCTGCTCCATATCTGCATGAACGTAAATGACTTTAGGATTTTAATGAACTGTAAAGATCAACGTAAGATAAATTGACCATTACTCTCAAAATCTTGAAGTCAAACACCACGAGAGGAGATATGTATTGCAAAGACTCGATTAGAAATATCCACTTGACTCCAAAAACACTTCAAACAATGCTCGCACATCAAATTTTGAAGAGAAAACATAAACTTAAACACCACAAGAGGAGAGAGATGTTGCAAAGACTCAATGAAGAGAGAAACAAAATTTTGAAACATTGGACACATCAAATTTTGAAGAGAGAAACAAAATTTTGAAACATTGGACACATCAAATTTTGAAGAGAGAAACAAAATGCCATTCCTGAAACTTAATCTCTTGATACTGTATCATTACAAAGTTGGGGTGAATGCCACCGATAGCTCTACAAGAGGACGTTGTGCCCTCGTAGGGTCAGTATTTAGTGATCTAAAAAATTCAACTACTTGCAAAATTAATTTTCGCTCATCGCGATTAGGCAGAAACATCCAATTTTTGACTCTATGAATAATAGTATCCATGGTAACTTTGTCATGGGAACTATTATCCATCCACAACTCTTGCACTTTCTGCCAAAAGTCATATAAAGTTTGTAATAAATATCCCAAGGCAAAAACATCAGATGCAGGAGTGTATGCATCTGCCAGAAATGGATCATAAAGCTCTAGGGCTATCCACGGCCGTTTATTTCGCTCTCTGTCTGCGTAGGAGACGGCCTGTGCCACCTTCTCGGGGTTCTTGTCTGCTTCAAAAACAAAATTGAGAGACACCCGTTTTTTGGGCGCTCTCAGCAGCAACCCCCAATCGATAATACCTATGCGTGGCTTTAGCTCTTTTGTATAATCCAACACTACATTAAAAGGATGTAGGTCGGTATGTACAATACCTGCCATATGTGCTGCCGCTAGACCTTCCACTAGGGCATGCATAATATGTGGCATGTTTATTACTACCTCTTTTATTTTTGAGAGTTCTAGATGACTTAAAGGGATATTATCAGGCGGGGGTTGTCTCCATCCTCGATCCAAACGAAAAATTGCTCTGGTGAACTCACTGAATCTGAAGGGAACCTTCAGAAGAGTATCACCAAGAGCGCCGCCATTATAGTACGGAAAAATTGTGATCCAAGGAGCCTCTTTTGTAAAGGCAATGCATCGGACAATCGATGGATGTAGCACTTGCATACCCTGCTCTGCCTGGAAGCTCTCGAACTTCGCGCTGCCTTCTCCTTTGTAGTGCTTTCCGCAAAAAGTGATGTGCTCCAGTAAAAATGATATACCTTTAATTGCATACTCTTTTACTGTTCCAAACACACCGGAGCCTATTGTTCGTCCTTCGTGAAGAGCTTCGTGCGGGATGCCAATAAGATGTGTGCACATAGAATTGTAGATGGTATGATTAATGACACCTGTACCACTTGCATCTGCCTGACTGGACGTTGCAGCGACGTCCTGGGCAATGCGCACTCTTTTGGGGAGGGACTCTGCATCCAACGCCTTCATGCGCTTGCTCTTGGCTCTTTGCTTGCTCCATACAACGTTCCATAACTGTAGACGTTGCATATTGGCTTCAGGCGGGGCAGCATCTCTAAGATCACTGCATGCTACACGCATGCTCCCCAAAATGGTTCGTGTTATGTGCTGATGGTTGAAATCTGCTATCTTCTGTCTATCTAGCAGCTCAGCGTTGCCTCCGCTTCGAAGCCGACGCTGTGCATTTTCCCATATTTGGTCTATGAGATCTTGCATGAGTTTCTCAGACTCGTTGATCTTTTTGACGACATCATCAGTACATTGTGATACTGTGATGACCGCTTCAACGCGAATTGCTCGCAGAACAATTTTGCGCTCTTCGGGAGAAAGCATGTTGATCATCTTCGTAAATCTAGCAAATATCACTAAACACAAAAAAACAGAATATCAAACATTACTGAAATAAACATCAAGCAAACGTGAGAGAACAGCAACAAGTATATCAATATCGTCAATGTTCATACAAAAACGGAATATCAAATAATTTTAATGAACTCAACATCATCCAATACATCATCAAACGTGAGAAAACAGCAATAAGTATATCATTACTTATCAATGATCAAACAAAAACAGAATATATCAAACCACATTACTGAACTCAACATCATGCAATACATTATCGAACGTGAGACAACCGCAACAAGCGCATTATTACTTACGAAGTGTATACATTATCGAATGAGAGAGAGAGAGAGGGGGGGAGGAAGAGAGAGAGGTGTGACAGATAGAGAGAGGAAAAATTAAATGACATTTTTTATAGTTTTGTGAGTTCCTAAAGAGAGAAAAATAATGTTTTGTAATCCTAAAGCACTCCTCATCTACATACCTATCGTGATAGAGAGAGATGTGAAGTGTATCATGAGAGAGAGAGAGAAAGAGTTGTGAAGTGTATCATTGCAAGAGAGAGAGAGAGAATTGTGAAGTGTATCATGAGAGAGAGAGAGAGAGAGGAGAGGAAGAGAGAGTTGTGACAGATAGAGAGAAGAAACATTAAATGACATTTTTAATGTTTTTGTGAGTTCCTAAAGAGAAAAAAAATGTATTTTTTTAATTTTTAAGTAAATAGAGGGAGAAAAAAGAAATTATTAAGAATTATGTATATTTTAAGAGAAATAAAAAAAATCATTATCTACACATCTATCGTGTTGTGAAGTGAATCATGAGAGAGATAGAGAAAGAGTTGTGAAGTGTATCATGAGAGAGAGAGGGGGGTAAGAAGAGAGAGATTCATATTTTTCGAGTTACGAATCACGATATTATAAAATAAAACGTTTAGACAATATGATGTAAACTTTGATCCATGAAATACTAATGCCGCGTTAGCAACCAAGTATCGCATGGATCAAACACAATAAAAACAATACAAGTCAAATCAAACAAATTTACGACATTTATTCGACCGCGTTAACGATCATATGCCGAAATACGCAAGCAAATTTATGACACTTTTTCGACCGCGTTAACGATCAAATGCCGCAATATGCAAAAAACATTTTATGCACTAGCGGACGACACCAACTTGCCGTGTTAACGACAAAATGCCGCCCGATTCTATGGGAATACCAATAGGATACGAACATACACTGGCCGCGTTACCGACCATATGTCCGCATTTGACAAAGGGAAGGGAAGGGAAGGTGACATCGCCATAACGATACTATGCTTGCCGCGTTACCGACTAGTACCGCTACGGCGTGTCATACTTACCATAGGACACAGACTAGCCGCGTTACCGACTAAGTGCCCCAGGGTAAGCACCATTCCGAAGAATGGCCTTACACACACACCAGTCGTGTGGCGGGCCACCCAAATCCTGCCGCGCATTGCGACAATGGGCGGCTGCCCGCACGAACTCACCCACACACACATCCCTCGTGTGGCGGACCACCCACATCCTGCCGCGCATTGCGACAGTGGGCGGCTGCCCGCACGAACACACCCACATACACACACACACACACACACAAGTTTTCATTACCTGTGTATGCTGTCAGCAATGAAATCCCAAAGGGCCCCCCGGGCCCATATATATAGAAAATTGTACCCCGCCGGGCTATATGACGACCCCGCAGGGACCCGCCGGGCTTTGATTTATCCCGGCGGGCTCGCCGGGTATAGCAAAAGCCCGGCGGGATTTTTCCCGGTTACCAGGTCGCTTGCCACCGGCTTTTTTGAGAACATGTTAACATGTGAACATGTTAATAACATGTTCACACATGTTATTAACAAAAAAAAATTTGTGATCACGTGAATATAAAATCAGAGTTTGCCATTCATGTGTCAATGTGATTTTCATATCTCACGCACATTGAAATTCGTTGTATATAGGAAAGGATAACAAGACACCCGCTACCACAAGCACCACAACGAAGCGGACATTGGGGAGTGGCTCAAAAGCCATGGAGTGGTCACTGAGACAAATATCCCACGAGCTCAGCAAGTCAACTTGGTGAGTCTCTAAACTTGAAACTTGTTTTTTTCGTGGCTAACATGTTTGCATTGTATCTAATTCAAGAAGATGAGGATGTTGAAAGTGATGGTCATGATGAAGGGCGTGGTGCACGTGGTGAAGATGCAGGTGAAGATGAAGATGAAGAGGCACCGGAATGAATTAACTTAATTAGTGTCTTCATCATTTTCATTTTTGGAACATCAACACTTTATGTATTTTGGAACTTTGTATATAATTTGCAAGTAATAAAACCCATGATATTGTTGTTTTGTAAAATTTTTTGGTGTTTTATTTGTCTTAAAAAAAGTTTTAATTATGTGACTAAAAAAATGGGGATAGAATGGGTGAGATATGTGGGGACACATATCCCCACATATCTCACCCATTATGTCCCCGATTTCTTTTTGTAGACAGTACGCCGCTATAGCCACATGTGGCTATACGTGCTACTCATAACCCGACTATATATGCGGCTATAGGTGCTGCTATGGCCCGACTATAAGCATCATTATTAACGCGATTATTTGTATGGCTGTAGCTACGTGTGCTGGTAGTCGTGTGCATAGCTGCGCACATAGCCGTGAGAATGTTTTTTTCCATTTTTAAATCCTTTGATATTTTCATAGCTCTTCACACACGGTTGTATTCTTCATTTGTTTTAGTGATACAAAACTAGGTACTATACTTACGAATACACACATACACACACACACACACACACACGCACGCACACACACACATATATATTGGCTTTGAAGAAATGTGACATGCACTATGGTGCCCATGTGCATAGATGTGAAGCATGAACAAAAACAAGACTGTCAATTATTTAAGTTATTTTCATATATAAGGTCATTTACCATCTACGTTAATGAGTTTTTTTTTTGTTTCTAAGAGTAATTTTTCTAATGTTCATACTTAATTACAAGTTTAGGATTGTGGCCAATTCCATGCCTTTTGTAATATCTTTTAGCTATGATGCACTTCACAAGTTATGCTTGTTTATTGATTTGCAGGCATATAAAGAAGGTACTTATTTGGATGTCCGTGTATCAAGACATTTCTTTGAAGCACTCTAAAAGATCATACACATGTGTTTTTGTTTTTTTGGAAGCTTTTAGCTTATCTTTGGTGGATATCATTGTTATGAAGTTTGAGGGGTTCGAAGGAGCTTTTTAAAATGTCAACAATCTCCCTTGCCTATGTTCTTTTTATGTAATGCAGAAGGTTATGATCCAAGGAGAAGATGCTTCTTAGAAAGATATAAGTTTCACTTATTGTTTTGAAAGCATGTCAACTTGATACACAATGTTGATAAAGAATATAACTTGATTATTTGAAACATAGTTTCCTAAATGTATACATGTGTATGACATGTAGGAGGGTTGAGATTCAAAGAATGTCTTTTCGTACCTTCTCGGTCATTTTGAAATGTAGTACTTGCAAGAGCTACACTTCTTTGATTCCAAGATGCTAAAGATGTGCCAAATTCTTTTTGTTGCGTCATAAATTAAGAAATTTCGGGAAAGTTTTATTTCTTCTCTTTTTTATCCCTACCATGGTGCTTGTGCACGAACTCAAAGATAACCTTGACAGGGTTGCTTAGAAACCTTGACAAGGTTGCTTGGGTTCAACCAATATGGAGATACTAGCAGTTTGGTCACAATCAAGAATCTAAAACGGATATACGTGCTTGATATGTCATTGGTTTTATGCTAACGTTTCTTGATTATTAGGTTTTTCTCAAGGTCTTGTTGGCTATATGAAAAGACATAGACCAAGAGAGGGCAAAATTGTCTACATAGAGATATTTAGTGGTTAATTATTGCATCTAATCATTTGTGAGCAGTTTAGTGTATCTAATAATCATGATCAAGCAAATAATTATTACAAGATTGCTAAGCTTGGCATTTATATATTAACTCGTGTTAGAGTGATGGTCATAAACGAGTGGCCAAAATGTATATGAAAAGCTTAGATTTCTATGTAACATATCTATAAAGTATCATAAAGTTCTGATGATTCTTTAATATAAATTATTTTGAATCACATCTTTTGCAATCGTTAAGAACATGCATACATTAATGTCATAATTAGTGCACATGATATAAAAAGGTGATTATTGAAGCATCTACACATGTTTATATATTTGGGTATTTGTTTTGGTGAAACAGTAAGATCATGTCTTTGATTGCAATTTTTCTCATCTAGGTGCTCAAACAATATTGCATTTGGAAATAAACGTATCTTTTTTCTAGAAAAAAAATTTCACAAGAGGGATCACTTTTTACGTTCATTTCCACAGTCGGAGTCGGGGCTAGGTTGACCCAGGGTGCTATCACGCGACACACACATACACACACACATACCTAGTGTAAATAAACATATCTTTCACTAATGCTTATGGCCAAGTTAATCAAGAGAGTGATGGATCATATGGTTAATAAGGAATACAACAATGTTTCAAGGTCAAAGAACATTCTCTTCAAGGTTACCTTGGGTAATTTTGAAAACTAAATTGATGGAAGATGGGGTTGCTATGAATGATAAAAATATGAGGAGCAAAATTGCTAGAGCCATTGATAGATTGTAACTTGTACAAAAGTTTCATGATTGAATAGAAAATTTGTTCTTTTGTTTTCAAAAAACAATTAAGAGAAAATTACTCTTGTTGGTAAAAATTATGTTAAAATTAAAAATTGTAAGCATGAGATTCTAGAAAAGTTTGTGTAAATTACCACGCTTGAAACATTAATCCCACATGGAATAAATTATTTCCCACTTGGGACTTCTATAATTCCTATTTGTGAAAGTTTGCTAACATGGGAATATAGAAATTCCCATTTTAGGTTTCACTTTCCCACAATTCTTTCCCTTAATTCTTTCCCACAAGGGAAAGATTTATCCCAAGAAGGCAAAGAGACCTCGTTTCACTCCTCATAGGAATGTTGTTCCAAGAAGGCAAAGAGACCTCGTTTCACTCCTCATAGGAATGTTGTTCCCATGTGTGATAAATTGTGAAACATTCCTGGGAATTAAAAGTCCCATAATAAGTGAATTTCATTAGGGATTTTGTCCAAAACTTCTTGTGAGCTAAAGGGGAAAGGGTGAACGTCAGTAATCACCCTCGACATGCTCAATAAAAATATAAACAAGTTTTTTACAATAAAAATTGAATCGATTTGAGTCCAATATAAACAAAGAAGAGATTATATTGGACTATCACACCCTTTTGCGTAGTATAGAAATTCATATAAAAATATAATCTACAACAACTCAAACTTAGTAAGCCTCAGATTATCGAAGCTAATCACAACCTCAAGCTCTAGCCATTAGAGCTATGATAATTAGAAGGATTGAGCTTCATGGTATCTGGCGGTTAGACTCAATCAAGAGTGTAACTAGCATATGCATGATAACATGCTTATACGTACTAAAACTGATCCGTCGACAGCAAGCTAACGCTGCTGCCTCGTGGCAACCAAGCAGGTGATTAAGCAAACTAGTTATTCTTAATATGATATGTTTATTAATCATCTGGATTACTTATAACTTCCCCTTTCCAGTTGATAATTGGTAACGAGCACATTTTCTGTATTAATAATTGTTCACGGGAGGGTGTGTTTTGGGTCCACTGTAATCTGCTGCATGAAAAGCTCTTGCGTCCACATGGTGGTCATGATCAGCAGCAGACGATGGTCTCTCTGTTACAGCAGCAGGGGTCTTTTGCGTCTCAACAAGCTGATGAGCTGCGCGCCTACTCTTCAAGACATGAACTCGCGGCTTAATGACTAATTCTACTGCGCCAGCGTTGTCGATAACTGCAGGCGCAATATTGTTAGAGGCGGCGACCCCCTCTTCCTCAATTACCACAGGTGATCCTTCATGAAGATATCGAGCCATCTTTCTATGCCCAGCTGCTGCAGTACCCTCTTGGCGCCCGAATTGTCGCTCATCAGCACCCGAAGTTGCTACAGATCCCTGCAGTATTTCTTTCCGTCTTTAATTTTTGTGGCATTATACATCAAAGTTCACCTATATTTATGATATATAAATTAATGCAGCCACTTCAGCATTATAGTATAAATCACCTCTTTTTTGGCACCGGCCTGCAAATATGCTAGTCCATTTATAAGCTTAATTCTTGCTTCGCCGGGCTGAAAGCCATTGCTTTCCATGCCTGACAAAACTGCAATTATACAACGTGAATTAGTATTAGGCGAGTTGGTGTCGATTTTAAGGCCAAATGTGATCAAATATAACTTGAATTGACCCACTTGAGTACGATATAAATGGAATCCATTAGATGTAGTACCTTCCTCATTGGACTGCAAGTATGTGGTGGTGGTGAAGAGGAGAAGCCCTAGTCCAAGCACCATAATGATCACTATGTTGGGCCTCACTAGCATTTTCTTTTTTGCTGAGTTCTTGTTGATGAGATTAAGGGCTTTAACCAAAGACATTTAGTGCAGCTGAGAAGAGCTTTGGTATAATTTGGTCTACCTAAAAGCTTAAAGAACGGGCGATATGAGAAATTAATTTGAGCTAGCAAGTGTGGGAAACTGCGAGTTGATAAGTGGGACTGAGCAAGCCTTTTTGTGTGGTTCAACAATCCTAGACTTGACAGTCTAGATTGGATAGATAATATGGACGCGATGTTGTTGGGATTGAAAGGCTAGTATGAGAAGAGCAAAGAACAACGCTTCTTGAAGGCGGTTGAGCTGCCCTATATAGGTGGTTAAATGCTTAATATAATGTAGTAGGAATTTCAAAATTTTAAGTTTAGAGCCACATAATGTAATACTTTGCACAAAAGAATTGCAGAATACAGTACTTAACCTCCATGTTGCTTCGGTATGCAAAAGACATTAAGAAAATACTAGTACTTAACTTGCATGTTGCTTCCGTATGCAAAAGACATTAAGAAGCAAAACGCAGGAATGAAAGCCTAAATACAAAAGGGTCAAATGGAAGGGATTTTTTCCTCTTATTTTTTAGAAATCCGAGATTTTTTTTTTCTCAAATCCCCATATGCTTTGGTTGTCCATGGTTAATATGTAATAGATAGGTAAAAGGAAATTTATAAACAATTATGATGAAGATGTGAATAACTAGTGAGACATGATTATCGAAATAGCTAGTAAGAACTATATATTGATGCATGAAGGCAGCATGATTCAAGGGAAAGTATAAATGTAAGGATTTAATCCACCCTAGCGAGAATATTGTAATGATTTGGCACAAGTAGGGATTCTCTCCACCCTTTGCTAGTGGGTACCGGAGAACAATGCATACCTTAGACTTGGTTTGGCTGAAGCCTACTTGTCTATAATCAAAATCGTCTTTCTCCCTTAACTTATTTTGGAAAAATAATCCTAGTAGCTTAGGTTAGCAGGTGATGTGTAAAAATTATCCTTATTAACACACTCTACAATGGTGGAGAGCACTATGCTTTTTAGGGCAGGCTTGTATTGTTTACAGCTTAATAGATTTTGATTGTTACATGTGTTAATAATTCAACACTTCTCTAAGATTCGAAACAATGTATAATGTTGTTAATGAAATGCTTTATTTGAGCCTTTTTGGGAAAACAGACCATGAAAACACGACAAGAATCATGCATTTTGGAGTTGCCAAATGTCAATTTCACGCAACTCCAAAGCCATTATCGATTGAGACTCTAATTACTAATTAAGATTTCTGTTAATGTGATAAGAAGAAGCTTGGTCAAAACAATACGTGGATTAATGATTTATCATACAAGTATAAACAATTATTTCTATTTCAATTTAATGGAATTACTATTATAGTACAACAAAAACAAAAATTATATTAGTTGTATTATTTCTTATAGTACTACAAAAAGGAGGAGCTTGAGTGCTTCTACTATCGATAAGTTTTAATTTACTTCCAATTTTTTTATTTCTACTTTTTTACCGGCATTGAGCAAAAAAATATTTTGAGCGATAATGTACGGCGGTTCATTAAAATATGAACCAGTCAGTGCGTCATATAAGCCATAAACCTGGGTTCCGAGGCGTGCATCCATATAATGTAGTATTTAATATCTTTAGTCGTGTACCAGGGGCCCGGTGGCAACGGCCTTTGACGATTGACCATAAAAGGATCCCCTGACTAACAACATCCAGATATATCTTATAAACTATCACTTAAAAAAAAAAAACGTAAAGAGGAGCATCTACAAAATAACTTGCTTTTTAATCGACAAGCATAACTTCAATATTCAATCTCTTAAGGCCATTCGTTTTCCACATAGGTCAGATTCTGAATATACTCGGTCAACTCACAATCCTGCCCATCCTTTTCTAGCCTTTCTTTCTATCTTTTTCTGGAACTCATCCCTCGCCTTCCTCATAAGCAGCATTTTTTCGAGATCATTTTTTGTGTACTGTGCTTCACATGCCTTGTAGCTGACTTTATGCAAGAGTTTCATTTGTACGTTCGGATTACATCTCAGACCAGGTAGTGTGTTGGTATTTGCATGATTAAACAGGCAGTTCTTTCGGTTAATCTAAACAAATTCACACACAACTATTCACCACCTATGACATTCCACACTTTTGCAAAGCACTTTAATTGTTTTCCTAATAAGATTCATGCCATTGCAGAAGTTCCCAATTCTGAAAAGGGGAGATATAAAGATTCAGGAAGTGAAGTACTTCCCTACTACTGTGGGGACATCCAATAAATAGATGTGTAATGGTTTCTTGTTCCTACTTACAGAAAGGGCATATATCATCCCGTAATCCTATTTCATAGGCTCTAGCATTGGTCTATAGGGCTTTGTGCATAATTAGCCTGAGTAGGCAAAAAAAAATTAATGGGATCACTGGGGACCAAATTTTGGAGAACTGGAAACCCCATTGTTTTCTATCCCATAGTAGGTTCCATGTGTTATTTAGCTTGCAGCGCAGAGGGAGGCCTTGAGGGAGAAGAGGGAAGATGGGTAATAGTTTATGTTTGGGCTTCGATGAGAAAGCCTTGGATGTCAAGGGTCCCTTTAGTTGGAGTACATTTGTTTTCTCCTCAGGCCATAGTGTTGTCCTCTCTGAGATCAGTTGAAATCTAATTCATAGTGTTGGAGTAGATTTGTTTTCTCCTCAGGCCATAGTATTGTCCTCTCTGAGATCAGTTGAAATCTAATTCATATAGCATGTAGTAGTCCGTGAGCTCTTGATCAGTCAACCACCTCTGGTTATTCGTGCACCAGAGATTACGCCGTGTACTAATGCCCTTTTTATGAATTTTGTGGGCATGTTTGTGCAAGTTTTATGTAGACAGTTTTCCACTGCCCTGGAAAACTAGATGGAGTCAAAGTGTAGAATATCAACATGTTTCTTGATCTTGTTGTGTAGTCTAATTTCTGACTTACATCTATTCCAAGCCTGCCATATCGATCTGACTAGAGGGCTTCGTTGTGCTTTTATTTTTACTGGACTAAAGAAGAGCATCATTTTAGGAATCTTCTTCCATTGGTGAAGGCAAGACAGTCTGAACTTGTCCACATTCCTCTTAAGAGGTATTGCCCAATCTTTGTGGACATAGAAGTCTTCTCACACGATCCATTATTTAGCAACATTTAGCAACCATACGGTATGTTACATCAATAATGTTTGGTATGCCCAATCCACCTTTATTCCTAGGCAAGGCGTAGACTTGCCATGCAACTTTAGGCTTTTTGGATTCCTCTGCATTGCTAGACCATAGGAAATTCCTGCATAGTCTCTCTAAGTGCTTGAGATATTTGTTTGAGGGACGTCAACATGAAAGAAAGTAGATAGTTATACTTGGGAATAACAATTCGTCCTTAAAAAATGTGCTGGAGCCCCCTCCATCGTTTAAACTTGTCTTGCACTCTCTCCATTACCCAGATCTACATTTGATGCATGGCTACACTAAAACCCATCAAGTCTGAAGATCTGACCTTCCTTAATGACCTTGCAGCCTCTTTTGGCTTACCTTAACCCTCCTTGAAACACATCCAAAAAGAGATTACCTGGTGAACCGCAACTGTCGTGAGATGAGGATCTTTCCAATGGCCGAGCTCGTAACCCTTGAGGTCTCCAAGCTCTACAACTCCTTGAGAAGCAATTCCACTGCATTTTCCGTGAGTGTTGTCACACCGTCGCGTTGCACTACGGGTCCTCATCCCTCCTCTCACCTCACTTCACTCACACACTCACTAGCATGCATTAGGGAGAGATATTAGCAAGAGGATAAGCAAGAGCAAGACTCAATTACACAATGGGAGAGTATGGTGTATTATGATAGAAATTCACTTATATATATGGCCATAAGTGTTCATACTCACTTAAACTATGACCGCCGGACCGGGCACTTTAGGCTTATACGAGGCCTAATGCTATTACAATGACTACTCTCACAATATATCTATGAAGTAGATCATGTAGGACTTCATCCTAACTTCTACCACATGCTCTTGAAGCGAAAATTACCATGAATACTCCATCACACCATTACGGGTGCCCGTCCAAGTTATAACTTTGGACAATATTGCTTCATACTTGAATGTATGACCCTTTGGTGTATCTACCATGACTCCTTGATGTAAGATAATGGCGGTAGCTCTTGTTAATCCTAGAGTTGGATTAACATCCCCCCTTCTTGATGGCGATTGCATCCTCGTAATCGCGTTGAAGACCTTTGTGTTGGGAGAATGAACAAGCTTTGTCGATGGCTTTGGTGTTGAATGACATTCAATGGTCTTTGTTCCTCCAGAAGGAATAAGAAAAGCTAGTTAATGAATGAATAGGTTAGTGGTGTATTGGGAATTCCTAACGGGGTGGGGGGGTTGGCCTTTTTGCAAATGATTGCATTTTTATATCTATGTGAGCCCTTTTTTTTCTCTTTTTATCTTGGGCTCAATTTAGTTTTGGCAATCACCGGCAAGGTTACATGTGATTTTTGTTAGTGGGGACACTAAGAGATGTTAATAATGGGAGAGAAGAGACAGAAGGATCTGAAGGAATGTAGACTTAATCATCAGAACAAGATGGTGATTCTCAGTTTCTCATTTGATTCATTGAAGCGACATTCATCATTTGAAGTAATTGGCTTGGGTGATGATGTCCCTTTGTGTGGTAGTATTCTTATCAAATGTTGTTGAGTAGGACCTGATCCTGCGTTCTTCTTCCTAAGTTCTTTTTATGTTTTTATGTATATTTAAGTGCTCTTAGAAGCAAATTTTCATGAAGTACAAGAATTGAGTTATATAGACTCTTATTGAACTACTCTGTGTGTTGAAGTAGCCATTTGTTGGTGAGGATTGAAAGGATTACTTCGACTTGCAAGGCTAATATAGAGATCTTCATTAGGGATTGAAAATCATTGAGTTGTGAAGATTATGGTATCGTTTGGAGAGCTTTGTAATTTGAAGGAAAATTGCAAGCGATGGGTTGTGCCATTGACCAAGCTTTCACCCACCATGGCCCCCCATCCAGAGATGTACCTAGAAGTTGTCGATGTGGTGAGGCTTTGGATGTTTGTAGAGGTCATTCATTGTTGTAGTTTGGCTCATCTTTCCCTTTCCTCCTCTTGGCCCGGGGGTTGTTGCATGATCAGGGTGTCCAGTTTTGTCCAGCTTATGGTAGACTGGGACAATGCTTGGAGAGCAAGTTTGGGAGGGCAAGGTACTTCAAATGAAATCAAGAAACTAATAGAAAATACACATGCACTCAAATTAACCCAACAAAACTTAAATTTATTTAAATTAGCATAATTAATCAAAATTAATAAAAATATATGATGAAATGATTAAAAAATAATATTTCCATACTTAGAGTGATCTAATATTTTTTTTATAGATGCAACATTACAAGTACACTAGTCCCTATAGGTTTTAGATGATTTACATCAAAAAATATAATTTTAATAATTAGATTATTAATATTTGCAATCCTTCTAATAGCCTGAAAGAATTTTAAAAAACTGATCTTAAAAATCCAACCACTGGATTTGCAATTTTGACTTAGCACCACATTCTGCTAATGTCTCACTATCCACCACTCTTTTGATCTACAAGATTAAGCATTTTAAGTGGTAATTATTGTGGGTGCAAAAAGTGGCATATATTATAACACTTTAAAGACCTTGAAATATTTAAAGAAAATAGACAAATAGCTTAAAATTTTCTCAAAAAATCAATTTAAGCTCTATATTATATGAAGATCTAAGGCCCAAAGTGGGAATCTCATATGAGTTTATAAGTAAAAGATATTAGCATTTCATGGAATTAGTCCAAATTTGGGATAGGGTGTATACATTGACTTTGTACCTAAGGAAATAAGGACTTAATCAAATTATGCAACTATATTCCCAACTTTGCATGTTATGTTCTAACAAAAGAACTTGAAAGGAAATTCCTTCATTAACTAGGAGAGATTGGCCACTAAAAGTAAACAAATGCCTGCTTTTTTACTATTTACAAGGTGCCTGAGTGGACAAAACTAGGCACCCTGATCCTGCACAACCACCCTAGGCTTGGGTCTTCTTTTGAGTGACCCTTTCCTTGGTAGCTTTTTTATCATGAGAAGTACGTTAGGATTCTTACGTAAGAGGTCCATATTATTTTTTAAACTTACTACCATTAAGGAAACCAACAATTTCAACTCTGTCAAGAGTCTCAACATGTATATTACCTGTGGTTGGGGGAGTAGCTTCACAAACCCTAAATGGTCCCTTTTTGGTATATTTAACCTTTTTCTTTTCACTGCAGACCCCATACATAAGTATAAGATCTCCTACCTCGATCTCCTTATCCTTGAGATTTTTGTCAAACCGCTTCTTTCTTTGGTCCTTTTTTATTAGCATGTTTTGCATTGTAATTTGTGTCTCTTTGGTGAGTTATGCTAAAACAAATAACTGATTAGCCAATTCATTACCATCAAGCTTAGAGATCATGAAATCTCAAGGAATTATTGCCTCAACTCCATACAACATCTTAAAAGGCGTGCAATTAATTACAACTTTGTATGATGTGTGATGGGCCCATAAAGTTGTGAGCTTAGATTCCTAGTCAGTGTATTGAGCTTCAACAATATTTTTTTAGTATTGAAGTAAGAACCTTGTGTTAGTGCTCTTCGCGTGGCCATTTGCCTGTGGGTAATATGATGTTAACTGATGGTGAGCGATCATGAATGTGTTAGTGATATTTTTTACTACATCATTGATGAAATGCTTACCTTCATCACTCACTAGATCAAATAGACATCCAAAGTGTGTAATGATGTTCTCATAGTAGAGAAACTTAGCACCATGGCATCCGCTTGTCTCATGAAGTCTTGTTTCAGTCCTTTTGGTTACATAATCTATGGCAACAATGATGAAGCGTGCTTGTGTACCGCATGCAACAAAACAAATAGGACCAATGAAATCTAAGCCCCATTTTTCAAAAGGTTGGTTGAGTCTAATAGGATGCAATAGCATCATGTCCTTCTATGGCTTTGATATCGTTGGCACTCATCACATCCCTTGACAAATAGTGCACAATTTTTGAAGACTGTGGGCCACCAATTCCTTGATTGGAGTACTTTCCTTCCTCTAGTGTCACCTACAAAGTATCCACATTGGTAATCCTCAAGAAGACATAATCCCCTTCTTTGAACTCTAATGGTCTCCGCCGATGTGCATCTTCAAAGTTCTTCATCTTCTCTTGAGACTTCTTGATGTTCTCCTTGCATGTTTGCAAAAGAGCTTGCATTCTTTCCACCTCATCCTTTGCATTGCGATTCACATCATCATTCTTGAATGCTACAATTGGCACATGCACCTTGTAACCATACATAGTCTAAAAAGGTGCCATTCCAATACTCACATGGTATGTGCTATTGTAGGAAAACTCTGCCAAATTCAACATTCATCCCATGCATGTTGTGTCTCATAGCAATAATGCCTCAAGTAAGTCTCAAGCCACTGGTTCACCCTTTCGGTTTGACCATCAGTTTTCGGGTGATAGGCCATACTTGGAGTCAATTGGGTGCCCATGCTCTCAAACAATGTACTCCAAAATGTTTCCATGAACTTGACATCTTGGCCACTCACAATTTCTCCATGAATTGATGTGCAACCATAGATGCTGAAAACTTCACTTTTGTTGGCACAAAATGAGTAGCTTTTGTCAACCGATCAACCACTACATAAATGTTGTCCCACCCTTTCTTAGTGATAGGGAGGCCAGTAATAAAATCCATAGCAATGTGTGTCCATTTGCCTTCTGGAATGGGTAAGGGCTATAGTAAACCACCGGGATTTTCTGTGGGATCTTTGTTGAGTTGACATGGCATACATTTGGAGATAAACTCCTTCACATCCTTCAAAAGGCCTTTCTAATGAAAGCTCTTTCTAATGGCATCATAGGTTTTAAACAAACCCAAATGTCCCACCATGGGAGAAGAATGCATCTCAATCATCACTTTTTGCTTGAAAGCTTAATGTGGCACAATTTTGCAATTGAAAATGAGACAAATCATCACATGCACCATGCTATAATTTCTGCATCATATTTGCAGCCTCTTCATCTAACATGTAGTCCTCTTGGATATCATCAATCCAATCCTTGTGAACCTCCATGATGGAAAATAATGTGCATGCCCACATTCTAGAGAGTGAATCCGCCACCACATTATCCTTCCCCCTCATATAAGTAATCTCAAAACCATAGTTTTGAAGGGTTGCCAACCACCGCCTTTGCTTAGGAGAGAGATTTGGTTGAGATAGGAAGTATTTGAGAATCATCTCTTGATCATAGACATGCATCTCCTTCTCTTTGTCATCAAGCTTACGGATCTCAAAAGCAATCATGCCATGATCTTGGTAAAGCACGGTACCAATTCCTCTTCCACATGCATTAGCCCTAATGGTGAAAGGCTTTGTAAAATCTGGGCATACCAAAATTTGAGCGGAAGTAAGCATCCTCTTCAACTCTTCAAAGCTCTTATGGGCTATAGCGTCCCTAAAGAATGCTTCCTTCTTCAACTTATCTGTCAATGGAGCCACTATGTGAGCATATTTCTCTCTAGTAGAATGAAGATAAGCCCAAAAAACCTCTCATTTGAGTATTGTTTGTAGGTGTAGGCCAATTCTTCACACCCTCTATCTTCTTTGGGTCCACTCTAATTCCAACTTTGCCCATAATGTGACCAAGGTAATCCACTTCATTTTCCATGAATGTACACTTCTCCTTTGCATACAATTGGTTGGCACTAAGTGCATCCATACTTTGTGTACATGAACCAAATGCTCCTCTTCACTTTTTGTATACACCAAGATGTCGTCGAAGAACACCAAAACAAACTTGAAGAGAAACGGTTGGAGCACTTTGTTCATTAAGGCTTGAAAAGTGGCCAGTGCATTGCATAGCAGAACCAACATCAACATGTAATGATATAAGCCTCTCTCCATCTGGAATGCCGTCTTAAACTCATCACCACTCTTCATCCTTATTTGATGGTAGCCGGACCTCAAGTCAATCTTTGTGAAGAATTTGGCACCCCTAACTCATCCAATAGGTCATCAATCCGTGGGATCGGATACCTATTCTTGATGGAGATCTTGTTCAAATCTTTATAATCAATACACATTTAAAATGTGCCATCCTTCTTCTTGACCAACAAAACCGGTGATGCAAACGGTGATTGACTTGGTTCTACCCATCCCATGTCCATGAGTTCTTGGACTTGCTTGGCCACCTTTGATAATCTATATGGCGTCTTGTTGATAGGCCTTGAATTAGGCTGAAGCTCTATGCCATGATCAATATCTCTCTTTTGTGACAAGCATTTGGGCATTTGGAAAACATCCTTATACTCTTTCAACAATCTTGTCATACCATCATGTGAGACTTGGTTTTTACCTTTATTGTCCTCTTCTTTGCAAAGCTGTATTACATAGATCATGCCCAACTTCTTGAGATATCTTTTGAGTTGAGTGCCATTTATGAGACTCATCTTTGGCGTGTGATTACCCCACAATGTAACACTACTGCCTTCATGCATAAATTCCATGTAACCACGCTGCAAATTCATGGTAATGGAACCAAGTGTAGAGAGCCAATCACATCCCAAAATGATGTCAATCGGACCCAAGTCAATCATTAGCAAATCAGCCTTTCAAGCATAGTCATGTGCAAACACCAACTCTACATCATGGCATACCATATTGCAATCCCATTTTGCCCCATTGGCCACTTGAACCTCATGCAAATTTGCCAAAAACATGGGTTGCAATTTTAGACTGCATATGGATTTTACATTGACAAAGCTATGTGTACTTCCACTATCCACCAAAACATGAGCAACTCTCCCATTGATGTATGCCTTCACCCTTAAGGTACGTGCTTCTTTGCAACCGGCATATGAATTATGAGACAATGAGCAAAGAGCTATCCCAATGCAAGTATCATCCAAAGTACACATAGGAGTAGGAAATCCATCATCATAACAAAGCTTGTCATTGCCATTGCCACTAGGGTAAAACAAAAATTCCCCATCCGCTGTAGTGTCATGTTGACCGTCACATTCAATACATTCTTCCAAAGCTTCAAACTCTTTTTCTTCATCTTCATCCACCTCTTTGGAAAAGATCATGTTAATGGTGACATTGTGTGCCTTGCAAGACTTGGCATGCTCCTTACTCCACTTTTCTCCATATTTGAAGCATAAGTTTTTTATTCTCATCTCGTTCATACGGTCCTCCGTCATAAATTTGCTTTTGCTCACACCACTAGGAGGTTTCCCATCTCCAAAAGAAGGCCTATTTGAAGCATTGCTAGACGTGTAATTTGTCTTGCCACCACTACCACCATACACGGTAGGAAAGTTGGGCACATTTGAAGTAGTGAAATTTGTCGTGCCACCACTACCACCATACATGGTAGGAAACTTGGGCACATTTGAAGTAGTGTTGGCATCCCTAGGTTGATTTGTAGAAGAGTTTGAGCCACAATCTAGCGGCCCATAGCTATGACTTTCCCAAGAATGAGTGTACTTCTCCTCATAGATCTTAGCTAACATCATAGCTTCTTTGAGTGTGCGTGGCCTTTGAGCTTTGACATGAGCTCCAATGTTGCTCCGCAACCCCTTGATGTACTTTACCACCTTGAAATCTTCTCCAAAGCCATTGACATGAAGAATGAGCTTGAGGAATTTGTGAGTGTAATCCTTAACACTTGATCCATGATGATCCAAGTTATCCCACTCACAAACCAACTTGTCCCTATGCAACTTGGAAGTGAATGCACCTCTCATATCATCCTTGAAAGCATCCCATGTCGTTATCTCATAGTGTTCAGATTGTAGATGCCTCCACCATGCATGAGCATATCCTTCCAAATGCAAAGTGGCATAATAGACCTTGGCCCTCTCGCTCCATGGGCTCATCTCAAAATAGAGATCCATTTTTTTGACCCACTCTTCAAACTCTTCATTAGAAGTGGCCTCACCATTGAACTTGGCAAATACGATTTTATCCTTAATGCCTTTGAACTCATCATGATCTTCATAAGCATGTCTATCCACATGAGTACCTCGATCCATGAATGAGTGTCAATCCCCTACGAACCATGTGATCCCCATGCATCTCATCATCTATCATCCGTTCAAACGGTCTTCATGCTCCCCATATCTTGATCCAAATGCATAGCAATCATGACCGTGACTTGCGGTATGTGCATGCATCTGAGAAGATTGCCCCACATGTCCTTTCCCTTTTGGATCACTTGGTGTAGAAGCATACATAGTGTTATGCATTATTCCAAAGAAGAGTGCATGCTTGTTTTGGTCTTCTCTTTGTTCATCCGCATCATACCATCCATGTCCCCACACACAATGCCTTTGCTTGGTCTTGAAGCATCCATGAAATTGGGACAATGAGAGGGACCACCGACATCATGTATCCATTCCCCATGAGTTTGTTGTCTTGCTTGCTCAATAATACCCTTGACCTCACTTTTGATGTCATCTCGGAGACCCTTCATCTCTTCAATCATTGGCTTCATCATTGATTCCACCATGCCTCTCATCATCATCATCATCATCATTTGGCTCATATCAAAAGGCATAGAAGGCATTGACATTGGCATCCACCACATGCACTTGAACATTGCTAGTTGTGGCATAATATGTACCTCCTTGTACATAACATGCCCATTGTTCCTCATTGGCCATAGTTTTTCCAGACTTTTACATTGCCTCACCCTCCTCCACATTCTCTACATGCTCCATGTAGTCCAGATCCTTCAAATCTTGAGACACAAGTGATTTCTTGTTTAGTTTCCCTTTTGGCATGGTAGCTGAAAAATGCAAGAGGTCGTAGATAAGGCAAATGGTGTCCAAATCTAGTGATCTTTAGCTCTATAGATCCGTCACAGAGTCTACTAGATTCCTATGATGAGAAACTTGAGGTTCTCGGTGCCCTATTATTCTTTGTTTTGGGATTTGCAGTGGTATAGGCTGAAACACTAATTTGGCTCTATCTTGGGCTCCAGTTATTGGAATTCGAAATTATATTATCGTCTACAACCTACTGCTTTGATATTAACCAAACCTTATTGCTCACAACCTTGGATTACTAAATATTTATGTTATATCAGTAAGAAATAAATATTGTAAGAAACAAATAAAGATTAAAATTTATAAATATTAAAACAATAACAAATATTAGCTATTTAATTGATTTGCCTAATCTTGTTGCTCACAACCTCTCTTGTGAAAAATAACAGCAAAACATCAAGAAAAAACACAAACAAACCCTAAAACTATGATCATTACTCACATCAATACAAAATATAAACAAACCAAGCCTATTATTATTATTTTTGATGCCACTTCAGTTCAAGATAGCTATCTGCGGGGTGCATAGAAGAGAAAGTTCACGTGAGAAAACATGCATAAGTCGCTGAGGTTTTGTCCAAATGAAATGAAATTTTATGAGAAGATATCTATTGCATAGCTATAAAAGTTTGTGAAGAAAGAACCACATTTGAAGAGGATATGACGAAATTGAATTCCGCAAAAAAGGGGAGAAATGGAAAGATAGTGAAATGAAAAAGGAGAGAAAGTAGAAAGTTCAAAAAAAAAAGGAAAAAACAAATTTAGGTTTAAAACTTCCATGTGTTGACCACAAGGTACATGTAACATGAAAGAATAGTTTATGGTAAAAACCACAAGGAAATCTGACATTTCTCTTTTTTTAAAAAAAATTGTGGGATTTTTTTAATTGTCCTAAGAGATTTGGGCAAAGATATGAAAAAAAGATCCATGTTACATGAATCTAGAATCCAAGATCTTTCATTGGTTACGCCACTTATTTTTTATTCACTCCTTAAGGAGAAAATTAGAGATTCCATATTTCTCCTAATGTGTGTGAGCGATTTGTCGCACAGTCTGGTTTGTTTTTCCTTTGGTCTCTAGCAGAAAAACCAATATACCTTATTAGAAACCAAGATGATATTTAGAAAAATCACTTTTCCTATAAGAGTAGGAAATATGCCAGTTGGAGCATTTTTTGTAATCACCTTTTCCCACATATCAGTCATGGAAACTTCTACACCCATAAGGATACCCAATGTTCAAACGTTTTTCTTATTATGGAATTGTTTGAAGACCCATCTTTGACACAATTCTTACATTTGTTTTGGGGATTTTTTATGTTATAGAGGCCAAAATATTTTTTTATTATCATAGGTAGGTATGGGGGGATTTTGGGGAGTTATGATAGCTTTTAGTGGGAAAAACATTTAAAAAAAATTTAGGTCAATTTTTGGTCCAGTTTGTCGATGTAGGGGGTCCTACAAGGAAAATGATTGATTTGAAAAGTTAAGTAGAGGGAGTTTTTAAAAAAAATGAGGGGTAGTTGGTTCTGAGTAAAAAGAGGCTAGGGATACAAGCTCTTACTCTCCTACATTATAGGGAACACTGGCTCGACCCGATGAAACTATTGGGGTATACAGTTGGGATTGATAAGTAGTCTCAAATCCCACCCTGATAAGCAGTTGGTTACAATCTTGTTCCCTCAAAAAAGGCTATTCTAACCAATTTTTATTGGTTCATCTCCTGAGGTTAGACATGGCTAAAATTTGGACCAATGAACTTTGAGGACTTTGGAGTAAATGTGCACTCCGGAGCCCTTCCCTTTTATTGGTCCACCTCAACTTCTTTTCCATTAGGAAAGAGATTAAAAATAAAGTAAAAAGGCCCTCAACTCCCTTTTCATTAGGAAAGGGATTAAAATAAAAGTAAAGAGTCACCATGCATGCTCAGCTCGATCCAGATGCTTCCATAAAGAACATTGAGATTGTTGTAAAACAAAAGACCTTGTCATGGATATGCTATTATTAGAACAAGGAGTTGACCCAGAGCATTTGGATGAAACAAAGCTTCATTAGGTTCTTGATACTATAACACCATTAGCACAAAGATTAAGGTTGCAAAAAGATCTATTGAGATTGTAAGAAGGGCATTAATCTTGGGTGATCCGGGACTTGAATCAATTTTAGCATTGAAGAGAAGGTGTGGATATCCCTTTTTCCATAGTGTTATGTTTCTTGGCTAGCTTGGTGACAACACATCCATCCTTATATTTTCTTTAAAATGTCTACTATGGGTTTCTGAGTGTTTCTTAATTGGCACTCCGCTTTCATGTGCCCTTGATTGTTGCAACTTGTGCACCAGACATCTGGTCTAAGTCCGGATCCTTCGTGTTCTCAGATTATCTTGGCTAGGATAGCCGTTAGTTCTTCTTGAACGTTTTCTACATGCTCTTTCGCTTTTTGAGGCTTCCACTCTTCCACATCTAGCTCTTAACTAGACACTGACTCAGAGGTATCTTCTCTAGAATCCAATTATGAGGTTTCTTCCTCTTTCTTCTTCATTTTGTTCTTCTTATTTTTCTTGAAGTCTTTGCTTGCATCTTTCACAAGGATTTTCCATGGACTGAGAACTAGAAGAAGGGGGTTGGTTAGATGTCTAGATTGTAGAGTTTAGATCTCGATTTCGGATACAAAATTTTTTATCATTCAAGAAGAAAGTGATTCTGGTTGCACCACATAATTAAGGCCAGGGTCATCCAGTGTTGACTGCCGCCCAGTCTTTCCCCCGTTAGCCTCAGCACCACCGAGTCTATCCGCGAACTATCCAACGGTTGAGATATACGGGAAAGAGAAGAGACTAGAGAGTACTATGGTGCTATTACATTGTACTATTGGGCTAAGCCTTCCCTAAAGTAATTTAATGATTCGTCTATGCATTTCTCTATTTTGTGTGGTATAATTCTATCTAATTCCTAGCCTGTGTTAAGTACTTTCCTGTGTGGACATGTCTTCTAACTGGAATCCAGATCCAAAGTCATTCCTATCCGAACGTGAATCCTATATGGAAATAGGATTAGGAGCCATGCCAAGAATCGTGCCCGAAGTAGGAACTAACCTTTGTGCTATCACATGACTGACTCCCATAGCTTAGGCAGATCGGTGGTGTAATGCACTAACATTAGCTTCACATTGAGCACAGTTTTATTAGTCACTGCTCGTCCGGCCGACTATGTGGTTTAGAACCATGCAACAAAGCTATTGCATGTAAAGCAAGCCACAAAAAACCTTAATGCCAAAGTCTTAGACATAATTGGTGAGCCAATGCATTTGACTCATAAACATATGTTGAAGTGTGGCTTGAAGGAAGTTCCCTTCAATTTTCATGCAAAAAATAACTTTTTATAAGTTGAATTCCCTTGATGTGGGTCCATTTCTACACTTTGCATTGTGTAGTGAGGATTATAGAGAAGTTCATGTATGATTTTATATGTTTTGCTTACAACATGCAGTCCACTTCAAATGTAGATGCAACATGTAAGAGAGTGAAGCAAGTTTTATCTGAGGTTGGATTGCATAGGGGTCAAGTGGAGAAAAAAAAACACGATAAGAAGTGGGGAAAGAGTAAAAATTTTCCATGAAAGCCATGTTTTGGGGGAGAAAAAGTAAGAATTTGTTTTTTCTCCACCTCAAATGAAGAAGGTAAATTGCTTGTCAAAACAACTTGACAAGTACAAAGCACAGAAGAAACTACACATGGTTGTTCTTGATCGAAGCAATGGGGGATAGGCACGTCACTTAAACGCAAATGTTTGGATCACATTGGACAAATTAGCACCGGTTTTACAAAAGATGACATTTAATTCAAATTATGTAATTGCATTTAAACAGGCAATGATTAATTTTTACAAGTGAGTGACAAATGTAAGGACTTCAAATTGTATCACACACTATATGGTAAGATTAATCATCATTTAATCAAACTTCAAATATTTAAGTTTTATTTGTTAATTGTGGAATCTATATTTCTTAATGTAGCACATACTTGAGGCCCATGGAGCATATTTTGTTGGAACAAAGAAGTTTGGCGATATGTTCTACACAAGGCATGGAGAGGTCACATTGGCAAGCAAGGTGTGGATTTCAAAAAGCAACATCACATGGGGGTGGAATGATTGATCCCAACCCTATGAGATAATTATTCCAATGGTGGTACATGAGAATAGAAATAGGATACAATGAGAAATTAGTAAAGTCCAAATCTAATGATGCAAAAGTTTTTTGGAGGGCACTGTGCAAAGTAAGGAAATCTCAATACGAGAGCTGAGGGGCTAGATAACATCATGCAAAACGGTTGGCTAGCCAAGAAGGAGTAGGTCTCACATGTGGAAACATCCAGTGCAAATTGCCAATGTAAATGGTTCATTCTATCTTGTGACTTTTTGAGCAATCCAATGTCAATCCAATGACTTTTCCAATGTTGACTATAAGTTATTAGTAATATGATTAGTGTAAATAAATGTGAATGTTGTTAATATTGATAATTATTTTAAATAATAAGATAAAAAATATATATATAAACGAATACACTTCTTTCTATTATCTCCTTTCCTCAAGTTTCCTTCATTCCTTCTAGCTCGTGAACATGGCATACTCAAAGCAATCATTGAAGAATAACCCATCTATTGAACCCGTTCATTCACCCTCATCCAATGAGAATATTGATATCAACAATCATGAAGGTAAAGGTACTCCCCCTCCTACTCCTCCCATGGCCACTCCTACCAAAGACAAATCTAAAGCCAAAGCTAAAACCAAACGTACTCCCATCAAAACTAAAGGTACTCCCACCAAAGATAAAGCTAAACCTCTAAAAAATCTACTTCCTCTTGTCCTACCATTCACAAAAAATAGAGATTGATCTCGGCCTCTTCTTCTCTACGTGAAATTAGGAAGTTCAAAGAACACAAAGCTAATTATACCAAAGGCATCTTTCTCAAGGTTAGTACGAAGGAGACAAATTTTTTATAAAAAGGGAGGTCCTATATGTTTTTTTCAACACAGAGGAAGCGTGATGTCCAAGAAATTATTACTCTCCAAGAGGCAGCTAAATATTATGTGGTAGACCTCATGTAGGATTCCTAGCTTTTGGCCATAGCACATCACGATCAAGAACAAGGATCTCTATCATGTTTGTAGGGTCCGTAACAGTAACGATGCATTCAACCAGGACAATAACATGCCCTGAAGAGTGATTTTATGCTTATGTTTTGTTGCTATCAAAGTAGTCCTACAAGACGCCATGTAATTGATCCTAGCATGAATGAGAAGTAGAAAAACTTGAAGCCAGCACAATAGTTCAGCTCTGCTACCTACATAAACACAAAAGTCCCCCTCCCCTTACCTAATAACTTTATAACTCACAAAACGGATTATAATATTAACAACATTCTACAAAACTAAACAAGGAGATACTTCCAAATGTCAGCATTGAAATAGGCGAGACAGCTAGATGACTACACCCGACCATCAATAAATGATGAAAAAATAGTTTGGCTCTTTGACAAAATAATTAAGGGGCCAATGACTATCTACATTAATTCTAAGAGGATTATGACCCTCCCAAAGAATAATCATATCAATAAGTTGTGCATGTGTGCCATCTTGAATTTCTTCGTCTAAGAGCTGAGCCACTGCCCTCATAGAAGCTACCACCTCTTGTACCTAAAGCAGATGCACAATGTTTATCTTGTAATGAAGTACCTATCATGAAAAATCAACAACACCTATAAGCAACAAGCATTGTAAATAAAATCTATCAATTAACAAGTACACCTCAATCTTACCTAAATGTAATATATGATGGAGTAACACAACACTCAATGATGTCATCATGGTGAGTTCCCTTCAAAGACCACGACTTGCCCAAGAATTGAGTCATCTAGTCCTTAGATGGACACTTGAATTGATAGGTGATATTGGTTTTCTTCACCACTTCAAAAGAATTAAAAAAGTAGGGATACATTTCTAAGGGAATGAACCACTAAGATGAACATCCTTAGAGCTTGTGGAGGGTTATAGAGCAGTAAGAAATAAAGATTGTAAGAAATAAATAAAGATTATAACAACAAAAAATTTTATCTTCTACAACCTACTACTTTGATATTAACAAAACCTTATTGCTCCACTACAAGAGCTTGAGGACATACTGACGCTAAAATACCGACGCAAATGTCGAACGTCGGTATGTCCGTCGTCATGTTGGAGGAGACAAGCATGGAGGGATTTTTTTAAATTTTCGTGTCCCGTCGCGTATACCGACGCCTATACCGACGCTTATTCCGACGTCTATACCGACGCATATTCCGTAGCATATACCGACGTATATTCCGACGCATATTCCGTAGCATATACCGGCGCTCGTAAGTTTTTCACAGCCGAGAGCCTATTTTCTGGTTTTTTCGCAGAGGAAGCGCAAGTACAAGCGAAGAAGGTGCTTTCTCTCCCTCTTCTCTTTCTCTCTCTCTCCTCTTTTTTCCTCTCTCCTCTTTTCTCCTTCTTTCTTCTTTTCTCCTCTTCTCCTTCTCCTAACATGTTATTGCAATTGCTTTTAGTTTTTAATTTAAGAATTAGGACGTTTAGGGTTTTGTGTTTTTTTGGCTCTCTATGCATGTTGAGAGCTCTCTATGTATGCATAGATCTCCTAATGCATGCATAGAGATTTTAGGGTTTTGTATTAGTTCTTTTTCTTGTGTTTAATTTACTAATTAGTTTGTTTAATATTTTGTTTTGCAGCTCTTTCACCTCACCAATCTTTCACCAATCCTCTCCTTCAGCTTTGCAAAAAAGAGGTAGATCCTCTTTCGATTTTTCTTGTTTATGCTATTTTCTATGAATTTTTGCATCCCTGTTTTATAGTTTAGGGTTAGTTTTGGGTTCTTGTAAGCTTACACATAGGATTAATTTAATATCTATGCATAAAACCTATAATAAGCTTGCAATCTCTATTATCCATGTACGTAAAACAAGATCATGTTTATTACACCATTGGGTGATGGGATTAAGGGTTAGCATAGTGCATAAGGCATATAGCATAGAGCTTATGCATAAGTCTTGCATAGAGCGTATGCAAGAGACTTATGCATAGAGCGTATGCATAAGACTTATGCATATGACTTATGCATAGAGTTTATGCATATGGCTTATGCATAGAGCGTACGCATAAGACTTATGCATATGGCTTATGCATAGAGCTTATGCATAAGGCTTATGCATAGAGCGTGTGCATAAGGCTTATGCATAGAGCGTAATTGCATAGAGCGTGTGCATAAGGCTTATGTGAAAGGGATTAAGGGTTAGCATAATAGTGCATAAGGCATATAGCATAGAGCTTATGCATAGAGCTTATGCATAAGTCTTGCATAGAGCGTATGCATAAGACTTATGCATAGAGCGTATGCATAAGACTTATGCATATGACTTATGCATATGGCTTATGCATAGAGCGTACGCAGGTAGACTTATGCATATGGCTTATGCATATGGCTTATGCATAGAGCTTATGCATAAGGCTTATGCATAGAGCGTGTGCATAAGGCTTATGCATAGAGCGTAATTGTATAGAGCGTAATTGCATAGAGCGTGTGCATAAGGCTTATGTGAAAGGGATTAAGGGTTAGCATAATAGTGCATAAGGCATATAGCATAGAGCTTATGCATAATTCTTGCATAGAGCGTATTCATAAGACTTATGCATAGAGCGTATGCATAAGACTTATGCATATGACTTATGCATATGGCTTATGCATAGAGCGTACGCAGGTAGACTTATGCATATGGCTTATGCATATGGCTTATGCATAGAGCTTATGCATAAGGCTTATGCATAGAGCGTGTGCATAAGGCTTATGCATAGAGCGTAATTGCATAGAGCGTGTGCATAAGGCTTATGTGAAAGGGATTAAGGGTTAGCATAGTGCATAAGGCATATAGCATAGAGCTTATGCATAGAGCTTATGCATAAGTCTTGCATAGAGCGTATGCATAAGACTTATGCATAGAGCGTACGCATAAGACTTATGCATATGGCTTATGCATAGAGATTATGCATAAGGCTTATGCATAGAGCGTGTGTATAAGGCTTATGCATAGAGCGTAATTGCATAGAGCGTAATTGCATAGAGCATGTGCATAAGGCTTATGTGAAAGGGATTGTTGAAATGCAATTGCAAATGCCTTGATTGTGGTTAACAAATGCTTATGCAAATGCCATGGTGAGGGCATTGTGAATTGTTGGTTTGTGTTGGAGCTTTTGGATGATGGATTGAGGCATGAGTCTATGCTTTATTGATAAGTTCTAAATTGTAAAAGGGCATGAGTCTTGCTCAATACTTGTAAGCCAACAAACTTGTTCTATCATTTGATATTATCCACATCATTTTGTACCTACACTCACCATTGCAACCACTTCAAGTTTCTATAGAATCTAGCAATGTGTGAGGGTACCTTGGCATTGGTTGGAGAGGCCAAGGGGAGAATGGCTTGAACTCTTTGTGCCGTGATTGCTTGGTAAAGCGGTACGAAGGGGGATTAGGTACACCGGTGTGAAGAAATGGCCTCCACCTTCACCTTGGAGGAAAACTCGGTGAAGGGGTGAGAAGAGCTTGGCCGGGAGATCGGCAAGCTTCAACGCGCGTCCTCAACAATCCTCACCATCGACTTTGTGGATGCATTTGGGCAATGAGGCCCCTTTTCCGTCATATTGTGTGGATATTGCAAATGCATATGATCTTTCATGACATTGTGGGATACAAAGAGTATTGCGTACAAGTTTTAAGAAGTTGCATTTTCATTTGAGATTTGGTTCCAATTACAAAGGAGACTCTGGCGGAATTTACAAAACCATAATTCAGTCCTAGGGTTTTTGGGATTAGGTCCGAGCTTATGGCTTATGCATAAGACTTGTGCATAGAGCGTGTGCATATGGCTTATGCATAAGACTTATGCATAGAGCGTGTGCATAAGACTTATGCATATGAGCTTATGCATAAGACTTATGCATAGAGCTTATGCATAAGTCTTATGCATAGACTTATGCATAAGGCTTATGCATAGAGCTATTTATGAATAGAGATAGCTTCTCTCTCCATCCTTATTCAAATTCTATTTAATTTTGTATGGAGAGGAGATAAGCTAATTTGTGTTTAATGAGCTGCATATACATGTTATCCTGCTAGATGGAGCCTCTCAATCTTGAAGAGAGAATAGCGTGTCCATGCATGCGATGTAAGTACCAAATCTTTCGAAAACGAAGGATTTGCAATGAGCATGTTCATGACCCTGGCATATTTCCAATGGAGCGCTTGCAAAATTTACGGTTTCAATCGTACAACCAAGCAAGTGTGCAGCCGCATCTTGATAACATTGCGCCTGTGAATTCTCGTCCCCAACAAAGGATGAGGATATCGCAGGAGGGAGTGACAGATGGAGCTCAATTAACAGCACCCGAGGGAATGGAAGAAGGTCAGGAAATGAAAGAAGGTCCAATGGAAGAAATGTTGGATGCCTTCATCGAGCAACAAGAAGCTCTCTTCGAGGAGCATGAACATGAAGATCATCAACCACACGACATTCTCAACGGTCAAATTATGAACCAGAGGAAGAGGCCATGCGTAAACTTGCACACCTTCCATTATACAATGGTGCCAACATATCTGTATTGCGTGCATCTCTTACGATGCTAAATTTGCAGTCAGTTTTTGGATGGTCTAATACAAGTGTCACTGAACTATTCAAGTAAGGTCTTTTTTTGGAGATTACACCTACTGTTGAAATGTTAAATTATCAACTTGTATTTGAGAAAATCTTAATAGTAACGATCAGATATTGCCATACTTGCAGGCTTTTGAAAGATCAAATATTGCCCCCTGGCAACGAGATGCCTCCATCTCGTGCAGATGCGAAGAAGTTATTGAAATCCATAGGCATGGATTACAATAATATTCATGCTTGTCGCAATGATTGTTGCCTCTTCCGCCATGAATATGAGCATTTGCAAGAATGTCCCCATTGTGGCTCTAACAGATATTAAACCCTTTTGGTTTAAGGAGCTCTTCATGGAGAACATGGCCTGTTTGCCTTGTGAATTATAATCTTCCGCCATGGTTAGCAATAAAGAAAGGTCATCTGTTGCTCTCATTAATAGTTCCAGGAAAGTACAAGGTGAAGAACATGGATGTATATTTGGCACCACTTATTGATGAGTTACGCACCTTGTGGAACGGAATTGAAGTGAAGGACATGTCAAAGCAGCAGAGTGGCCAAAGACTTACAACTGTGCAAGGTATTCTCATGTGGACAATGCATGATTGGCCTGGCTATGGAGAATGCTCAGGTTTGTCTATATCGGGTTACAATGCATGTCCTGTATGTGGTCCTCGACTTGATTCAAGATACTCAAAAGCATTACGAAAGAATGTCTACCAAGGACATGTTAGGTATCTTCCAGAAAATCATGAATTGCGGGATGGTAATCTAGGAAGACCTCCTCCAAGTGCATTGAAGGCAAGCGATTGGAAGATCAAATGGGAGGAATGTGGCAACTTGGCATGTCTTGGGATGAAGAGGCTCTCTATCTTTCACCAACTCCCCTATTGGGGTGATCTCCTTATAAACCATTTGCTTGACCCGATGCATATTTTCAAGAATGTAGCTGACATTCTGTGGAAGACCATGACAGGAAAAAAGGATACTAAAGGCCAAAGGGATGACTTGGAAGAGATTGGTTGTATGCAAGAGTTGTGGGCTCGCACTAGACCCAATGGAAAGGTGCTACTTCCAAGAGCCCCATGGGTTTTTAGCAAGATGGAGGAACAACAAGTCAAGAGGACAATTTCAGAGTTTCGGACTCCTACAGGTTGTATGCATTGCTTGAAAAGTGCATTTACAAAGGATGATGATCTTAGTGGTCTCAAGAGTCATGATTGGCACAAGTTTCTACAATTTGTGCTACCCATAGCAATAAAAGATTGCCTCACTGAAGACATTAGAGCTACTATCTATAAGATTGGCACATTGGTGCGCTGGATTTCTTCAAAAGAGATAAAGAGAGACACTTTGGAGACAGCGCGTTTAAACTCCATAGAGGCAGTCTGCATGGTAGAGAAGTTTTTCCCTACAAGTTTATTAACAATCCAGATGCATCTGCTAGTTCATGTTGTAGATGAGGTTGCAGTTGCTGGAACAGTCCATTCAAGATGGATGTTCTTTTTGGAGAGGTTTATGAAGACATTAAAGGGATTTGTTCGCCAAATGGCTCGCCCAGAGGGTAGTATGTCAGAAGGGTGGCTGATACAAGAGTCCCTTGTTTACATCACTGAATATTTAAGTTCCTCAGATCCAGAGATACCTCGACTATGGTCTCAAGAGTCCAACAGGCGAGTCATTGGTGAGGAACCTCAAGGCCAAGGCATTAAGAGAAAGATGGATAACACTTTGAGAGAAAAAATCAACAAATTTTGCATCTTGAACTCTCATGTAATGGAGAAGTGGATTGAGACATATGAAGCTCTCAAGCGACAGCGAGTACAAGATCATTTAAGTTTCAGAAGGAATCGCACTACAAGAAATCTCCCATATCCAGAAGGTATGCAAGCTCTTCCGGACTTTCCCACAGGTAGATGGCTAGAAGCTACAATTTTAGAAGCCAAACGTGCTAGTTTACCTATAACAGAGGAGGAGGAGGAGCTTACAAAAGGATGCGATTGGCATGTAAGTGTTTAAGTTCTACATGTCTCTCATTTTTTTCTCTACATGTCTCTGTGTTTGATTCTCCATCAACAAACTTTTTGTGCTATTTGTAGTATCACAAATATGGGGCGTTTTGGTCACATGGACGTCATTTTCGAGTAGAACGAATAGACCAAAGAAGAGCAACCTTTGATTGTGGCATCACAGCACAGTTTGTTCAAGAAAGTCGTGCAAGTGCAAGTGATGATAACACAATTACTGGAATGCTTGATTACTTTGGAACCATTTAAGATATATTAAAGGTTGGCTTCAGAAGTTTTGAGTTGTTTATCTTTGATGTGAAGTGGTTCAAGGTAATCATGAATGGGCCACATGCAACTGTACGTAGAGACAAGAGTGGCCTCATCCAAGTGGACTCCACAAAGGTATGGACCGATCAGCAAGATACTTTTGTGCGCCCAGAGCATTGTGAGCAGGTTGTCTTTAAAGCGGATCCAAAAGATCCACGCTGGCTGTTTGTGGTTCAAGTCGCCCCCCGCAGTAAGCAAATTTTTGAAGAATTTGAGCTACAACAAGGTGATGTGGATGCACAGGGTAATGGAGAGCAGCAAGAACAAGCCGATATCAACAATGAAGAGGAGCAAGCAAATGAAGAGGAGCAACTAGAGCAAGATCCAAATGAGGAGGTGCAAACCAAGGAAGCTGAAAAACAAGAAGACATAGATGATGAAGACATCCTTCATCAAGGGACTTTTAATGATGAGGATGCTGAAATGTACATAGACATAGATCTCTTTGGGGCTACTGATCTTAATGAGGATGATAGAATAGATAATGATTTTTAAAATGATGTATCTTAATGATTATGCAAATAGTTATGACATATTTGTAATGGTTTTATGACATTGAAGGTCCATTCATTGTTTACCATTGTTAATGTTTACCATCATAATCACTACTGTAGGAGCAAGTTGATATAGTTTTACCAATGTTGTTTATCATTGTTAATGTTTATCTTATGGTTCTTTCATTCATTGTTTACCGTGTAATTTTCATTCCGTACAAGTTTGTCATATGGTTTTTTGTCCAACAGGCCATGGGTGACTCACCGCCCTACGACTACAGTCCAGATTTCTCATTTAATCCTACACCGTAGGGCATGAGTCCCCAGCAGTTATATGGTTTTCTTTCGTCCATGACTCCAGAGCAGAGAGCCATGGCTCAGAGTTATTGGGGTTCTGGAGCAGGGACATCTGCCTCACCATCTGGCTTCCCGACGCCAGTTCCCACACCCGTGGGTACGACAGCAGCTCCCACACCTCATACCACACAGCCTTCCACTCCTCTTACAGCTCGATCTACCACCTCTTCACATAGACGGCGCTCACGTAGTAGGTCTTCAGGGGGAGGTTGTTGTGGTGTTAGTGCCACAGATGCTGTGACACCACCACCACGTGAGCGTCGTCCTTTGCTCTCATCTGTTGATAGCACACCGATAGGGTCACCTTCCACTCCCTGGGGTGCACATGACCATGACAACAGCAAGATTTACACAATTAGGGATGGGGCACCAATAATGGATAGTGCAGGGAAGGCAATGAAGACACGCATTCGACAATTGTGCACTATACAGTTTCATGACTCTGTCATGACTAAATGGGATCAGCAAGACAAGGGGAAGAAAAATTATATAAACACAAAGATAAAGCAAGAGTTCCAGCCATCTGACCCTATGAATGTCGTCTCTAATGAGTGGATACAGTATACAGCTCGCATTTTGATGGGGCATCGTAGGTCAGAGGCGAGGGACGCATTCAGAGAAGGGAAGGAGAAACCTGTTTGGCTAGATGACAGGGAGTGGGCAGCCATTGCTCAGGAGCTCACCGAGACACCAGACAGGTTTCAACAACAAAGAGAGGCGGCAAGGGCAAGACTCCAAACAGTAGGGGCTTCTCATCTCGGGAGTGGTGGTTACGAAACCATGCGCCATGAATTCGTAAGTGTTTGTAGCAATTTTATTTATTTAAATGTATGTATGTGGGCTAAATGTTGATTTCTAAAAGTTATAATTGTTAATCGTGTGTGCAGGAGTTGGCCATGAATCGCCCACCAAGTAGGCGAGAGGAGAAGTACGCTCACAAACATGGCCTTGTGGCCTTGTTTGAGATGCTTGAAGAAGAAGGAGAGACCGTCAATTGGGAGGCATTACCATGATGTAAGATGACCTTCAAACTAATGAAATATGATCAAAACATTCTTGAGTATTAATGTTTAATTTAATTTCTTGTTTGTCGATCAGGAAAATATGCAAACGAGCACGGTTGTTTTTGTGCTCTATTGTAGACAGAATGGTGCTGTCTGTTTGCTGTTGTTGATCCTGCTCATTGCAGGCAGCTAGGCAACAACCAGGCAGCACTATTCTGCCCAAAAAAAAATTTCTGCTACAGCGTCGGTATATGCCCCGGTACCAGAGTCGGTATATACATTGGTATAGACGCCGATTTACACCTCGGTATATAATCCGGTATAGACGCCGGTTTATCCGTCGGTATATAAACCGGTATAGATGCCGGTTTAAGCGTCGGTATTACCCCCGGTGAGCGTCGGTATAGGCGCCGTTATATGCACCGGTATTAACACCCGACACTTATACCGACGCTACGGTTCTGGCACTTATACCGGCGCGTATACCGATGACGAGGCTTTTTTAGACCCCGTTAAATAGCGCCGGTACAAGCCCCGGTATTAGGCTAATATGTAGTAGTGCTCACAACCTTGCTTCTATGAAAATAAGTAGTAACATATCATGACAGAACATTAAAAAATTCTAAACTAATTAAATGAGTTATAAATGATCATTAGTCATAGGACTTAGTCCACAAGAGATTCCGCTTCAAATCAAGATAGCTATATTAGTGATATTCCTCATTCTTGAAGACACATACAATAAAAAACACCAAATTAACAAAGATAGCCTTTAGGATTACTAAATATTTATGTTATATCAATAAGAATTAAATATTGTAAGAAATAAGTAAAGATTAAAGTAAATAAATATTAAAACAATAACAAATATTAGCTATTGCTTTGATTTACATAACCTTGTTGCTTACAACCTTACTCCTGTGAAAAAAAACAGCAAAACATGAACACAAAACATAAACAAACCTTAAAACTATGATCATTTCTCACATCAAGACAAAATATAAACAAAACCAACCTATTACTATTACTTAGAGGAATTTGATGCGACTTCAGTTCAAGATAGCTATGTGTGGTACATAGAAGAGGAAGTTCACGTGAGAAAACATGCATAAGCCACTAAGTTTTTGTCCAAATGAGATGAAATTTTATGAGAAGAGATCTATGGCATAGCTATAAAAGTTTGTGAAGAAAGAACCACATTTGAAGAGGATATGACGAAATTGAATTCCACCAAAAAAAGGGGAGAAATGGAAAGATAGTGAAATGCAAAAGGAGGGAAAGTAGAAAGTTCAAAATAAAAACAGGGGAAAAAAATAGGTTTAAAACTTCCATGTGTTGACCTAACATGAAAGAATAGTTTATGGTGAAAACCACAAGAAAATCTGACGTTTCTCTATTTTTTGAAGTTGTGGGCTCTATTTTTTATTATCCTAAGAGATTTGGGCAAAGATATGACAAAAATATCCATGTCACATGAATCTAGAATCCCAGAGCTTTCATTGGTTAGGCCATTGTTTTTTTATTCACTCCTTAAGGAGAAAATTAGAGACTCCATATTTCTCCTAGCGTGTGTGAGCAATTTGTCCCATAATTTGGTTTGTTTTTCCTTTGGTCTTTAGCAACAAAACCAAGATCATATTTAGAACAATCACTTTTCCAGGAAATATGCCAGTTGGAGCATTTTTTGTAATCACCTTTTCCCACCTATCAGTCATGGAAACATATACAACCATAAGGATACCCAATGTTCAAACGTTTTTCTTATTATGGAATTGTTTGAAGACCCATCTCTGCACAATTCTTACATTTGTTTTGGAGGTTACTTATGTTTATAGAGGCCAAAATATTTTTTTTATATGATAGGTATGTATGGGGGGATTTTGGGGAGTTATGAGACAGCTTTTAGTGGGAAAGACATTTTTTTTAAAAAAAATTAGGTCCATTTCTGGTCGTCTGGACATCGATGTAGGGGGTCCGACAAGGAAAATGATTGATTTGAAAAGTTAAGTAGAGGGAGTTAAAAAACAAATAAGGGGTAGTTGGTTTCGAGTAAAGGGCTAGGGATACAAACTCTTACTCTACTAAATTATAGGGAACACCAGCCCGGCCCGATGAAACTTGTGGGGTATTCAGTTTGAAATGATAAGTAGTCTCGAACCTTACCCCCATAAGCAGTTGGTTACGATCTTGTTCCCTCAAAAAAGGCTATTCTCACTAATTTTTCCTGGTTCATCTCCTAAGGTTAGACATGCCTAAAATTTGGACCAATGAGCTTTGAGGACTTTGGAGTACTGGTGGTGGTGGATAAAATGTGCACTCTGATGCCCTTCCCTTTTATTGGTCCACCTCAACTTCTTTAAAATTAGGAAAGGGATTAAAAATAAAGTAAAAAGGCCCTCAACTCCCTTTTCATTAGGAAAGGGATTAAAAATAAAGTAAAGAGCCTTTCTATATGTCTATTTTCCCCTAATGCGATGTGTTTGAATCAAGTTTTCTCTTATGTCTTATGTTTTAAACCATCAAATGTTTTAGGGTCATATCATTTGCAAAATATTCAATAAGTTTTTGGGTGCCATTTAAAGGCATAAAATCTTCAATCATCCCTTGTTGATTTTTTTTGTAGTTCCTAGCCCAAATAATTCATGGGCTATGTTAGACGTAGGGGGAAGAGAGTGAACCTTGTGTGATTCTCATTTGGACCATGTCTCTAAACCCCATTGACATCATAATTCCTAAGTAAGAGTTTAAGGGGAATTTAACCCATGCAAGGAGATTGCTTGGACCAAATATAGAGAGGGAAAGTGTATCCTTTGATAAAGGTCTAGTTCATTCTACCATAGGCTTTATTGAAATCTACTTCAAATGTGATGCTAGCTTGTTATGACCTTTTTATCCACTCTTTCCCTTCTCATAGAGAGATGATGACATCCAAAAAGTTCTCACCCATTTCACAAAGCCTTTTTTCTCTTTAATACTAATAATTTCCTTCATCTAATATCTTATTTGGGTGGAGAGAGCTTTTTTAATCATCCTGTAGGAAATCTTTTCTTAGTTAATGGGTCTCTAATCTCTTTATTAGCAAGTTCTTATCCCACCTTTATATCAAGCTCCATGTCGGAAATATTTGCTTAGTCAATGGTTCTCCAATCGCTTTATCAACAAGTTCTTATCCCACCTTTATTTAATAATTCCATGATTCACCCTAAGGGTTAGAAGAAAAAAGAAAAGAGAAGTCCATAAACTTGAGAACAAGCTCCTGGCTACTACAGAGGCCACATAAGAAGAGTTCACCATCTCTGACAAGTTAGACATGGTTAGAATAAAAAGAATTAAAAGTATCTAAGAATGAGGATGCCACCATGGGACATGAAGCTCACAAGGACCAACTTTCCAGCAACAACTTCATGACGTAAATGAGAAGGTTTCCAAGTTAGAAGCCAAGCTCAAAAAACAAAAAAGAGAACTCGACAAGATTAAGAAGAAGAAAAAGGATAAGTCCACAAGCTTGAGAACATATTCTTCTCTTGAGAAAATATGTAGGATGATGTATCAATAGATTCCATTTTGTATGCTTTATAGTTTCAATGTGTTTATGCTATGTGTGCTTTTTTTTGGGTGGAAGCATGTTAACATGCTATGCTTTTTGTGTTTTTTAGTAGTAGTGGCATTAAAAAATGGGCAAGTGGTAAAATGTTTGCTAAACAAATCATAAGTTGTTAGAGATTATAGAGTAAGATTCTTTTCATTAAGAGATTTCCAATGATATATAGCATGATAGTAAATTTGCCATTGTGGATCATATTTGGACCTAAAAATTATCATAAAATCATGTTAATTAGCACTATCCTAGACGCAAAAAAGCATAGCATGTTAACATGCTATAATTCTTTTGTATTCTCTTTTTTGTTTCTTTAAAAATTTGTCAAGGCATTTATGCCCTCCGCGTAATATTTTTTTAAAGGACTTTTATTAATAAGAAAATATTACCTAAAAAACTATTATAATGGCTCTAATAAGATCACTCAAAGTATTCAAATAAATAGATATCGAGAGAATACTAGGAATCTATTCCTTTTGCTAGTTTCGTCTATATCAATGTCAATACCATCCATCTCAGAGTTACTACAATGTACTCATTAATAAATTATAGCACATAATGTAACCTACAATAATCAACATTACTCAATCTTCAGTGATATCCCCACAAGCCAGGACCTTTGAAGCCATGATCTGCAATAGTTTCCTATGCCTAATTCTCCACATTTGAGGGTCCTAGTATTAGAGACTTTTGTAAGTACGAGCTAATGTTAGTCCAAAACCTCATGATCATATGGCAAAAATTTTACATATTCATGATATAATCTAGAGCTAATTTTTTATTTTTGGGACCTTTTACATAATCAATTTCAAAATAATATAGGAGATTGGATTGCATTGATTCCAATTCAAAAATAATATAATTTTGGAAGATCCACCAAGCATAATAGTAGGGATCACAAAAGTTTCTCCTAGAGCTTTGCAAATTGAGACTTCATTTCCCAAATAAGCAACGCCTCATTGTCAACCTTTTTGGAGAAAATTCCATCCCTATAAGTGTGAATCCACTTTCACCATTTTCTAACTCCGGTGCATGACCAAATGATACAAATCACATTCTCCAGGTGGATAACAACACATTGAAGAGAGGTAAATTTTTGCCCTCTTTGACCCAATGACCCACATACCTTGGTGAATCAACAACCACTTGAAGGCTCTAATCTACACTTAGAAAAATATATTTTTAAATCAAATTTTGTTAGCTTTGCAAACCCCAAGAATTTTTACACCTATCAAACAGTTAGGGATATTGCATATCCATGAACCCCCATATCCACTGTTTACACCAATATGAAGGCAAGATTGTCTCGCCATTTCATTGCCATTCCCTTATCACGTGGCCAATAATAAACTCTTAATTTCCTCAATCAAGTGTTTAGTATAAGTTTCTAAGTTTCTTTGATTACTATCCTAAGTTTCTAAGTAAAAGTCCTATAGGTCCCTCCCTAATCAAGTGTTTAGTATAAGTTTCTAAGTTTCTTTGATTACTATCCTAAGTTTCTAAGTAAAAGTCCTATAGGTCCCTCCCTAAACTTTTACACTTATGTAATATATATGTGCATTTGTCATCAAATTTGCATCTTAAATTGAGACAAAAAGCTAGATTAACCTCCTCTAAACATGCCCTTTCTACTTTACCATTTAAGAAGATGCTTTTGTCTTTCCCAAGACCTCAAAATAGCTTTCCCAAATTTTTTTAAAATACAAAGATCATGAAACTAAGAGGCTTTCCTTTCTAGGTCCTACATTGACAAGGGCTTACAAGGTGGATATTGGGAAGAAGGCGGTTTTGCCAAGCTTCCTCCAGATTCTAAGTTCTCTAATAATCTAATTGGAATTTAATTTATCAATAGAGGCTCTAATATTTATGAGTCCTAATCCCCCATCCTTTTTTGGTAAAGAACATTTTTACTTTGCACCATTGTCTTTACTACATAAGATCACTATGAGAAATGTGTCACATAGTCGGATTTTTTTTTCCTTTGGTCTCTCTAACAACAAAAGAAACATACCACACATACATGCTTAATGCATCTAGATCTATACATAGGCACCATGCATACATGCTTAATGCATCTAGCTCTATGCATGCATTAAGCTTCTTGCATTAAGCTTTACGCATAAGCCTATTCTTAAGGCATATGCATAACCCTATGCTTAAGGCTTATGCATAAGGCCTATGCTTAAGGCTTATGGATAAGCCTATGCTTGAGGCTTATGCATAATCTTAAGCATTATGCTCAAGCTCTATGCATAAGGCTTAAGCTTAGGCAAAGAGATTGAAGTTTATCCATAGAGATTCAAGATTATGCAAAGAGATTGAAGCTTCAAGCTTATGCATAAGTCTTAAGCTTATGCAAAGAGTTCATTCATTTTGTATGTGGAGTGCTATGCATGCATGGAGTTTAAATGTGTTAAGTTTCTATGCTATGCATAGATGGATAGTATAAGTTTTTTGAACGTTTATACTCTCTTCTGCATATAGCATATATTTTTTATGCTCTCTTTTCTATGCATACGACATTATTTCTATTCATAGAGTTTACATGTGTATAGACATATTATGAAGTGGGATCCTATCACATACTAGAGCATACATAGGCACCATGCATGCATGCATATAGATCATGCATAGAGCTTTCTCATAAATGTGTTACTAATCACTTTTTCTGATATCATGTTTTGTAGGTCTTGCATTGTTGTTCTCTCCTTGGCTTGATATTTTCTAGGTGAGCTCTCTTATTCATGTAATCATCTAGGGTTAACCATATTGAATTCATCTTAAGCCTTAAGGAAGCTTATACACAAGCCTTATGCATAAAGCTCTATGTGTAGGGATTATGCATAAAGATATGGGACATTATTGTAGGACATCTAGAATGTTGGTTAAGTCAAGTTAGGAGTGGCTATCCACAAGTAGGTGGTTATAATCGAGGGGGATCCTTCGATCTTCACTATCCTTCTCTTGTAAAAGAGAAGTTGCCTTTGGCTTTAATAGTGGAGAGTGTGTGGAAAGTCCTCAGAAGCTATCATATTCCAAAAGGGACACTGTCCACCCTGCTTGTCTAAGCAGTATTGTAGAAGGTCTCAACAAAGTTTTAATATCACAACATACCTCTTTTGTTTAAGCTTTAAGAATTCGTATGTTAGAGCATTCTTGTGTTGTTGCCTCTTTTGTTTTGCAGCTCTTGTACTAATCCTCTCTTTCGGCTTCACATAAGAGCGGTAATCTCTCTTCTTCTTTTGATTGCTTAAAGCATGTTTTTCCTTTATTGCACCACCCTTGGGTGCTGGGTTTAGGTTTAGCTTAGGTTTACCTCTATGCATAGGCTTATGTGTATGACTTAAGCATAAAGCTCTATGCGTAGGGCTTATGCATAAAGCTCTATACGTAGGGCTTAGGCATTAAGCTCTATGCATAGAGCTTAATCGATATCTATGCATAGAGCTTAATCTATGCATAGAATAAGGCTTAATCAATGCATTAAGCTCTATGCATAGAGCTTAATTCATACATAGATTAAGCTATATGCATAGATGCAAGAGATAGATGCATTAACCTTCTTGCATTATGATTTATTAATTCATACATAGACAAAGCTATATGCATAGATGCAAGAGATAGATGCATTAAGCTTCTTGCACATTAAGATTTATGAATGCTTAATGCATATAGCTCTATGCATGCTTCTTACAAACTCTAACTTTAAGTATGTGTGTAGGGTCATGGCCGATACCCGAGGAGGTTACAACCCCTTAGACACGTTGCAAAACACCTATGTTATGCCTACACCATAGGCTCTTAGCCCATAGAAGTTCTTTGAGTTTATCTCACAAGCTACTATTGATCAGAGAGCCATGGCACAATCCATCCATCACTACCGCCACACTGATCCCCACTCCCTCACTTACACACTGGCACACACCCCTAGTCGTTGCTTGACTTTGCGTAGACATAGTAGTGGTGGGGGTCATTGTGGTGGTTGTTTTGGGAGTGGTGCCACAGATGCAGTGTCTCCTACACATGAGTGCCCACCCATCTCCTCAGCTAGTACACCACGCACACCTAGGAGTCCTTATGCTCCTCACATGGCAACTATAGAGAAAGTGTATCATGTGCGCAACAGAGACTGCTTATGGATGACATAGAGAAGGAGATGAAAGGGCGCATCCGCCCACTCTTAAAGACTCAATTTGCGCATGAAGTGATGAAGAAGTGGGATTCCCTAGATAAAGATAAGAAAAACTTTATCATTGAGAAAATTAAGAGCAAGTACACTCCCATAGGTGATGTAGTGTCAACTCAATGGATCAACAGTGTCAAGGTTAAAACCATGGCATCGCATAGATCCGAGGTGCGGGATGCTATAGGGGGGAGGCCAAAACCTACTTGGATCAATGGGAGGAGTGGCAGATGATGGAAGCCGAGCATAGTTACACACTTGATAGGTACAACCAGCAGAGGGCAACCGCCGCCCAGGGGCTCGGATGGAGAGTGTCGACTCTTCACACCTTGGTAGTGGTGGCTACAAGTCCTTGCGCAAGTCCTTTGTGAGTTTTTTTTGCAAATCTCTTTCAATCTTTGTCTATGATGTGCATTGATTGCATGCCCTAAACGTTGTGTTAGTTCATTGCTGTAGGAGACCATGGTAGGCCATCCTTCATTTCCGCAGGAGGAGAGATATGGCCTAAACGTTGTGTTAGTTCATTGCTGTAGGAGACCATGGTAGGCCATCCTTCATTTCCGCAGGAGGAGAGATATGGCTACAAGTTTGGCACGCAGGCGCTATTTTAGCAAATGGAGCCTATCAATTGGGGAGAGGCAACGAATGTGGTAAGCATCCTACTACTACTTGCATGCATCTACTCATTTGTATTGGCATGTTTGCATTGAATACTAATTTCTTCTTCTGCATGCATTGATATAGGATATGCCTCATGCAACCTGGCGACGAGTAGTGCGGTGCTAGCCAGGTTTACATAAGGCTTGTAAACATTTTTTTTGTCATGTTGGTATCCATCAATGAATCAACACTTTCATGTAAAATTACTTTGTTACACGTATTTTAGGCTGCCATTTTTACATGTACATATGATGGTCTAGGACATACAGAGTGTTGTTATCCATGCCTTGGATCAACATTGGCATGTAATTACAAACAATGTAATCATCTTTTCGAATTAATATAAAATATAAGGTTTCTCTCAATTGTAAGTACAGTTGGATAAGTACTCTTACCAACAAGTAGAATGGTGTAGCCAGCTGGCTGCACCATTCCGCCCAAAACAAATTTCCTGCATAGGATGCCTATATATGCGATGAAACTTTACTTTTACCGACCATATAATGATGCCTACACGGCACGCATACCATCACCTATGTACCGGGGGGTACACCGGCACGCATATCGGCATTCATGGCATGTATCATGCCTTCTTTAGGCGCCGGTAAAATACCATTCCCTTGTAGTGCACTCTCAACAAACCCAGAGAGTTGGGGATTGAATAGATGAGAAAAAACAGTAAGAAAATCAAGGGAAGCTCACACAATTAACCTCAATAGTAACCAATCTTATATTCTCAACTCTATCAAGATCAACAATAATAACAAAGATCAACAATAATAACAGGAACTGCAGGCTTCAACCATCAAATATAACTAGGAATTAATCTTATATTCTCAACTCTATCAAGATCAACCATCAAATATAACTAGGAATTGTTGTGAGCAATCCTTAATCTAGTCCGAGTTCAAATAGTGATGCAATTTCGAAGGTCGTCGACGCCAACTTGTGTAATACGTTGTATAATTGCAGTTTTCTCAGGCATGCAAATCAAAGGCTTTCAGCTCGGCGAAGCAAGAATTGAGGTTATAAATGGAGCATATTTGCAGGCCGGTGCCAACAAAGAGGTCGTTATATGATTTATACTATAATGCTGAAGTGGGTGCATTAATTTATACATTATAAAAAAAGGTGAACGTTGATGTATAATTCCACAAAAGTTGAAGACGGAAAGCAATACTGCAGGGATTTGTAGCAACTTTGGATGCTGATGAGCGACAACTAGGGCGCCAAGGGGGTGCAGGGCATAGAAAGATGGCTCGACATATTCATGAAGGGTCACCTGTGGTAATTGATGAAGAGGCTGCCGCGCCTGCAGTGACTATAGTTATCGACAACGCTGACGCAGGAGCAGCAGCAAGCCATTTAAGCAGTGATCATGATATTCTTGTGAGCATCATTAGGCCTGAATTAGTCATGTTGCTGCGCAGCTCATCAGCTTGTTGAGACGCAAAAGGCCCCTGCTGTAACAGAGAGACCATCGTCTGCATGACCATGTGGACGCAAGAGCTTTTCATGCAGATTACAGTGGACCGAAAACACACCCTCCCTGGAACAATTATTAATACAGCAAATGTGCTCGTTGGCAATTAACCGGAAAGGGGAAATTATAAGTAATCCAGATGATTAATCAACTCTTGTATCGTATTAAGAATAATTAGTTTGCTTAATCACCTGCTTGCCACGAGGCAGCAGCATTAGCTTGCTGTCGACAGATCAGTTTTACGTATAAGCATGTTATCATGCATATGCTAGTTACACTCTTGCAAAAACTATCAAAAAGAGCAATATATAGGACCCTGGACATTGATTGAATCTGGCGGCCGCATACCATGAAGGTCAATCCTTCTAATTATCATAGCTCTGATCGCACTCAAAGCTAGCCTCTAAAACAGTTTGGGAGTCTTAAGTACATGTATGGCTTGATCTTGAGGTTGTGATTAGCTTCGATAATCTCAGGCTTACTAAGTACAGTTTGAGAGTCTTAAGTACATATATGGCTTGAGCACTCAAGCTCCTCCTTGTGGTAGTATTATAAGAAATTGTACAAGTTTTTGTTTTTGTTGAACTATAATATTAATTCCATTAAATTGAAATAGAAGTAATTGTATATTTGTATGACATATCATTAATCCATGTATTGTTTTTCAAACATGTTTTGACCAAGATTCTTCTTATCAGGACATCAGGGTGAGTATATTTGTATGATAATAAGCACATCGCGTGAGTATTAATATTTGTTTCATGATCGACACATAACGTCACCTCTTTATTTATTTTTTAATAAACCACGTGGTATGGATAGCAATCATAGTACAAAATCCATACAAACGTGTACAGTAACAGAAATCTTAATCAGTAATTAGCGTCTTTACATATATTTTAGATCTCAATCGATAATGCCTTTGCTAGGAGTTGCGTTCAAGTCTAAAGAAAATGACATTTGGCAACTCAAAAATGAATGATTCTTGACGCGTTTTCATGGTTTTTGTTATGTTCACATGCAGCTAAAATGGCTCAAATAAAGCATTTCATTAACAAATCCGATGTTGAGAAGTGTTGAACTATCAACACATGTAACAATCAAAATCTATCAAGAAATCTTTTTAAGCTGTAACAATCAAAATCTATTAAGTTTTGGGGCATAATTTTTTGTACAGGTTTTCGCTTGTTGGGTCGAGTAGTAGTAGTCACAAGATATGGATTGCCTTGTTTGGGAAAATTCTGATTGATTTTCTATATTTAGTAAAACTGATCCGTCGACAGCAAGCTAATGCTGCTGCCCCGTGGCAAGCAGGTGATTAAGCAAACTAGTTATTCTTAATATGATATAAGCGTTGATTAATCATCTGGATTACTTATAACTTCCCCTTTCCAGTTGATTGCCAACGAGCACATTTTCTGTATTAATAATTGTTCACGGGAGGGTGTGTTTTGGGTCCACTGTAATCTGCGTGGATAGTGCTTGCGTCCACATGGTCATGGTCAGCAGCAGACGATGGTCTCTCTGTTACAGCAGGGGCCTTTTGCGTCTCAACAAGCTGATGAGCTGCGCGGCTACTCTTCAAAACATGAACTCGCGGCTTGATTAATTCAGGCCTAATGATGCTCACAAGAATATCATCATTACTACTTATATGACTTGCTGCTACTGCGCCAGCATTGTCGATAACTACATTCACTGCAGGCGCAACGTTAGAGGCGGCGACCCCCTCTTCATCAATTACCACAGGTGATCCTTCATGAAGATATCCAGCCATCTTTCTATGCCCTAAAGTACCCACTTGGCGCCCTAATTGTCGCTCATCAGCACCCGAAGTTGCTACAAATCCCTGCAGTATTTCTTTCCCTCTTTAATTTTTGTGGTATTATACAACAATGTTCACCTATAATTATGATGTATAAATTAAAGCACCCACTTCAGCATTATAGTATAAATCATATAACTACCTCTGTGTTGGCACCGGCCTGCAAATATGCTCCATTTAAAACCTCAGTTCTTGCTTCGCCGAGCTGAAAGCCATTGCTTTGCATGCCTAGGACAACTGCAATTATATAATATTAGGCAAGTTGCCGTCGATTTTAAGGCTGTTAATGCAAAATGTGATCAATTATAACTTGAATTGAGCTGCTTGGTTAAGATATAAATGGAGTCCATTAGATGTATTACCTTTCTCATTGGGCTGCAAGTATGTGGTGGTGGTGAAGAGGAGAAGTCCAAGTCCAAGCACCATAATGATCATCATGTTGGGCCTCACTAACATTTGCTTTTTTGCTGAGTTCTTGTTGATGAGATTAAGGGCTTTAACCAAAGACATTTAGTGCAGCTGAGAAGAGCTTTGGTATAATTTGGTTTACCTAAAAGCTTAGGTGAAGAGCGGGTGATATGAGAAATTAATTTGAGCTAACAAGTGTGGGAAACTGCAAGTTGATAACTGGGACTGAGCGAGCCTTTGTGTGTGGTTCAAGAATCCGAGACTTGACAGTCTAGATTGGATGTACAATATGAACGAGATGTTGTTCGGATTGATGGGCATCTCACAGCCTACAAAGGCTAGTATGAGAAGAGCAAAGAACACCGCTTCCTGTAGGCTTGAAGGCGGTTGAGCTGCCCTATATAGGTGGTTATGAAGGTTTCGATGCTTAATATAATGTAGTAGGAATTTCAAATTTTCAAGTTTAGAGACCCATAATGTAATATTTTGCATAAAATAATTGCAGAGTATTGGCAAAAGGAAATTTATAAGCAATCATAATCATGATGACGATGTGAATAACAACTATATATATTGATGCATGAAGGCAGCATGGTTCAAGGGAAAGTATTAATGCAAGGATTTAATCCACCTCCAAAATATTGTAATGATTTGGCACCAAAGGATTTAATCCACCGTTTGCTAGAGAACAATGCATACCTTAGACTTGGTTGAGTGAAGTCTACTTAGTACTGTCTACAATCAAAATCGTGTTTCTTTAACGTATTTTGGGAAAATGATCCTAGTACCTTAGGTTACCGGGTCATGTGGAAAAATTATCCCTGTAACCACGACGGGAGTCTACAATGGTGGGGAGCACTATGCTTTTAAGGGCACCCTTCCTTCGACTTAGGTTTAGATCGCGGATACGTGATTAATTTGGATTTTGATGGTCTTACAATATAGCTCATATTAGTCAATAAACGGCTTTTGTAATAATATTGTGATTAGCGACAAGGTGCCTGTTTCTTCTGTATGCGGCTTCTTGCTGCGGCAAGCCAACCCTACCTTGCTGACCAAGGCCCACCAATCTGTCACGTTGTTGCAGATGGCCGTCATTCTCACCGATGCATGCATGCCATCATCATATGCATATTCACGTCGTCAATATTGGCCGGCATGATTCATGCATGTGCATGCCATCGTCATGCATATATGCAGGCAAGCGCACCATGTAGACCATTGCCCTAATGATGATGATGATGATCACTGAAACACTAGCTTGCATCACGTCAACACGCATGGCACATTGTCATGTGCATGTGAGGCCTAAGATGGGCTCAAGTGATGTCCATTTGCAATTTCTACATTAGATGACTTATCCGCTCTTTTTCAATCTTATTCACACCAATAACACCAATAACAGACGAGCACATGCACCCACATTTATGCATGTAACATCTAGCCCAACAAAAGATCCATTATGAAATAAAATAGCATTCCTAGAGATCAAGACTTCCCACAAACAACATGCTCAAATAATGTTGAAAAGTACATTTGCATCCTCATCATTACAAGTCAGCTTCCCTAAGATCAAATCACCCCAATAAGCTTGAATCCCCAAGCACAACTCCACCCACTTTCCAATTTTTCCCCAGCCATCAAAGGTGATCATAGGTGGTTTCCAAGCGGCTCTCAATTCCAAGTGGTTGGGCTCTAAATTCTGAGTGGTTTCTAGTTTGGGGATATTTAAATGTAAAAACACAAAGTTCTCCAAGCTCGTTTATGGTTGTGAGCCATAGGTGTGTGGGTTGCATTAGGCTAGTAGTGGCTTGGCCATCCACCACTAGTAGAAAAATGATGGTAGCAGGGTTCGGGAAAAGATAAGTTCAGCTTAGCCTATAACTTGTTCAAGTTTAGAAAAAACCTTTTCAAAATTATGGAAGAAGGAAAAAAACCCTCTTCAAAAATTTCAAGATTTAGTTATATTTTGGAAAAAATATATAGAAAATGCTTGCTCAAACTGATAAATTCCGCAACATTGGATGGTAGTCTCAAGTAATCCAATGAGGAGAGCGAGGGAGGAGGGGTGGATATGTGTACGCTCGCCCACCATGTGTATGCCTTTCTTATAGAAAAGGATACAAGGATAGTTGGACTTTGGAATGCCCCATCACAATGGCATAAATAAGGAGCATAGTATGTTCAAAATCCTCAAATGTATCTTCTAGAACTTTTAAGGCTCAATCACACGTCATGATGTCATCTATAAACCCTTGGATAGCGTATTGGCCTTTCATTCGCTTTTTACATGCATCCATAAAACCCCAAATAGCTACTTTTAAAACTCGCAACCTAATTTATTATTAAATATAGGAAATCAATGAGAATTTTCCCAACAAGGCAATCCATATCTTGTCACTACTAGTACTTTTTCATAGAGCATTTCTATACCTTTTTTGAAGGAGATCTGTACAAAAAATTATGCCCCAAAACTTAATAGATTTCTTAATAGATTTTGATTTGTTACATGTGTTGATAAGTCAACACATGTCAACTAATTAAGAGTAAAATTATCGAGTTTCCAATCACATTACGAAAAGCGTTCAACTTTGAAACAATGTAATGTTGTTAATGAAATGCTTTATTTGAGCCTTTTGAGGAAAAAAGGACGACAAGAATCATTCATTTTGGAGTTGCCAAATGTCAATTTCTTTAGGCTTGACCGCGACTCCTAGCAAAGGCATTATCGATTGAGATGCACGCATTAAATATATGTAAAGACTCTAATTACTGATTAAGATATCTGTTACTGTAAACATTTTTGTACTATGATATGCTATCCAAGCTGATGTTATGTGTCGATAGAACAAATGTTAATAGTCGTCCTGATAAGAAGAATCTTGGTCAAAACATGTTTGACGTGGATTAATGGTTTCTCATACAAATATACAATTACTTCTATTTCAAATTAATAGAAATAATATTTAATAGCTCAGCAAAAACAAAAACCAAAAAATATATATATTAGTTGTACAATTTCTTATAATAGTACAAAAACGAGGAGCCTGAGTGCTTATAATATGGATAAATTTTAACGTACTTCCAATTTTGTTTTTTTGTTAACCGGCATTGCCTAGGATAGTGAGTGATCTCGGCCTGTAATTGGCTTTGTGATGCCAGCTTTTGTAACTTGTCTCGTTTTTCTTCAATATTAAAAATGCCTTTATTGAAATATGTACGGTGGTTCATTAAAATATGAACCAGTGCGTCCTAATGAGACGTAGCCATAAACCTCGGTTGCGAGGCGTGCATTTATCCACTAAGCTGTTTAATCTAGCGTTAATATAATGTATTATTCATTAGCTTCAGCACGTTTCTTTTCTTTTTTTTTCAAAAAAAGGCAGGTTCTTTTTTTTTCAAAAAAAGGCAGGTTTAATTAGAAAGAGAGAATCCGAGATACATGGGCCACTTGTCCATCATGCAGTGGACATGTGGCAAGAGAAAATGGCCACAACGTGCAGTCGCATGTGACTACACGTGTCGACACATGCGATGCAGCCTCCTATTGGCTAATGGTCTTTTCAACTCTTACTCCACTCTACATGCTTCCTTCTCTTTCGTTCAATCGACCCTGCAGTTAGCTCTGCCCTTCTCGACTCACAGAGAATAGGCGGGTGGCTTGGTAAGGTGTACCTCCTTGCTGTTGAAAGGTTATCTGCTTTTCTGTCTCCTCTAACCAGTTTTGCAAGGGGAGAAGGTGCGAAACTAGCCCTTGTGGTGGCGTCCCAGATAGGGTGACGGAGGCCTCTCCCCGTGTGACTGGAGCCCTTCATCTTCCTTGTTCGGCATTCTCTTTTGTATTTCCTCCTTGTGGGATCATTTCAGGTCTGCTTTTACAGTAAGGTAATTCTGCCTTGAGGGAATTCAGCAGCTTGTATCTATTTGGTTCCTCTTAACTCCCTTGCCGGAAGAAGTGCTGCGGTCCTACTCATCAGCGCCGTCTAGCTATGATGAACCTTCTTCTTGGAGGCACCCCCAGTCAGTTGGTGGAGGTTCAGCCTCATCTCCACTACGGTAAAGGTTGACCTTGATCAGAGATTCTCTATTCTGATGCTTTTCCGCCAGCCTTGCAGGAGGTACAGAAGATTTCGTGGGTAGCGGCATCTTCTTATTATGGTGTATTTGCTCTCGATTTTGGAGAGGACTGAAGTCGATGGTATTTCTGCGGGCCATGATTTTCTTGGTCAGAGCTGAACTGTTCTGTCTTCCTTGCAGGAAACTCCCACGATTCATTGGCGGTTTGTCGGTAGGAGCAACTCTGGGACTGTGGAGCACGCCAGGTGACTTTGCCTTAGCTGCTTTTTCTGCTTCTCTGGATTGGATCTGGTAACTGTATGCATGTTGATCCTTTTCTACACCTGTAGGGCGTTGAGATGGGTTTGCTTACTGAAGTCTACAGATTGCTTCTATTAGTGCTCTGTCCTTAGAAATACATGCTAGTAGCAACCTATGCATGTCGGTAGCTTCCAACCCATGCTAGCTAGCTTCCAATGCATGCCACTAGCAACCAACGCATGCCGCTAGCTTCCTATGCATAAGAGTTTTAAGTATTTATGTTTTTTCTTGGATAGATGGAAAATAACTTGAGGCGTGATGTTACACGTGAAGGAGGAGTCGATATCCCGACAATATTTGTAAGTATATATTGTCCTCTTATCTTTTAATTAAAGAAGGTTATCTTAAATAACAACTTTCTAAAATGTTCCCTTGTTTGTATAATAATACTAATTTTTTTATTTATTATGTTTCTTTTTTGTAGGTTTATTTAAGTAAACAGGGTTTTAGGCCAATCCTCTCATACGGCTTCTCAAAGAACAGGCATGCCCTCTGTTTCCATTCTTTGTTTATGCTTCTTCTCTTTGTGTTTTTGCACCCTCGGGTGCCAAGTATTAGGGTTAGGTCAATAGGCTATGCATAAGACCTTATGCAATAGGCTATGCATAAGCCTTATGCAATAGGTTTATGCATAAGACTTATGCCATAGGCTATGCATAAGCCCTTATCCCTTATGCCATAGGCTATGCATAAGCCCTTATCCATTATGCATAGGCTTATACATAAGCCTTATACAATAGGCTTATTCATAAGCCTTATGCAATAGGCTATGCATAAGATCTTATTCAATAGGTTTATGCGTAGGCTTATACATAAGCCTTATACAATAGGCTTATTCATAAGCCTTATGCAATAGGCTATGCATAAGATCTTATTCAATAGGTTTATGCGTAGGCTTATCCAATAGACTTATGCAGCATAAGCCCTTATGCAACACGTTTATGCATAGGCTTATGCAATAGACTTATGCATAAGCCTTATGCAATAGGCTACGCATAAGCCCTTATGCAATAGGTTTATGCATAGGCTTATGCATAAGCCTATGTATAAGTCTGTTGCATAAGCCTTTTGTAAGTAGGCTATGCATATGCCCTTATGCAAGCAATAGGTTTATGCATAGGCTTATGCATAAGCCTTATGCAATAGGCTATGCATAGGCCTTATGCATAAGAGCATATGCAATAGGCTATGCATAAGCCTTATGCAATAGGCTATGCATAATATGTTAAAATGAACTAACGGTTTGATTTATTATGATACTTTCTTGTAAGTTTATTCAAGCGAACAACCACTACGGGTTTAGGCCACGTGGCTCATACGGCTTCTTAAAGAAGAGGTAAGCCCTCTTTTCCATTATTTGTTTATGCTTCTTCTCTTTGTGTTTTTGCACCCTTATGTGCCAGGGATTAGGTTTAGGTTAATAGGCTTATGCATTCCCTGATGCATAGCCTTATGCAATATGCTTATGCATAAGCACTTATTCATATGATTGTGCCATAGGCTTATGTATATCCCTATCAGGGATTTCATTAACGTCTTCACAATTTCGTGATCATGTTAACAAAACCTATTGTTAACATATTAAAACTTGTGATCACATTGTTTATTCACATGACCTGAGCAATGACCTGCCAGAACCCACTAGTCCCGTAACACCTCCGGGCTTTTGGTTTTCCCGGCGGGCCCGCCGGGAAAACTAATTATCCCGGTGGGCCCGCCGGGAAAAAGAAGGAACACTGGCGGGGTACTATTCTGTATATAAACATTGCCCGACACCCATCGTACAACTTTTGGGGAGATAGTCCTTGTTTTGGGGGCGTGATATCTCTCCTCAAAGTACTTGTAGAGCTCTCGAGTTGCTAGAAGTGTCCTCTTGGGAAGAACGTCCTTATCTTAGGGGCTGTCGTCTTTCCTTGTAGGCACTCCTAAGGCTATTGAGCCACTCGTCCTTAGTTCTTTGAACTGGGGGCAGGGTGTGGTTCGTAGCTAATACTTGCGGAGATTTAGGGACAAATTTGGAGTCATTCAGCTTTGCATTTGAGCCACGTACGTAATTTACCTCATTCTGCTTTATGAATGGTTTGATGGAGCCAAAAGTCCTGCTTAGGGGCTTGTATTGGTTCTTGATACTTGATATAGTTTAGAGTAGACAAGGGTCTATTGTCCTATACTAGAGTATTGGGCAAGCATAGATCTCTGATTTTCTTTGTGAATGTTAGAAAAGGTCTATTGTCCTATACTAGAGTATTGGGCAAGCATAGATCTTTGATTGTGTAAAGTATCCTTAATTGGGTACAAAAGGCATCCTTCATTGGGGGTGCAATGTGCATGATAGTTTCGAAGTAGTTTTGTAGTAAGACTTTGCAAGATAGTTTGAAGTAGTTTTGTGCTATGTGATGATCTTTTGTATTTGTCAAGATAGTTTCGAAGTACTTTGTCTGCTAATGTATGTTTTGTAATACGTGAGTGATTTGTTGTTTTTTCATTTGTGTATTCATTGTTATATGCTTGGTTGAATAGGTTATTTGTTGAGATGGAGGACAATGTTGGATCCAGTGATACCTCCAATAGAGTCCAAATTTTAAATAGCAGGAAAAAAAAGGCACCTGGGATAGAGTGGCAATATGCAATTAATGTTGGTGATCGATTCATAGATTGGGAGTGTAAGCTATGCCATGCAGTAAAATCAGGTGGGGCGCCTCGACTAAGAGAACACTTTTTAGGCGGACCGAAGAAAAAGTCATGTACCCACCCCTCTGCACCTATAGTGGCCAAATGCATAAGAGAAGAAATTCAAAAGAAAGATTCAAGAAAACATGACACTCCTACCGTTAATGTATCAAGGCAGCAAGAACACTGTTGTTCTAATCATCAAACTCCCGCTACATTGCCTACTTATACCCCGAACGGCAATGTGCAACCAGAAAGTAATCTACCCAGTGCATCTTCCTGCAAGCGAAACTTTGACGTAGGAAATATACCCATGCGTCAAACTTCATTGCAAGAAGCCTACGTCAAGGTCGACTCGATGATGCACAACTCGCCCTTGCTGAAGCGATTTACTTTTCTGGGACGGCTCAACTAGGGTGTGCGCAGCTTAGAATGAGAAAGAGAAGAACACGCTTGCATATAATTCAAAAAACTTTGCATGCCTCATTGACATGTTATTAACAAAAAAAAATTTGTGATCACGTGAATATAAAATCATTGATTATAATTGAAACATGTATATCCTATTTAGGATAGGCTTCAAGCACAATACTACAAGCATAAATGCATATGTCACATCATGCACTCTTATTCTCCATTTATTAGTTATATAAGATATTTGTATATCTACAATCTCTTCACAACCATCACCATACTAACTAACCATTATATCAATTTTCAGGACATAACTATATTTTGTATTTAACATCACTAAAAGAAAAATTGTTTCTCATTTAAAAAATGTAGCAAAAATATTTAGGCAGGATTTTAACAAGCGTGCTTTGCATCATTCTTATGAATTGGGAAACTTAAGCATCAATACATAAGTAATAGAACTAGATAAGAAGCTAGATACATTTTTTGCCACTCAAAAAGCTAAGGTATAAACTTGCCATTGTTGAGTCACTTTATGCTTTGCATCATTCTTATGAATTGAGAAATTAAAGCATCAACGTGCACAAGTAATAGAACTAGATAAGAAACTAGATACATGTTTTGCCATTCAAAAAGCTAAGGTAGAAGCTTACCATTGTTGAGTCACCTTATATTTTAACACTTAAAGCTAGCTAGAATGGAGCTCCTTTGTCTATTTTGTAGATGTGTACTTTAAGGGTCAAGGTCTTATTGTCAATCATCTCAAAGACGCAAATATCGCCTTCTTGAAGTCGATGATCAATGCAATAGCGTTTCCATCCCTCCTCAAGTGTTACTCCCTCCTCAAGTGTTACTCTTGTGCGTGAATAAGACGAATGAACTATCCACTTTCCTTTAGAGGCATCAACAAGAGAGACAACGCATGGTCCCTTGGGCATGTGTTTGGCGAACTCGCGGGGGATGTCCTACAAAAGGAGGACACAAACATTAGAACAATGAAAACATAAACACTAGAGACAATGAACTACAGGAAGGGGAAAGGATTGATCGTGTAGCCCAAATGAAGAGAGAAGAAAGGCTACTTACAATGATGAAGGGATTTCTGACGTTAAAAGCCTTTAGTTTTATGTAGCATAGGGGATGTCTTTTTGAGATGATGGGTGCCGTTGCCAACTCCGAGCTCTGAGCAACTTCTACACCTTCCTCCTTATGGGCGCTTGGATGGAAGGGTGGTCGTTTTTCTCTTGAGTTGTATTTTGCATTATGGGCTGTTGTTGGATTGGAGAGTCGTGCTGGTCCTCTTAAGTTGTATATTGACGGCCGCATGCAGGTGGTGGCGTTATGAGGGGGTCGCCTGATCTGCACTAAGATTCGATGCTGGCTCACTATCTTCATCTTCACGATATCGCCCACTTGGAGCTTGTAGTACCAAACGAACTTTTTCCATCCTTTGCAAATGAAGCTCCCACTGCTCGGATGTTTTAGCCCTACATTCCACACCTGCTCGGTCTCTTCCTCCAACTCAATGTCTCCGCCCACACCCAGATCCAGGCAAGCTTTAGTGACAAAGAGTTGCAACCGCTGCAAGACATCAAACAGCACGACCTTAATGCAAACAAAATGGAAGTGGAAAACTAGTCTGCAAAAATGGCAGCCGAAGGGTTTACCAAATAGGGCGCATTGTGAGACCCTCCATGGGCAATGGGCATTACCGCCCGGGCATAAATAATCATTCGATCTAGATATTCGTCAATGAAAAGATCTTGCGAGACATTGAAAGCAAAGAGTATGAAGAAGATATGCCCAGATGGATGTACAATTGTGATGATGTAGTAGACGAGAACTTTGATATTGGACGCACGTTGTGCACCACCCTTGAGATAGAAGACAATTTAGACATTGACTTAGATGAGCTTAATTTAGCAGACGAGAGAGTAAACGGTGAAAGAATTTTGGAGCAAGATACTAACATAGAGGAAGAAGTCATTTCATTAATTTCATAAAAAGTACTTGTACAAATGATCATATTTGGAGAAATTATCAATACAAAAGTAGGATTTGTCTTTCTTAGCTTTCATCTTGAAATAAATTACGAATTGCACTAGGAGTTGCATCTAAAGGTCTTGGTGGTTTATATTCGCTAGCCATGCCGAACACTGTATAAATACCTTGATTTATTGGGACACTGCACAATGCACATGTGGAAGTATTTTGCATTTGCCTCACTAAACATATTAAGTGGTAGTAGTGTCCACAGGGTAGTATATACTAGCCGCTCCACCCATCGAATACTTTGTAACATACAGGACATTGGGGGGTGGAGGAACTAGTAGCCTCAGCAGAAACTCCCACAAGATCAGGATGTATTAAAAAATGAGAGATGTGGTTTCCTTGGCGCACAGGAGCAATACGTGAAGAGATGCTCTGCACATCTTGGCTGATCTTTGTGAGCTGCTCTTGAATCCCTCTATTGGCTGGGGAAGGAGTTGACGCTTGAGTTAATCGCTCAGCTTCTTTCTCCTTCTCTGCTAGCTCTGCCCCTAAGCTTTCTTTGACCTTGTTTAACTCCAATCTAGCGCCCTCCACCATGCGAGCAAGTTCTTCCCTTTTGAATGTCACTGTCTCTTCACGTATGTCGTGGGTGTTGACAGTGGCCTCTCTGGAGGCGAAGTCCACTGGAGTTTCTAGGATAAATTGAGCATATAGCATCTTAGCAAAATAGAGTGGAGCGTCGGCGTTATGGAGAGGACGACCGTACACCTCCAAGAAAATGCGCTCAGCATTAGTTTTGATATCATTGTGAGTGCAACGTGAAATCTTCCATCTTCTCTTCTTAATCTCGCCATCTGGACATGGCCATATTTCCTTTATCATCTCTGTGGTTACGCGTTTGTTTATGTCTTTCCATTGGGCATAAGTTGGATAAGAGAGAGAGAGAGAATTGTGAAGTGTATCATGAGAGAGAGAGAGAGAGAGGAGAGGAAGAGAGAGTTGTGACAAATAGAGAGAAGAAACATTAGATGACATTTTTAATGTTTTTGTGAGTTCCTAAAGAGGAAAATAATGTACTGTTTTAATTTTTAAGTAAATAGAGGGAGAAAAAAGAAATTATTAGGAATGATGTATATTTTAAGAGAAAAAAAAAGAAATCCTTATCTACACATCTATCGTGTTGTGAAGTGTATCATGAGAGAGAGAGAGAGAAAGAGTTGTGAAGTGTATCATGAGAGAGAGAGAGGGGGGTAGGAAGAGAGAGAGATATTCATATTTTTCGAGTTACGAATCACGATATTATAAAATAAAACGTTTAGACAATATGATGTAAACTTTGATCCATGAAATACTCATGCCGCGTTAGCAACCAAGTATCGCATGGATCAAACACAATAAAAACAATACAAGTCAAATCAAACAAATTTACGACATTTTTTCGATCGCGTTAACGATCATATGCCGTAATATGCAAGCAAATTTACGACATTTTTTCGACCACGTTAACGATCAAATGCCGCAATATGCAAAAAACAATTTATGCACTAGCGGACGACACCAACTTGCCGCGTTAACGACAAAATGCCGCCCGATTCTATGGAAATACGAATAGGATACGAACATACACTGGCCGCGTTACCGACCATATGTCCGCATTTGACAAAGGGAAGGGAAGGGAAGGTGACATCGCCATAACGATACTATGCTTGCCGCATTACCGACTAGTACCGCTCTACGGCGTGCCATACTTACCATAGGACACAGACTAGCCACGTTACCGACTAAGTGCCCCAGGGTAAGCACCATTCCGAAGAATGGCCTTACACACACACCTGTCGTGTGGCGGACCACCCACATCCTGCCGTGCATTGCGACAATGGGCGGCTGCCCGCACGAACACACACCCACACACACATCCCTCGTGTGACGGACCACCCATATCCTGCTGTGCATTGCGACAGTGGGCGGTTGCCTGCACGAACACACACCCACGTACACACACACACACACACACAAGGTTCATTACCTGTGTATGCTGTCAGCAATGAACTCCCAAAGGGCCCCCCGGGCCCATATATATAGGAAATTGTACCCCGCCGGGCTGGATGAGACCCGCCGGGGTTTAGGTTTCCCCGGCGGGACCGCCGGGTATAGCAAAAGCCCGGCAGGATTTTATCCGGTTACGAGGTCGCTTGCCACCGGCTTTTTTGAGAACATGTTAACATGTTAATAACATGTTAACATGTTAATAACATGTTAACATGTTAATAACATGTTAACACATGTTATTAACAAAAAATAATTTGTGATCACGTGAATATAAAATCATTGATCCCTATGCATAGTGATTATGCATAGGCTTGTGCAAAGCCCTATGCATAATTGTTTATACATAAGGGCTTATGCATAGGCACATGCATAAGCCCTTATGTATAAACAATTATGCATAGGCTTGTGCAAAGCCCTATGCATAGCCCTTATGCATAGGCTTATGCATAGACTTATGAAATAGGCTTATACATAGCCCTTATTTATAGCCCTTATGCATTGCCCTTATTCATAATCCCTTATGCATAGTCCTGATTCACCTTCACTTTTTCTCATATTATGTTTTGTAGGTCTTGCAATTGTTATCCTCTCCTTTACCTGACATTGTCGAGCTAAGGTCTCTTCTTCCTTGTTGTAACCTCATGTTTGTTGCAACCTTAAGTTTGATTTAGGGTTTAGGCTTATGCATACTAGATATGGGACATTATTGTAGGCCACCTAGAATGATGTTTAAGTCAACTTAGGAGTGGTTATATTGTAGGGGGAGTCCTTGATCTTCTCACTATCCTTCGATTCTAAAAGAGAAGTTTCCTTTGTCTTTAATAGTGGGGAGTGTATGGAAAGTCCTCAGAATCTATAATTTGAAAGGGGCACTGTCCACCCTGCTTATCTAAGAAGTATTGTAGATGGTCTCAACAATGTTCTAATATCACATGTTGCCTTCTTTGTTTAATCTTGTGTTGTTGTTTTCTCTTGGTTGGCTTGAGATTGTCGAGGTAAGCTCTCTTATTCATTTAACCTCATGTTTATTGTGCCCTTGGGTGCCAGGTTTAGGGTTAAGGCTTATGCATAGAGATATGGGGCATTATTTTAGGCCATCTAAAATGATGTTACCGCCGCGAGTAGGTGGTTATAGTGGAGGGGGAGCCCTTGATCTTCTCACTATTCTTCTCTTGTAAAAGAGAAGTTACCTTCGGCTTTAATAGTGGGGAGCATGTGAAAAGTACTTAGAAGCTATCTCCTTAAAGGGACACCGTCCACCTTGCTTGTTTAAGTAGAATTGTAGGAGGTCTCAACAATGTTCTAAAATCACATGGTGCCTTTTTTGTTTAAGCATTGTTCTGTTAGAGGAATCTTGTGTTGTTCCCTCTTTTGTTTTGCAGATCTTGCACTAATCCTCTCTTTTAGCTTCACATAAGAGCACTAAGCTCTCTTCTTCTTTTGATTTCTTACAACATATTTTTCCTTTGTGTGGTGGCACCCTTGGGTGGTGGGTTTAGGTTTAGCTTAGGTTTACCTCTATATGCATAGGCTAAACCAAGCTCTATGCATAAAGCTTCTATGTGTAGGCTCTATGCATAAGGCTCTATGCATAGGATCTATGCATAAGGCGTTATGCATAAGGCTCTATACATAGAGCTTTATACATAAGGCTCTATGGGTAGGCTCTATGCATAAACAATGAGTCATGAAAAATGTTCAGAAGTTGTGAGTTGTTATTTGCAATAGGCTATCTTGATTTTTCACTAGTTTTAAATATTAATCAATTTTACAATCTTTTGGAGACATTAAAGATAACTATTTTTTAAAACTTTTGCAAAATAAGCATTGTTTCGAACTTCTTTGAAAAAATGTACATATTGCTAGTTTAAAGGTTAAAAATTTTCCACTTTTCATGTCAAATAACAAAATGGAAAAAACAATAATTCACGCATATGTCTCTGTAATGTTTAATACATTCTTTACTTAGAATTACAAAAATATTATTTTTCTTCTACAAGAATTTAATTAACTTCAACCCAATCATTGCACTTCATTTCAATCATTCAATTAGAGCATATATTTGATGTTAAGATAAGTAGGTATATGGATTCCATGGCCATAGAAGACACTTATTAAAAGAAATGCTTTGTCTAGATTCAGATAAAAAACCAACAATCTAAACGGTCAACTTTTAGATGGTAGTGAGTACTACAATTTATCAGTTTACTTTATTTTGATCTAACAATTCGATTTAGAGTTATAGTCTTTGTAAAGACATAGTTTTTAGTTTAAAATAGTTAGATTTTAAGCCATTAAAATGACAACAATTGTCGTTTATAAAAATTGATAAAAATTTGGATTCTAGAATTCACTTTGTTGGCAAAGTGGATTCTAGAATCCAAAGTTCTGTGACATCAAAAATTTCCATTCGAAAAGAGATAATTTTTATTCCATAATGAATTAAAATTTCACTTTTATTGGTCGAAAAATTTAATTCGTCGAACGGGAAAATTTTTTGTCTCGACGAGAAAAAAATTACCATCGATGGAAATTTCCATCAACAAAAAAAATTTCGTCGATGAGAATTTGGATTCAGATTCTAGCATCCAAGTTTCCGTTGACCGATTGAAATTTTCATTGATTGATCTATCGATGTAAATTTTACCATCGACGAATTGAAATTTCAATCCGTTGGACAGAAAGCTTCTCGTCGTCGACGAAATTTTTAATGGAATATTTTAACATCTGGACTAAATTTCTCATCCAATAAAAGCGAGAATTTTTTATTATGGACCAAAATGTCTCTTTTTTTGGACAAAAATTTCATTGTCACAATACAAATGTCATTCTGCATGGATTTTTGGATTCCGGAATCCATTTTGTCAATAAAGTGAATTCTAGAATCCGAATCTCCATCAATTTTTCAAAACAACAACTGTTGTCATTTTTATGGCTCAAAATCTAATTGTTATAAACTAAAAACTATGTTTTTACAAAGACTATAACTCTAAATCCAACTATTAGATCAAAATAAAGTAAACTGATAAATTGTAATACTCACTACCATCAAAAATTTGATCCTTTAGATAGTTGGATTTCTATCTAGATCTAGAGATATCTTTGCTTTCAATAAATCTCATCTATGGCCATGGACTCCATGTAATTCCTTGTCTTAATATCAAAATATGCTTAAATTCAACCATTAGATCAACTTTGTATACAAAGAAAATTTATTTTCTTAGACAATGCACTAGCACCATGTAAGAGAGTTTTATCAAATTATATTGTGTCTCAAAGTACCGTCAATTTTACCACCTATCAGTAATGGATAACACGATATGTATAACATGCACAACAACACAAAGAAACTATAGACGCGCTTGATAGATGCGCAAAATAGCGGGCGCGTCTATAGGCGTTGCTTGAATAGAGAAATTACGGGCACGTCTAACAGCGCATCTAATAGCGCGTGTATTTGCACGTGTATTGACGCATCTATTCGCGCGTCTACACTGAGAATCTAACACTGCGTCTAACAGTGCGTCTATTTACGCGTGTATTAGCGCGTCTATTAGTGCATCTACACTGAGAATTAGACACGTATTTAGACGCAAAATAGAGATTACAAAAAGTGAGATTTTGGTGTAGGCTGATAAATGTACATCACTACTTTCCAAAAATTGCCCATGATTACCAAAGCACATAATTTTAACAAAAACATCAATGCTTAATTATCCATTCTCAAGGGAAAGTATGATCTAAAGATGCTTAAACAAAGCAAAAAAGGAAAAAAAGTGGAATTCGTTGACATGTGGATATGCTTAATTTGCATGATATAGAAATTCTTGTGTATGATTTTGAGTTCAAAAATTAAGGACACTTGCACCAAAAAATGATTGATCTTTTTAAGCAAGAGGTCCAATGGCTCTCCTAGTTAATTGGAAGAGTTTCTTCTATTTTGTAATTCTTTTTTCAATTGGACATTTTTGGGTTTAAAGTAAAATGTAAGTAATGTTTTATGCATTCCTTTTTCACAAAAGTAGTGTTTTTTTTTAAATGTTTGACATAAAAGTGTGTCTTTTGTCTCCATAAATTTAAAAAAGGTACGTTTTTTTGATTTTTTTCCAAAAATAGAGTTGAGTTATCGTTTGCATGATTTTTTTGTCATTTTTTATGACTCGCTATGTTCATAAGGCTCTATGCGTAGAGCTCTGTGCATGAACGCTTATGGTTTGCCTCTATGCAAATTCTCCATGCATAAGGCTCTATGCATAGAGCTTTATGCATAAGGCTCTATGCGTAGGCTCTACGCATAAGACTCTATGCGTAGGCTTTATACATAAAGATTTATACATAAGGCCTTTATGGTTTATGCTTTCTACCCCACTTGGCCAGCTGGGGCAAACCACACCTTTAATAGGCGCAGGTCCGAGTGATGCGGGTCCAAGTGGTGCAAGCCCATCACGGTATGGCTATGATGAGCCTACACCACCGTCCTTGACTAGACCCACACCCTCTCCCTTACATCTGTCTTCACCCCCATGATGAAGACATAGTAGGAGTCTGAGGCGCTAGTCGATGTGCTAGCGGGGGGGAGCAGGCTGCTTTTTCTTTGGCAAAAGCAACACTAGGTCTCACGATACATCTCCCCAATAGGGGGGCTATTCATCTACTCGTTATGAGCCAACCCATAGGAGAATCATTCCACAATTCGATCCACGCACCCTACCATACAATGTGAATGTCAATGGTGCCCTCATGAGATGGATGCATGAGGGAAGGAAGTCATGAACCACATTCATGTACTTGCAAACCTGGAGTTCATGAACTCCTTCAAAAAGTGGAAAGCACAAGATGAGATTTCAAAGTAATACGTCACGGATGGCTTAAGTGGAGTTCCTTGTTCCACATGCGGTTCTTTACTTCTCAGAGGAGTTGATGAAGAGACGAATCAAGATTTTTCTCTGTTATAGGAGAGAAAATATCAAGAGAGCAGCAAAGAATAATTTGGAGAAGCCCAACATTTGCACGCATGAGGAGTGGAGACACGCACACAGCTTCATGAGAAAGCACCCACGTGCTTTTCAACAAGTGGCGGGGAGTTCTTACCGACTATGGAAGAGAGGGTTTCACACTTCAGCTTGGGAGGAAAATCCTCCTTCATTTCTTGTTTCGTAAGTATCTATTTTAGTAATATTCATTTTTTTTTTGTACTATATTATTTTCTCTAACTAATTGTATATTTTCTTAATTAGTTTTTGTAGAGGGAGTGTGTTGGAAATGACCCAACAAAGGAGTACAACTATGGATACAGAGCCCCTCATCTGCAATTGTGGGTGTGGATGCATACGCAAGGCGTACACTTGGACAAGTCCATTTTGGGGACTTATGCAGATGAGGTAAGTGAGCTTAAACTCTTCCCTTATCTACATCTAATTGTAATTTATTGCCCTTGCTTACCTTGCGCTTGATGGCATGTCTGTAAGATGAAAGGGAAGAGGAAGAGGAGGATCATGAAGCGACTCGGGGGGGTCACTATGTGTAAAATATCCCTATCGCGTGCGTTCAAGGCCTATATTTTAAATCCCTTATTTGTGATTTTTTTAATCTATATAATATCCCCTTTTCTTTATGAATCTCTAAATTTTTTTGAAAAAATTTTAAATTATACCCTTATGTAAATATATTTTTGTAAGTTTCATAAATTAAAATTATGCTTCTGTTGAACGCACGTGATATTCACATTTTTTTGTGAGTGACCCCCCCCAAGTGAAGCGATGGAAGGAAGTGAAGATGATGACGATGAGCACTTAAAATCCAATGAGGATTGAAGTTACCCACCTCTTCATTGATATATTTTTTGTATATATGGCTAAGAGGCCCGACAGTTTGTGAAACAAAATAAATTTTGAGCTTAATTGCATTCTTCGCAATCTATGTGTTTCTTATGTTTATTTTTGTATCATAAAATTATGACTCTATTTTAATTTAAAAAAAGAGCTGGGGTAGACTTGGGAGTCTTATATGTAGACTACCTAGTCTGCCCCAACGTTTTTTTACTATGCACTACTTTTTTTTGAGCAGCGCAAATATCAAAAAAATATCACTGCTCAACATCGTTATTTCATTTTGCAAAAAACATCGAAATATCATAGGTGAGCAACAATATTTTGATGCCTAGCAACGAATCCATTACAGCAGCAAAAGTAGTAGCATTTTTAGCACAATGAAAATACCCTGACATCTACCTACCCTTCTAGTTTATAAAAGTGCTACTATTTTTGCTGCTACACCTCATTCTATTGTAGCATAGCTTAATGAGTGGAAGAGGTAGATTTATCCATATGGTCCCTCTCAAAGTTGTGACCAGATTGCAGAACAGATAGAGGGCCACAGCTCATGTTGCAAGACATCAACCTTACGAGACCAGGGACACATAAAAGACTTATCTTTGAAGAATTTCCCTGAACAAGCATAAGCAACTAGATGCTTGAGAGATAAAACCATAAAAATCAACAAAAGGGATAGCTGGGTAATTATTAAGAGTGGTTTGAAAGATTGCACGACCACCCATGCATCAACATCTTTGTTAAGAGGAACATTTTCTACCTTCAACCACTCGAGCTAGGGAACCGATTGTTGCCGGTAACCAGCTCCCTAAAAAGCTTGCCAAATACCCTAATCCCATCGAGGAGAAGGAAGATCTCTTGGCAACCCAAGAATTGGTTAGGGACTACCAAGCTCAAATAGAAGATGAGCCTGCTTACCTAGATCCATGCCCATCAGTCTCCCACATGTGACCTATTGAAGAGTCTCAGGTATATAATAGAGAGCTCCCAGACCAATCCCCTCTCATAGGCCAACACAGGTAGCAACACACTGTGACAACTATCCCCCACCACGGAAACTAGGTAGCTAAATATCTCAAAAACCTAGGGGATGACCATATCAAAAGAGCAAGCACAAAGGTCCCCATTCAAATACCTTATACAAATAAGAGCTTGAGAACAAGCCAAGGTGTTCTTCCTCAAGGAACGACCTCTCCTCCTAGAGACATTGTAGGTCTCTCTTCCCTCCTCCCTTCTTAGATCCAGATCCCCATTGGTACCTTTCTTTAAGGTAGCCCAAGCTTATGGAAGGATTGGATAGAGGGATGCCTCGGGCAGGCATGCAAAAATCTGTGGAGCTAGACAACTCTAATGAGATAGAGGAAGATGAAATCATTGAACCCCACGAAATCACTTGCACCCCCACAATTCGAGTCAATAAACTCAAGCAATATTTTGAAGGCGATAAGCTAAATGTTGCATTGCCAATAACCTTCAACCGCTTCTAGGCCACTAAAATCTTGAATGGGGGCAGGAGTGAGCATTGTTACCAAACAATGTTGGGAAAAATGGGGAGCACCCACCATGGAGGACACAACATTATTGGTAAAAATTACTGATGGAGCCATTACTAGACCCATTGGTCAATTAAATGATTTAAAAATAAAGATCATTGGAACCACCTTCCGCCCATCTTTGTGGTGATGAACTTTGGCCCTCAGCCAGTTTCATACAACTGTATCCTTTCATGAGGGAAACTAAAATGATTCACGACTAGGAGACTAACCATATCTACATCTGGAGGAAAGATCAGACAGTTAAGATCAACCGAAGGTACATCCCATGAGTGACAAACCCTTTGCAAGAAGGTGGTTGCAAGAAGGTGGTTGCAAGATCAGGGTGCTCAGCTTTGTTCACTCAGGAATCCTATAAACACTAAAAAAATAGGCATTTGTTTATCTTTAGTGTTTAATCTCTCCTAGATAGCGAAGGAATTTCCTTTCAAGTTCTGTTGTTGGAACATAATAGGCAAAGTTGGGAATATAGTTGCATAATCTGATTAAGATAGTTGAAAGTCCTCATTTCCTTATGTACAAATTCAATGTATACACCCGATCCCAAATTTGGACTAGTTTCATAAAATGCTAATATCTTTTACATATGAACTCATATGATATTCCCACTTTGGACCTTAGATCTTCACATAATATAGAGCTTAACTTGATTTTTTGAGAAAATTTTAAGCTATTTGTCTATTTTCTTTAAATATTTCAACGTCTTTAAAGTGTTATAATATATACCACTTTTTATACCCACAATAGTTCTACCACTTAAAATGCTCAATCTTGTAGATCAAAAGAGTGGTAAATAGTGAGACATTAGTATAATGTGGTGGTTAGTCAAAATTGCAAATCCAATGGTTGTATTTTTAATGATATCTTTTCCAAAATTCTTCTAGGCTATTAGAAGGCCTGTAAATAATAATTATCTAATCGAGAAACTTATATTTTTGATGTAAATCATCTAAAACCTATAGGGACTAGTGTACTTGTAATGTTGCACTATGGAAAAAAAATTTGATCACTCTATGGAAAGATTATTATTTTTATCATTTCATCATATTTTTTATTGATTTTAATTATATAGACTAATTTATATTAATTTATGTTATATTGCATTAATTTGAGTGCATGTGTATTTTCTACTAGTTTCTTGATCTCATTTGAAATACCTTGCCTGCCCAAATTTGCTCTCCAAGCATTGTCCCAGTCCAACGTAAACTAGACACCTTGATCTTGCAATAACCTCGTAGTAGAGGACTTAGTAACAACTACCAGATCCACTGCTATCCACCTGTGTCAAATATGTCATTAAACAATCCATGATAAAAAGGATACCAAGAATGTGCACCCCTTCCAGAACCAGACGACTCTGAGAATTGGATGCATATCCATGCTACCTTGGATATAGTTCTAAGATGCACGAGAACTAGGTTTGCAAGCTGATGGGCAAGAGATCACATCTCTCTAAATGCTGAGCATTGAATACCTACTTGTTGATGTTGCCACTCATGAACCTAAACAGGTTGATAAAGAGGAACCATCTCGAGGAACATGCTCGAACAATACTCACAACCCCGATGGATTCCCTTGGCAAGAATGTTATGTATTCCATACCAATTTAGCCACATAGGGGCGGTTGAACAACATGAATACTTCAACCAAATATGACAAAATGAGTTCACGAATGACTCCCTCCTGGTCCACATGAGCACGGTCCCCAAGACAATGGAGTCTCTTGACCCAAAACCCAAATCCTAAAAGCTTTACCACTCTCTGCGCAAAGCATGTAATAAGGAGTTAGTGCTGGCAGAAAAAGCAAACAAAAAAACTGATAGAAGAAGGAAGCGCTAGGGTAGAAGAGACCAAAAAGGTCCCCAAACACTGCGAAACCTTCCAGATGGCCGATAGATTTATGCAACATGACTCAACCCAAAGGTCCCACAACAGACAACCAGGGACGTCCCACAACAATGGTCCAGCCAAGGTGAAGGAAATTAACCTGGTAGGCTCAGGAAAAGACCCGAGTATACATTGGGGATGACCTCTCTATCAAGAAAGAGACCAAACGCATCGCTCTACTCACAGAACTCCAGGAATTCTTTGCGTGGAAGTACATGGATATGAAGGGTGTACCTCCCGAAGTAATTAAACATACTATTTTGATGGTCGAGGGAGCATGGTCCAGGCAAAAATTAATAGACTCATTGACACCAGATTGATCTATGAAATAGAGCACCTAGAATGGGTATCACCCATAGTGATAGTGCCGAAAAAGAATGGGAAGGTACAAGTGTGCATGGACATCAAAAAGGTCAATGCTGCCACCATACGGAATCACTATCCCTCGGAGCACGTGCTCGAACGAGTCACACAAAAGGAAGCCTACAACTTCCTAGATGGATTCGCTCTTTAAGTAAATCTCTCTCTCTAAAAGAAAGGCCATGTTTATGGGGTAAATCCCTTGAAAAAGGATGCTTCTCAATGATAGTCTCTTAATGCAAAGCTAAACTCTAGACTTGATAAGCTAGAGATTAAGGAAATGATATTGTCATGATTTTGTACTGTTAAAATAATGGTAAATTCTTTTAGATTGTTTATGAGTAGTTGAAAACTACTCTAATTCATTCTAAATGAGAAATGGATTATCCTAACAATTTGGGAAAAAAGGAATGTTGCAATTAGCTTAATCTAGTGAGATAATCATAGTTATGTTTAATTTTATGGTTAAAATTATGATTCAAATTCATAGTTTGATTTTAAGTATAAAAGAGGAACTACTATCATAATTTCATTTACAAGATTTTATTCTTTAGAAAAAAATTAAGAATTATTAGTAATAGCATCATCGAAGCTATGGTAAAATTTTCAGAAAATATCACATATCTTATTTTTATGCATAATGCTAAAAGAGGACTTCCTACCACATTCTATTAAAATTATAGCAATGTGATGAGCCATGGTGGATCAAATGCTAGAACCAACATCATTAACAAAGTGATTAGACGATAATTAAGATGTGATGAGCTATGGTGGATCAAATGCTAGAATCAACATCATTAATTAACACTAGTTCTATAATTGGACACTTAAGTGTCCTGATTGAGGACACTAAAGTGTCCTGAAAGTTAGCATTTTTCTTGAATTTTTATGGGCAATCTATTAAGAGTTTTGAAATGCTTAACATCCACAGATGTTCCTCAAGACCCAAAAAATCCTTGAGATTTTTTAAATTGCACTTTTCTTAGCTTTTGCAAAGGTAATATTTTAATTTTCTTAGACACATGCTGATAAAACGCATGATTTTTGCTGTTTTCAAAATAGTAGTAATTGGGACATAACTTTTAGAAGGGACATAGTTTGATCATGAAACTTGGCTTGATGGAAAGCCCATGATGTAAACTAAATCTTGGAATCATCAAACGATAATTATTGGATAAATTTTTGACTCGCTAATATTGAAATGACGTTTTTTATACAGGTGGAGCATGAATTTTTCTCCTTCCATATGCAAGCTAATAATGTAAAACTTGAGGTGCACCCATGTTATATAGGGTAAATACTACTTTGTTTTGAATTTTCCAAAACTTTAGAGCCACTTTTTGGGCCTCTTCTCATACATGGCCTTTTGCGCAACCTGTTTTTAATACATAAAATGTGTAATTATGAGCCTAATTTTGATTTTCATCAAAGGGGAAAGCTGTGTAAGTGCATTATTTGTTGTAACTATAGGTGTAGACTACTTGTGCAAGCATAGTTATGATTAGTTTTTGATAAAAGATGATCAAATTTTACATTTTTGTTTTTTACAGTTTTTTTAGAACTAAGCGATAAGAACCTACTTAAGTGGAGGCTAAGTTAGTGTCATACACATCAAATTATGGCTTATTTATCTCATCTCAAGCATGAAAACCAATAATCAATATTCTCATTGATAGGGCTACATTTTTTTTTAGTGGCGTGATTGAGTTTTGATAATACGCATTACTTTTGCTGATTTTATGCAAGTTTTTTGGAAAAAATTCTAGGAAAGGAAAATGATTTTTTTGGTGAACTTCTAACTCCTTGGACTGATGTATGCTATCAAAATATCTTGGGAAAAATACTATTGATATCATTGGATTTTTTTTGAGAGAATGATGCTTGCATATTTGGAAAAATCCTGAAAAATGTTCATTTTCAAGACATATGCTACTTTGTTGCTTATGTACTTCCAAATAAAAAGGCATTTTATATGTTTAGCATTTTTTACATAAGCATAGGGTTATGTTCTACATGCCCAATGAAGCATTTTGGTTTTTAAAGCCTACATTAGGAGTTTGATTTTTTTTTGCAACCCCCAAAAAAGGACACTCAAGTGTCCTGTTTTGGTACCAAACTAGTGTAAAGTGATTAGACGATAATTAAGATGTGATGAGCTATGGTGGATCAAATGCTAGAATCAACATCATTAAAAAAGTAATTAGATGATAATTAAGATATGATTAGTGAGTAATTAACTAATAGCTTAATGTAGGCATGGATAATCAAAAACCAGCAAATTCTCATTAGGCCAATGCCTCAATTTATAGAGTTTACATCCAAGCATCTAATCCCACTGATTTCTCCTTCATTCACTCCACCTCTTTTTCTTGATTCTCTCCACCTCTCCGAGAATATCTCCACACTTCCTAAATCTTCTCATGCTACCCTTTATTCTCTCCCAGTAGATTCTTCTCACCTTTTCACAGGTTCTCTCACATTTACAGATTCTCTTTTTACAGCCTCTAACCAAGGGCTTGTTCCCGCACACACCCTATTCACTTGTATATTTCAACACCTCCTCTTAAGTGAATACTCCTAGCACATCTGGACCCTATACCAAGTTTCCCTCTTACTTGATAGTCTGCGACCAGTGCCTAGCACACCTCCCCTCAAGTGAACTTAGCACACCTCGATCCTATACCAATGTTCTCTCTTACTTGATAGTCCGCGAGACCAGTGCCTCAAGTCCCTAAACTCATAGTCCTTGACACTCTCTCTCTCTATGTGTCCAAGGCTACTACAAGTGCCTGCGACCTTGACTAAAGTGCTCACACATACATCTACCACACGTAGCCTACATCATCGGTGGCGCAGAGGTGGTTTTACTTTGTTGGGACAGTTTACATTGGGTTGTGGGGTCTCTGTCTCTCTCTCTCTCTCCTCTCAGAGTTTTTCACATGGCTCCTCACTTCTTGGAGCCTCACATCTTCTCTTGTCTTCAGTCTTCTTGTCGTGGAAGCTTCTCTTCATGCGTCCATGTCTTCCTCTTCTTTCAGTCTTCTTGTTGTGGCAGCTTCTCTTCTCGTGTCCATGTCTTCCTTCAATGCTTCCTCTAGCTTTTCTTCTTGGTGTGGATCTTCCTCTTGGAAAGAGATGTTCTTCTTCTTTCATGGCTGGGCCATGAGCTTGTCTGTCAGTTCTTCTTGCTCCATGTGAGCAACATGTTTAAATGTTTTGTTGATAGTTCTTTTGGGCTTTTGATGTTTATCTTGTGTCATTATGTAATCCAAACCCAAATCTATGCGGGAGGTCTTACCTCTTGCCTTATTATGGGCAGTGTCTGATCCCATTTTTACACTGATATAATGTGCCCAATACATAATGCATATAGCATTCATTCTTATGCACATTCCCAAATGCAACTCTGGCTGTGAATAATCTTGAATTTGAGTGTGATTTGTAGGCATTAACCAAGGGTTAAATGCAAAATGATGATTACCATAAATTTATCAGCATAATTTTACCAGAAATTACATTAAATCAAGGGTAACCAATTTGTACGGAATGGTTGGAGTATCAAACCATCTCCGAATTGCAATCTAAAGTTATAGGGATCTATATCAAATACCTAATGGTGGTTAATTTGAACCCTCAATTGCACCAAAATATAGTGATTAGCATTGATTAATCACTGATTAGAAAATTACTCCTCTGTTTTGCATGCAAAAAATAGAGTATGCGGGGGATCCCAGATCTGAGACCTTATAGTTCAAATGAGCTCAAATCCTTTCAAGGCCATCAATAGCAATTAGTCTAGTAGAGGATTAAGTCAAGAAACACAAGATTTGACCAAACATTGAATGTTTAATCTTTGTTTTACCAAAGTCACCTCTGCAGATTTGATGAAGAGCTTGGATCTCACTATAGACTTGATCACTAAATTGAATTTATGCATAGGAAGATGCATAAAAGATTGAATTTTGATTCAAAAGTGTCATTTTCTTTTAAAATGAATTTATGCATAGGAAGATGCATAAAAGATTGATTTTTACTTCGAAAGTATTAATCTCCTTAAATGGAATTTATGCATAAATAAATGTGTAAAGAAATCTTATATCAAATATAAGACTTCTCTTGTATTCTATAAATAGATATGAGATGTGATAGGATGTGATAAGAGGTGTATAAGATGTGATAAGAGGTGATAAGATGAATTAAGATGTGATAAGATGTGTATGGGATGAGGTAAGAAGTGTATGTGATAGGATAAGATGTATATGGGTTGTGATAGGGCGAGAATGGATGTGATGTAAAAGATTAGATGTGAAGGCATATGGGGTTATATGAATGGGAATGTGAAAATGGATGTATGTATGTGGATGTGTGGATGTGGAGATGGGAGTGTGGATGTATGAATGTGAAAATGGATGTATGCATGAAGATGTATATGCATAGATGTGAATGTGGATGTCGATGTGGCTGTATAGATGTGAAAATGAATGTGGATGTAGATGTGGCTGTATAGATGTGAATGTGGAATGTGGATGTGGAAGTATGTATGTATGTGGATGTATAGTGTGAATGGGAATGTGGATGTGGATGTATATGTGGATGTAGATGTGGATGTATAGATGTGAATGGGAAGAATGTGGAGTAACAAGAAATGATGTGGAACAATGTGGAAAGATGAGAATACGTTAGAAACTGTACTTATGAAACCTATTTTTCAATGACTATTTCATGTCAAGAATGTTGGGGAAGCATTTTGACCATCTTGTGAATGAGATCGTGGAGACCTAAGTGATAAAGTTGCAACAGCTGACGGAGAGTCAATGGAGGACATCTCGCGTAGCAAGGTCGGTCGAGGCCTTGGTTCGATTTAAATGTTGAGCTTTCGGTACGGTGGATGAGGGACTAAGGAAGCGGCCTATGAGTGAAGTGCTAGGTGACGTGCGAAGGAGCCTGGAGGGTGCTTACCATACGGTGCTTGGGCTATGGGTCGCTGAAGATACCGATGCAAGCATCGCGAAACAAAATGGAATAAGGAGTTAGAGTTGTTTTCTGAACTCAGGTATGGATCTAGTTAATTGGCCTTGCTGGTTCTCAACGGATGAGTCCATGACTCTTTTATATGGATCTGCTGGTTGATCTTGCTGATCTTCAACTGAGAGTCCATCTGGATTTTTCTTATATGATTATATTTTTGTGTACAATGAGCTAGGAACTATTGAAAAGGCCCCTCAGTGAACAGGTGGTGAGCGTTTTGGTTACCAATGATGCCATAGGTACACCGATGAAGGAATGAATGCAAATTAGAACTCAAGCTGAATATTAGGCTGGATTGATGGATCCCTAAAATGAGACTCAAATCTGTTATGTTACGATAGACGAAGTAAATCTTGGATAGTCCTTGTTCTATGGAAAAGAATCAACGGTTGTGCCTCTTGATGAACGAGGAAAAAAGCGTTGGTCTCTGATCCAAATTCCCTTCCTTGAACTGACCATGTGACTCACAGGTTTGGTCAGATCAGTTTGGTTAGTTAAGTCTTTTGACTACGTTAGAAAAAAAATATCATGGGGGAATCACTCGTGCTTTTTGGGCGAGGGAATTTTCTCTGGGTTCGGTTTTGGAAGAACCAAGGGATTAGTCTCTTGTCTGAATATCCGTGGGTGAGGCCCCGAGTGAGAGGCTCTACCTTGCGCAAGAAGTGCTACTTCCACTGCTAGCACCCTAGTATTCGTTGCATAGAGGGGACAAGGATCTTTCAGCTGGTATCAGAGCGAATTGGCTAAAGTGGATCAATCGAGAAGCAAGAAATGTCAAAAATTTATGAAGTACTAGTAAAAGATTGTAATGGTGTGATGAAATTCATATAAATGGATATTCAAAATGAAGATTCATACATTGGAAAGCAGGTCTTCAGCAGATGGAAGTACCACAATTGTATGGAGTCCTTGACTCGCTTGAGACCTAGATATGATGGCATTTACCTTATAGCTCCAAGGACCGTGGTTACCCGTATATACCATGGATATATTTACAGCTCTTTACTGATAATATATACGAGTAAATCTAAGACCTTGAAGTTATAAGAAAAAATGCTATCCAAAGGATGAATTCGAATGCTGGTTGATATGATTTTCGAATTCTAGTTGAAAATTGATGAATTGATTTGGATTCTGATTGAAAGATGATGATTTCTGAATTCTGGTTGAAAGAAGATAAGTTGAACAAAGCCACAATGAGGATGAGTCCCAATGATGATGTTAGTAATTGGAATGACGATTATGACTTTAGCAAATCACTATGAGATTAGTGGATTGTGCTGACAAATTGTTGCTATTTGACCTTTGACCCACTGGATCTAATTAAGGAATGACAAATTGAGAACCTGCATAACTGAAATTCCCATGGAGGAATGTTCAGATGGAATTTCTGGTTTGATGGACCATTATTGTGATAAGAATATGAATGAATTATTCTCTAGTAATGAGTTCTGTATGTTCTTCTTATAGAAGGGATCTTTATCCCAGGATTCTGTGGGGGACTGACCAATCTAAAGAACCCCAAAATCAGTTGGATTTAAAGTTGGATTTGAATTATAAATAAAGTGGTCTTTTCACCTGAGCGGCTTGGTTAATATGGAAAAAAAGGAGACTTAACAAGAATTTTCGTATTGATAGGATCGTGGATCAAGGTCGTCATGGTAGGAATGTTAATGCCCAACTCGATGAAGAAGAGCTCAATCCGGATGTTCGTAAAACTCTTCATAAAACACAACCTGAACCTTTCAAAGATGAAGGGGAAAACTTGGGTGAGGCTGTGGAGAAGTGGATCGAAGCAATGGAAGAATACTTCGATGTCACCGGCTACAACAAGAAGATTAAAATGGCTCTCGCAAGGCTAAAGATAGTAGAAACAACTAGAGTGGAAAGGAACTCCCATGATATTTGAGATCCAAGTAATTAAATGGTAAAAGAGGAATTTTTGGCATAATTCAAATATCATGGAAGGAACTCCCATGATATTTGAGATCCAAGTAATTAAATGGTAAAAGAGGAATTTTTGGCATAATTCAAATTATGAGTATTTATCAAAAGTGAAATTTTGAGCATTATTAATTTTATGAGAAAATATGTGTAAAATTGATTTTTGTAAATGCCAGGAATCTTTTACTCAAAAGAATAATATTGAATATATTTCACTTGAGAAATTTGAGAAAGAATATAAAAATATCCATTCAGAAAAAGTACCTTTAGCTAGGCCAAGCAATTGGCAGAAACTTAGAAAAGTCCTATTGGTATCGAAGTAGAAAAAGATACTAAATGTGAATGCGATGTGATAAGATGTGATGAGATGAAGATGAGATGTGATGTGATGTAAATGGATGTAAATGTGATGAGATGAGATGTGATGTGATGTGATGGAAATGGATGTGGATGTGGATGTGATGAGATGTAATGTGATGTAAATGAATGTAGATGTGGATGTGATGAGATGTGGATGTGATGAGATGTGGATGAGATGTGATGTGATGTAAATGGATGTGGATGTGGATGTGATGATATGTGGATGAGATGTGATGTGATGTAAATGGATGTAAATATGGATGTGATGAGATGTGGATGAGATGTGATGATGTGATGTAAATGCATGTCGATGTGGATGTGGATGGGATGTGATGTGATGTAAATGGATGTGGATGTGGATGTGATGAGATGTGAGAGGATGTAATGTGATGTGGATCTGGTTAGATATGATGAGATATGATGTGGATAAATGAGATGTGATGTGATGTGGACTTGGGTAGAGGTGAATGGATGTGAAGTGATGTAAATAGTAGATGTGAACGTGATGTGATGATATGTGGATGTAATGTGGATCTAAATGAATGTAGATAAATGTGATGTGATATGAATGTATGAGATGCAATGTGGATATGTTGTGAAGTGATGTGATCAGGATAGATGTGGATAGATGTGATGAGATTTAATATGATATGATTGGATGAGAATGGATGAAGGATGATGGAAATACATATGATTGGATGCGGAATAAGCACTGTGAATTAATGTAGAAGAATGTGGAATAACAAGAAATGATGTGGAAGAATGTAGAAAGATGAGAGTTTGTCAGAAATTGTATTTATGAAACCTGTTTTTAAATGACTGTTTTATGTCAAGAATGTTGGGGAAGCATTTTGACCATCTTGTGAATGAGATCGTGGAGACCTAAGTGATAAAGTTGCAATAGTTGACGGAGAGTCAATGGAGGATATCTCGCATAGCAAGGTCGGTCGAGGTCTTGGTGACCAACCTCGATTTAAAAATGGTGAGCTTCTCGTACGGTGGATGAGGGACCAATGTGAGTGAAGTGCTAGGGAACCTGCGAGAAGGAGCCTAGAGGGTGCTGACCATACGGTGCTCGGGCTCTGGGTCACCAAAGATACCCATGCATGCATTGGGGAAGAAAATGGAATAAGGAGTTAGAGTTGTTTTCTAAACTCGGGTATGGATCTGGTTGATTGGCCTTGCTGGTTCTCAACAGATGAGTCCATGACTCTTTTATATGGATCTATTGGTTGATCTTGCCGATATTTTAATGGGGAGAGTCTATCTGGATTTTTCTTATATGATTATATTTGAAGGCCCCTGAGTGAACAGGTGGTGCGCATTCTCGTTATTACTAATGATGCCACAGGTACACCGATGAAGGAATGATTGTAAATTGGAACTCAAGCTAAACATTTTGGAGGATTATGATCAGTGATACTATGGTTTCATTAGAAGATTGTTTTAAAGACAGTTGAATCAGTGAAACAAGCAATTTCATATTGGGTGTGTAAGTGGTGCGACTATCTTGAAGTTTGCTTGAAGTGCTGGCTAGGGGGCCTCGGAACTCTTTTCCTTGGTACCCGGGGCAAAACATAACCAAATTTCTAAATGGATCCTATCATTACACTAGTTGGGTGGTTGGCTAACCCATGGGATTGGATGGGGTTAGGCTACGCTGATGGATCCCTAAAATGAGACTCAATTTTGTTATGTTACGATAGATGAAGTAAATCCTGGATAGTCCTTGTTCTATGGAAAAGAATCAACGGTTGTGCCTCTTGATGAGACGAGGAAAAAAGTGTTGGTCTCTATGATCCAAGTGCAAGTTTTCTAGGTGCAGTTTTGGAAGAACCGAGGGATTAGTCTCTTGTCCGGATATCCATGGGTGAGGCCCCGAGTGAGAGGCTTGGCCATGCACAAGAAGTGCTACTTCCACTGCTAGCACCCCAGAATTCGTTGTGCGGAGGGGGTAGGGATCTTTCATGGTGGAGAGGATAAGATTTTTTAATTTTTATGCTCTCTTATGCATATAGCATATATTTCTTATGCTCTCTTTTTCTATGCATAAGTTATTCTCTCTGTCCATAGAGTTTACATGTGTGTAGGCACAGTCATCATCACAACGCTTTGCTAGACCTCCTTATATTAGAGTTCACTGAGAAGTGACATTGCATGCTAATGTAAGGAGGTCAGACAAGTATTATGAAGTTGGATCCTCATACATATTAGAGCATACATAGGCTCTATGTATGCATGCATAGAGATATTACATAGAGCTTAAAGCTGAATGTATTATTATTTGTATATTAAGATTAATACTAATGATATTTAGTTTTATAGATGTGGCCATCATGTGCATAAAGCTTAAAGAATGTGCTTTTTTTCTCATAAATGTGTTACTAATAAAGTTTTTTCATAGTAAGCCTCTTTCAAAATTTTCCTTTAGAACTCAAATTTTGGAATTTTGAAAAATATGCACAATTTTGGGACAATTCTTTGTTAGATCCAATACAATGTTTATTGTGCGATATGCAAGATTTTTTATTGGATGTTCTCAACAAGCATTTGAATAATGCGATATGATTTATGTACTACTGTACATTTGTAATAACAAGTATATATGATGTTGGTGGGTGAGATGTAAATTTGTCTGCACACATACACACACATGCACACTAAGAATTCAGTCTGTTTATATCACATAGCCTCTAGTTGACCAAAAAACACAGAAACTTTAACAAAGAAAGGATATTCAATGTAACTTTAAGTTGTAAGAAAGACTAGGTGATAGAATTAAAAAGATCACCGTCTGTATTGAATCAAAATTCTTGAACAATGGGTGAACCATAAATCTAAAAGCTTAAGAAAGCCTTACAATCTAAGTAATGATTGAACTAGGAGTTTGGTAGCTTCATACAACATTGCTAAAAGATTACGAAGCTAGTTGCCCATGTGCTAACAAATCATTCTTGCTCAACGGCACTGACGTGTGATAGTGCCTCACTTTCATGTTGATTCAATTGATTCTGTTTGGCCTTGAGTATTATAGCCTTTGGAATCTTGATTTTCTCTGGAAGTCGTCCACCCTTGGGCTTCCATGCCCAAATGATGCAGCTAGTGTCTTCCCAGCACTGAGGATCATTTCTGTTCTCTCGCCAATACTTGTTCCACCAATCCTTATAAACCTCCACATCACTTGTATTCTTCTTCTTTGAAATTGGTGCCCAATATTGTATCTGAACTTGTAGGTAGTTTATCGAGTTGTTGTTTTGATAGACATCACTTGTTGTCACTCCCAACCATATTGGGTAATTTGCATCACAAGGCTGTACAAGCACAAAATCTCCTTTAGACACATCAAGAGTCGGGTTGAACTCTTTAGCAGGTCTGTTGCGCATTGGACCACAATAATGGTTCTCATTTACATCAAACCTTTCATCTACATCATCCTCCACTTGAAGGTTAAGAGGCTCAGCTTTTTTGCATACACTCCTTGGCCAAAAGTCATGAAATCCAATGTCTTCCCTTGCACTAGGGGTTTGCATGTTTAGCATAAGATTCTCCCAATAGGCAAGGACCGGATTGATCCACTTAGCATAATCACTTTGGTCTCCTTTCTCTTGCAAGTGCTCTTTCCACCAATTGACATGTTTTTTTAAGCTCTCCACAACCTTCTCATTTTCCTTAACATACTCAAAGGGTGGCAGACCTGAAACACAAGTTGAACTTGGATGCAAAGATCCTTCTATGATGACACCCAAGCTACTCTCCCCTAGTTCTCTACAATTTATAGCCTTGTATGGGTGGACCAGCAATACTACTCCATTGCCAAGTTTTGTAGATCTGTTGTCATTCCAGAGGATGACACTTTTCTCTTTCCAGCTCTCCCTATCTATAAAGTGATCTTCTTGATCAACAAGAAGTTTCAAAAAATTATCCTTTGGTATTAGTAATGTCTTTGTCCATAACAAGGTTGACCAATGGCCATTTGATGATGCTTCCAACTGCTTGAGACATTGTTCTTGCATCCATTGTGGCAAATGGAATGAGAAATGTGTCATCAAAGCTTTGTTGAACATGTATTGCTGCACATCTCACCAATGAATTCAAAACCACATGTTTGATATGCATCAATGGAATGAATAACCCCACGTGCCTTCCTTGCAGAACCATCAATGAGAAACACTGAAGCACCTTGTTTTAGACCCTGCAATCCCTGAGAAAATCAAGATCTTAATAAGAAAGATTGAAGCGATGTTTTTACGATAGTACACAAAACTATAAATGTAATTCAATCTCAACATGAGTTGAGGCTCCAACCAAAGTTTGAATCTCACCTATCAATGCTAGTTTTCTAGGAGGCTAGGCTCCATCTAAAGCTTGACCCTTGCCTACATATGCTAGCTTGTTAGTAGGAGGCTCCATGAGCCTCACCATCATATGTTAGTTTGCTAGGAGGCTCCAGTTAAAGTTATCATCCTCACTTGCATAATATATTAGTTTGCATATGTTAGCTAGAAGAGTAGGCTTCTCCAACAAAAGTTTGAGCCTTACCTGTGGATGCTAGTTCGCTTCTAGGAAGCTAAAAGTAAAGTTGTATGAAGATGAAAGTATATTTGGGTGTATGGGGAAAGAGGGAAGAAAAGAAGAAATCTCAAGCTCAAGCTCAAGGCTCAAACTTGAGTTTGCGTCTTGTCTATTACACAAGCAAGTAGGAATAGAGAGGGAAGCTAGGATAATCCCAGAGAACAAGTGGGGTGTGGGTGAAGCAGGGTATATAAACAAAAGCGAAACTAGCTATAATCAAAAGACTTGGGACCTGCGGCCTTGGCTTGGGCTTGGGCTTGGGGAATGAAATCGAAATCAAAATTTCTTTCTGCATCACGACGCCTGCACCCGCCCTCTCTCTCTCTCGCAGCCGCAGTCGCAGTCGCCATTGCTAGCCCCCTCTCTCTCTCACCATCACCAGCTCCCTCTCCCTCTCTCTCTCGCCATTGCCCCCCTCTCCTCTCCTCTCGTAGCTGCAGCCCCCTCTCTCTCTCGCCATCGCCATCACCAGCCCCCTCTCCCTCTGCAGTGCCCCACTCTCTCTCTCGCATCCGCCATCGCCCCCCCTCTCTCTCTCGCCATAGCCAGCCCCCTCTCCCTCTCGCCATTTCCAACCCCCTCTCCCGCTCTCTCTCACCATCGCCCCCCTCTCCTCTCGTAGATGCCCCCCTCTCTTCTCTCCTCTCTCCTCTCGCAGTCGCCCCCCCTCTCTCCCTCTCGTGCAGAGCAGTGCCCCGTCGCCCCTCTCTCCCTCTGGAGCGCCCCGTCGCCCCTTTCTCCCTCTGCAATGCCCCGCCGCCCCTCTCTCCCTTTGTAGCTCCCCGCCCCCCCTCTCGTGTAGCCGTAGCGCCGCCCACCCCCCTCTCCTCTCGTGCAGTCGTGCCCGCCCCGTCCCGCCCGTGCAGTTCATTTGAAATTTGAATTTCAAATTTCCCCCCAACTACCTGCTCGGCACCCGACTTTGAAATTCAAATTTTCCATCTACGTAAAAAAAAAGAATGGCCGACCTCACACGTCCCTTCCATTAAAAAACCGACCTCACGTTTGTACCAACCCAAAGGACCTGCAAACCCTAAACGCGATTCTGCACCCAAAGCACAAGCGATTCTGTGTGGTGAGCGAACGTGATTGTGTGTGGTGAGCATACACTGCTCGTAATCGCCATCATATGAAATAATCATCTCTGTTTCTCTTCTCTGAAGTACTCGCTCAGCCCTGCGTCCTCCTGCGTTTCAAACAGGTTCTTTTCCTCCCACAATCGACACGTCTGCATTGGTTCCAACCTCTGTTTCCTACAAAACCATCCACCCACATGTCATCGGAGACATCAAGTATCCGTCACGTCTGTGCGACATCGGAGACTTTCATGCGCCCATCTGTGTTTCGTGTGTTCCCTCATCTAATTGAATACTTTATGCAACAAGTAAGTCCTTCTTTAATTTATTGTCTATATCAATATAAATGCTTACTTGATTGCACACTAAGTGTTCCATTTGTCAATCATTGCTCATCGTAGATTGTTTGCACTTCTTGCTGCTCTCTTTTGAATCTTCACATATGTCGAGAACCTGTAAAACTAATCTTTGTGCACATTATATAATCTAAATGACAAGGGTCCCCTATATAAACATGGTATATGTGTCACATATCTGAATGCACAACTTGGATATAGACTCCACCTTAAGTTCGAGCCTCCCCCCATTCGCCCCCCTACATAGAACTTATGTGTTAATGCTCGACCTAGATTGAGTCTTTGTTCTCCATGTTAGTGCACCCGGCCTTAAGGCTCGAACTTGAGTTTGAGCCTTTGCTCTCCATGCTAGTGCACCCCGGCCTTAAGGCTCGAACTTGAGTTTGAGCCTTTGCTCCTTTGCTCTCCATGCTAGTGCACCTCGGCCTTAACGCTCGAACTTTAGATTGAGCCTTCGTTCTCCATGCTAGTGCACCCCAGCCTTAAGGCTCAAACTTGAGTTTGAGTCTTTGCTCTCCATGCTAGTGCACCCCGGTCTTAAGGCTCGAGTTTGAATTTGAGCCTTTGCTCTCCATGCTAGTGCACCCCGGCCTTAAGGCTCAAACTTCAGATTGAGCCTTCATTCTCCATGCTAGTGTACCTCAGCCTTAAGGCTCAAACTTGAGTTGGAGCCTTTGCTCTCGATGCTAGTGTACACCAGCCTTAAGGCTCAAACTTCAGATTGAACCTTCCCTACATGGAACTTATGTGTTAAGGCTCATTCTCCATGCTTAGCTTTACATGGAACTTGGCCTTAAGGCTCTAGCTTGAGTTTGAGCCTTGCCTATCTATGCTAGCGTATCCCTAGCATATGAGTGCATAACTTGGATCTAGGCTCCAGCTTAAGTTCGAGCCTCTCCTACATAAAACTTGGCCTAAAGGCTCGAACTTGAGCTTGAGCCTTGTCTCTATATGATGGTGTATCCCTGTCATGAGTGCACAACTTGGATCTAGGCTCTAGCTTAAGTTCGGGTTTCCCCTATATGGAACTTGGCCTTAAGGCTCTAATATACTAGTGTACCAGGCTTGGCATATGAGTGCACAACTTGGATCTAGACTCCAGCTTAAGTTCAAGCCTCCCATACATGGAACTTTGCCTTAAGGCTCAAACTTGAGTTTGAGCCTTGCCTCTCTATGCAAGCGTACCCCTAGCATATGAGTGCCTAACTTGGATCTAGGCTCCCAGCTTAAGTCGAGCTTCTGTATGGATTAAGTAAATGTAAGTGAGGCCCTCACTATTCAAGAAAACTAAGTGAAGCATCAATAATTGTAGCAGGTATTAAGTTTCTTAAGTTTAATAGGTTTTGATTTGATATGTAGCATTTAAATCCATTTTTTTCTAAGGTTTTGAAACTTTTTTTGTGCTTCACAGGAATGGAAGCTAGCAGAGCGCCCGCTACTTCGCAACCACATGGTGCACCAATCTTTACTCTCGATGCTCTCGAAACAACAACTCAAGCTAAAAGTGTCACTCCTAGAATTAAGGTGGATAAAACCTTCGAATTGAGTAACCAAGAAGGAGTAAAATGGTTTGTGGATATGATGCTAGTGCAAACTTCAAAGGAGTCCTCCATTTGTTTGTGTCTCAAGGTGATATATCATATGGAGATATGGGGATTGTGGTAGGCGCTAAGGATGATGTGGATGCAAGAGCAAACCCATGCTTCACATGCAATGTATTGCCAGAAGGAGAAACTACAAAAGAAAATAAGTTTTGCTTATCATTAGACACTTTTCACCCAGCAGACATGACTGGCAGTAAACTAGGAAAGGACGATTCTATTGTAAAGCTAGGATTGAAGATCATTGACTTTTCCAATCAAGAAGACTCAGGGGTGGATAATGTGGAGGACCTAGTGAAAGCGGTGAGGCATGCAAAGAAGGCTTTGGATTCACGAAAAAAGTCCATACCGGAAAAGGAGACAACAACCACTCAAGTTAGGAAAATTGTGGAGAAAAAAGGCAGGGCCATAGTGAAGAGTGCACTTGAAGCATCTAGAAATGCTAGTGCAACTTCTTCAAAACATAAAAAGGAGGGTAACAAAACAAAAGTCCTTGATGTAAGCACAATAGCAGCTGAAGACATGGCAGGCTCTCAGGTGCAAGAAGAGGAGTAAGCACTTGCAAAGAAGAGAAATGTAAAGCACTCTACAAAGGTTCAAGAAATCTCTTCAAAGAGGCAAAGGACAAAACCAGCAAGTGGTTCAAAGGAGATAGATGCGTCCGATGAGATGAGCTAATGGAGGTTGAGACTCCAAACAAGGGCAGCAAAGCAATGATCTCATTAGAAATAAAGAAGGGATATTATCCCTTTGGTCTAAATGAGGTCTTCAACATTGATTGATGAAATGTTATCCTGCTCCTTTAAACTATGTGTATAGAAGGTTAAATAAGGATTGGGTTCATATTTTGACCCAACACTTTATTGAGGACCCAAAGCAAAAGGAGATACTTGCAATTTTGATGCCCTGTAAATCGTGCTACGAAACAATCCCTTGATAAACTGGCAAAAGAAGATATTCATAAACTTGAATATTGGATTATCTCTGGTCAACACTCCACTAGTGTTGCAAAAAGCTTGCAGGCTCTAAATATGGCTAAAGTGATTCCTCAACTGCGTCACCAATTTAGGTTCAGGAGATCAAAGATAATTGTAAATTGCCCGCCCAAAATTTCTCGTCTCGTGACATTTCCAAGGATGCAAATTTATCTGTTGTGCAAAGTCAATGCAAAAGGAGCCATTCCTCGATCAACTTCTACAAGCTCGAGCACAATGGCATGCAAACAGTCGTCCTAGTAAACCTTTTCCTGGTGTCAATCAACCCAAGATGGACGAGTATTGGAAGGTACTCTTTTGATTCGTTGCTATATCTTGGTAAATCATAGACATACATTACTTATTCTTTACTTTTCATAATATCTTTTACGGATCTATAGTTTCAAGTGTAGCAGTAGCATAAGAAAGATGCATGTGAGGCTTCTTCTCAAACTGCATAAACTTAATAGTTTGAACTTTGGTTTGAAATTGAACTTCAAGCCTCACCACTCTGTGATGGTGTAGCACTTGCATATCTAATTGTGGCTCGAACTTAAGTTGGAGCCTCACTTACAAGTGCTAGATTTGCATACAGAGGTGACGCTCAAACCTAAGATCGAGCATCACCATTATATACTAGTTTAGCACTTGCAAGTGAGGCTCAAACTCAAGTTTGAGCATAAGCTCCAAATGATTGAAAATCCATAGATGCATGAATCCTCCTAATATTTTGTGATATCTATAGTAAGGGGGCTAACTTCTTACTTTGCAAATTTGCAGGCCTTTGTGGAGACCACGGAGCACACACTACATAAGAATTTTGTCAAAAATGATTTACACTTGCTTCTATGTGATGATGATACATGACAAAATTGGGTTAAGATCATGAGGCTATATGCAAAAGGCTTGCTACCAAATACAAAGGGCGAAACTCAAACTAAAGGTCTTGATCGAAATCCCAAACTTCTAACTTTGAAGAGTGGGCAAATTCAGCAGGCACCAAGAACAGTCACGCTAGGCCCAACGTTGTTTAGGTGCATTTTAGGCCTTCAAAAGAGTGAAGTTTTGGACATTCAAATAGCACTTCTTGACAATAGAATATTGCTTAAGAAGGGAAAGCAAACCCATCAAAGAATGGATATGGAGGAGATGGCTTGGAAGCTAAAAACAGATCGAGTGCTCAAAGATGCAATAATCGCCTTCTATTTTGATCTGAAAAGGGAAAAGATGACTTGGGAACAGGTGTGTGAGACATATAAGCTAGGGGAGTATGAGTATAATTAATTGAGGAGCTACAACTAGTCCTTTGTTAGGGACGCTCTCAATCGTTCAAAAAAAAATCCTTCACTTCCAAAAAGTGTAGTAACTTTACTGAATCACCTATACCCATAGAGCATCTATGGGTATTGTATCTCAACAAGAGTCTATTCCTTGGACAATTAGGGGGGTGGGTTTTGATATGACAAAGATTATAGCCTTCTGTAGTGAAGAGCATGTACCATTTCAACTGGCAATCATGGACCTACATGGTACAAAGGAGCAGCTCTCGTCAAAATTTTTCTCCAAGTTGGCACTTGCTTTGAACACACTAAATTCACAATATGAATATATTCTTGTGTGTTTTGTTGATTTCATCACCATTGGAATGCTTATCAAAGGGATTTCTAGCCAGTCAACAAAGGTGTACTATGAATTTGGCGTGATCCACACACAACAAGATGATGCCTAGACATCTGGAACAGTTGAGATTACAACTATTATTCTTTTCATCAGCAAGGTTGACAAGTTTGAGGCCATTGATAAGGTTCTCACAAAAAATGTATTCATCTCAGGCTCTAGTGGCCAAAATAGAGAATTCATCAACAAAGGCTTTATTGATGGTCTCATCACAGGGTTTTGTCCTAAACACAGCTATGTTGTGGAGATATATTGTGGTGGAGTTGTGCTAGAGGAGAGCTTGCTAAAGAAGAGACGATGTATTGCTTTATGCAAAGATGATTTGGAAGCGATAGCATTAGAATCAAAGTGCTCTGATCTTTTAGACAGTCACCCATCCTTGCAAGAGTGGTGTGGTGCAAGTGGCGGCACAAAAAAGTAAACACTAGATGATGTAGAAAAAGAGAACCTTCAAAATCTTCACATTGACGACCCACCAAGTACAGAGGAGGAAGACGAAGGTGATGATATTGACAACAAAAATGACACAAATGATGATAAAGAAGTTGGGGATGCTATAGACTTTGAAGATGTAGGGCAAAGGAATGAAGAGGACCAAGGGAATGATGCTCTATTCAATGAGGATGCCGAAGACAATTTTGAAGATATTGGAAGGCATCAAAATGATGATGAAGGTGGGAATGGTGATGATATATTGGATATTGCAAAAGCCATGGAAGCTTCAAATGTTGGGGTCATTATGGCCGTTGAGAAGATTAGGGATACAGATGTCAACAAGGCTTTCCATGCTCATAGCCCATCAAGCTCTCAACCAAAGAAAGGTAGAAAAGTGCATTGATAGTGCTTATGAATGTACAACGAATGGTGATCATTGAAAGGAGCTTATCAACAACTAATATTAACATAGGTTTTGTTCAAAGTGTGGATTTGTTGAAATAATTATTAGTCTTTTGATTAATACATTGGCTTTTTTGGATTCACTTTTAACATTTTTCTATTAAAGCAAATATTTCTATTCTAATTATCCTTTATTTCATGCCAACGTCTGGTACAAATGATGATGCACACTTACTATTAAGAAATTACTCCATATCCTAGTGTAGCAGTGAGGCTCAAAATTAAGTTTGAGCCTAATACAAATGATGATGCACACTTACTATTAAGAAATTACACTTACTCCATATCCTAGTGTAGCGGTGAGGCTCAAACTTAAGTTTGAGCCATACCTCCACTTATGTCCAACCTTGGGGATGTCTTCTAACACAAGGCACAATCTCAAGTTGAGCGATCTTTACTTTGCCCTTGTAAGTGAGGCTCAAACTCAAGTTTGACCCTTATGTGAAAGTCTTGGCATGTAATATGGTTCCTAATTCATTATGGTACATCATTCAATGTTGAGTAATCTAAGTTTGGATACAAAGTATATGTGTAGATATAAAAATGACTAGTATTATCCTTGGTGTATTATTTAAATCCTAAAAGTAATAGCATTTTATTTTAATCTTATAGATATATACAAAGAAGGGAAAGATGAAGATAACATTGCTCAACTAGAACATCATCATGAAAGCCCTACTAGAGAGATCAACTCTCATGATTCAAATGCTAGAAATAATGAAGACAACATGGTGGAGGTAGATCACATCGATGGTTCAGCTTTACAAACATCTTCAAGGCCTTCAAGTGATAGGACTAAAGAGACTAAGGACATTCCTGATTTGAAGTTAATGTTGAGGTTAGTGAGAATAAAGATAAAGTTAATGAAGAGCTTCAAGAGAATTTTGCAACCAAGAAGAGACAAGAAGAGATTGTCGAACAAATTGATGAGGCTACATATGCTACGAATAAAGGGAAAATAGTTGAAATCGAGGACTCTGTGGTGGCCGAGGGTGTTGAAAAAATTGATGAGGCTACATATGCTACGAATAAAGAGAGAATAGTTGAAATCAAGGACTCTGTGGGAGCAGAGGGTGCCAAGAAAACTAAAGGTAGATCTTTTTCAATAGGATCTTATTTAAGATGATTTATTCAGCAATTCTGTGTGTTAAAAAGTATGTTTCTCAGCGAGAGTTGTTTTTGCAGGTACAACTGCTTTCTAACAATCACAAGTTAAGTGCACAAGAAATAGAGCAACGTGTTGAGGAGCTACGTTGTTCTGATACACAAAAGAGTAGGCCTCTAGGAAGTTTATATTCTTTTGAGAGAGATGGAGATAGATTAGTATTTCAATCTTCACCAATCAATAGGGAAATGCAATCAAGTCTAGGAGCCATCATCATAGATGAGTATGGGACACATTATCTCACATACACATTCACATTCATTATTCTACATACACATCCATGCATCCACATCTAGCAATGACCTTCTACCCTACCTTTTAAATCTAAATAATACAAATGACATTAGGTCTATTATTTTGCTTAATCGGCTAGGTCAATCTCCTATTACACATGGTCATAATTTATTTATCGATTTTCAAGATATACTGGAAGAATGGCTCCAATTCACCTCCCAATTTTTGCGAGAAGAGCTCAACGAATATTCAGATAAAGTGGAAAACTCATCTTCACACTTACCATTGTATGGTGATAAGCTAAAGTATGTCCAATCAAGAGGGGAAAAAAGAGAAGTAGAATCCATAAGCAAGGATCTAGCAATGTTGGCATCCAAAGCTGGAGTACCATTACTATCCAAAGACTAGCTAAGCTTGTTAAAAGTGTGTTACAAAAGAAGGATTTTGAGTGATCGACACGCTATTACTTATGCTACTCACTTGGGATATGATCGTGGTCATCTCATAAGTGGAGTTGCAGCAAAAGCATACATATCAAGGCTACAAAAAGCTTACTTGAGCTTATGGGTAGGATAATGTCTGGTTTATATTAAACATTAAGTGATAGTATAATCAAATTCCAACCTAACCCATACTAGTTGTTGCTGCAGGTCGAAGGAAACCATTTCTGAGGTCTAAACGTGCAGTTTGAAGTATGGGATCTGCACAAATATCAAGACTTGTTGGGTGCAGAATGTTTGGAGCCATTTTGTACTAAAAGCCCATAAGATAGACTTAGGCTTTGGCCAAAACAATGTGCCTAGATGGGTTTAATTTTTGGATTGTACGAGTCAAATCTTTATACTATTGTATCAAGCAATCAAATGCCTCCAAACTTACTATCATTTGATTATCTCTTTTGTCAATATTTGCAATTTGATTGCAATGAAGATGTGTTTGTTTTTTATTGAAGATATTGCCTTGTCAAGGTGTAAGGCTATGAATATTATAATTTAATTTGGATAGACTCAATTATCTCAATAGTGAAAATATTTTATACATCATATTCAATAAATTTGATGAAATTTAGCATTGACAATTGTCAAGCGTTTTTCTGAAAGATGTTTTGGGCCTGTGTATATATGTGTGTGTGGCATGTGTGAAGAGTTTGGTTTTGAGGGCATTGCCAGGTGTACAGGGTGAACAGTTTGGTGTTGAGCTTGTTGTAGGCGTGTCGGGAAGTGGTCTACCCATTGGATGTGGTATCAGCTAAGTCTTTGTTTGGTTGTGTGCGTGTCCCAAGTACAGTGGGCACTGGAAGCTGCATTTGAAGAGTATGTGAGGCATGGGGAGCAATTAATATTGGTGTGGCCAAGGTAGCCTTGAGCTTTGGTGTGAAAAGGGATGTTATGGTGGCCATTTTTCAAAATAAATAAAATAAATAAAACAATGATTGATGTGGCCAACTAAAGCAATAGCCACGTTGAGGTTTCTTGAACCGCCAGCGAAGGAGTTCTGGAACGTGAAGCAAAGAAGCTGGCGAGTGCGAGTCGGCGCAGCTGTAGACAAAAGGTGAAACGCTGCCTTGTTTTGTTTGGGGGCGCTGGGGCACAGCTGCAAGCATTGCAGAGGAAGGAGCAGCTGGTGCCGTGTGTGGGAGATGCACTGGGGTGCGGTCGCATACGACTGAGGGCCCGGGTCAGTCTGCAGAGAGAGATGCCTTTGGGTGTGTGGCCATCGTGTAGAGGTTGTGGGGGCCCCCCTTGTGAAGTGCAGGGTGCTGGCGTCAAGGTGCAAAACAAGTGTGGAGGCGCAAAGGATAGCAAGTGGGTGGAGCGACGCCTGTGGGAAAGAGACGGGAGGTGGTCGTGTGACTGGAGCAGTGGAACAAGGTGGTCAAAGGTAGCTGCTGGCGAAAGGAGAAGACGGGTGTTGGCGTAGCTACAAGACAGAGCCAAGGGAAGCGCTGGGGCGCAGAGTAGAGGCGTGGCTGCTGCTCGTGTAGTGACTAGAGCGTAGACGCTAGGGTGGCCGCCTTAGGAGCTGGGCAGCGTGGAGCGCAGCTGTAAGGTACACACAGCCGGGTGGTCGAGCTGGCAGCTCTACTGGTGGATAGCAGAGGCTGGGCGATATCAGAGAAGAGAAGGTTGGCCGCCTTGAGTACAAGAAGGAGCTGGAGGCGCAAGGGGTCCGCCAGAGTGGCTGACAGCGCAAGGAATGAGCGCAGGTGCTGTTGGTGAAAAGCTGACAGGGCTAGGTGAAGCCGTGTAGGAGACTGGCTAGCAAAGGTGACGAGCTGGCAAAGAGGACAGGTTGAGGTGATGGCCGTCTGCTGACAGGTGGGCAAAGGCGAAAGCAGAGGGAGCCTGTGAAGTGGGGTGCAGTTGCTGAATGGTGGAAGCCGTTTGGGCTCTCGACAAGTAAGAGAGGCTGGATGCCCAGGAGGGCTCGCGACTAGTGGAGGATTGTGACGAAAGGAGAGCAAAGCGTAGCTCGCGACTAGTGGAGGATTGCCGTGAAGAAAGGAGAGCAAAGCGTAGCCTGGTGTGGGCCGCATAGGTGAAGCCGACAGTGGACAGCGTGAGCGGGTGCCGAGTGAAGCAAAGAGACAGGGGTAGTGGTGCTTGGTGGTGGGGTCGGTAGCACGGCAGATAAGCTGCAACCAAGAGGAAGTGGGTTTGAAGTGACTGGGAGAGGATTAGCACAGAGACAGAGAGAGAGAGAGAAAGAGAGGTGTTTGGGTAGCTGCTGGCGACACATGCAGAAGTGATGGGCTGCAGAGAGTTGAGGGTTAGCTGGTGGGGCGCCTTCTGAAGTGAGAGTGGCCGGGTTCATTCTGGTGTGATTGACACAGCATGCAGGCGAGAGGTTTGCGGTGATTGGGGATGTGGTGTATCCTCGGCAGTGTGACAGGTCTGAGTGTTTGTAAGCTGTGTGAGTGAGGCTTCTATGTCGGGAGAAGCTTGTATGAAGTGTTTTCTGAGAATATATTGCTGGGTGTTTGCTTTGTCTATGGTGCCCCTGTTTTGTGCTGTCTTGCTGGCGTGGGTTGGGTGGTGAAGTGTGAGAAGAGTTCCAGCAGCCGGTGGGCTGGTGGTGCCTCCGTTCGTGTTGTTATTCCAAGTTTGGGAGGTGAAGGGCTATAGAGGCAGTGGTTCTTTCTTCTTTTTTTCACCTCACATTCTTCTGGTGCCCCCACTGAGGATAGCTCTGGTGTTGTTCTTTGCCTAGAAGGGCGTATGTTCCACTGTGTGTGACTTTTTGGAGCAGATGGAGTTGGCATGCATTAGTAATCATGTGACAAATGAAGAGCAGGTTCTGAAGCTGATAAAGATTTTCTTGAAGGGAGATGCCCGAAGTTGGCTTAAGGGTTTTGAAGCACAGGATGCGGCATGTGAGCTACATGGTGTTTTGACTTTAGACAGGTTGAAAGAAGGCCTTTTGGAGCGTTTGCAGTAAGCGGAGGATTCTAGTGTGCTTTGGCAGGAGTTGAGCATCTTGAAGCAGGTCCATGGGCAATCACTTGATGATTTTGTGAAGGTATTTACATGTTTGTGGGGTAAGTGGTGTATGACATTGAAGCAAGAAATTCCTCCTAAGTTTCTAAAAAAGAGCTTGTTTATTGATGGTTTGTTACTCCATTTGAAGGTCAGGGTTGAGTTGAAGAATCCCAAGTCATTTGATGATGCAATTAGGGTTGCTAGGGAAAAGGAAGGCAAGATTTTGAAGCAAATGGAGATGGGTATTTATGAAGCAGATGAAGATGGGTATTTATCCGTATGAAGGTGTTGTGTCTGCAAGGGATATGCAGGTAAATTTGGTTGAGGTGAGTAAGAGTCCTATGCAAAGTTTGATTAGACAGGAGCCTCAAAGGCCGATAAGGTACAAAGGGGGATGTTTTATGTGCCTTCTGATTTTTTCCCAAAGTCTTTAAAGCAGGTGAAGGTGGATGAGAAGCAGGTGAAGGAGCAAAGTGAAGATAAAAAGTTGCGAGTGGATTCTTCTTTGGATTTGGACGTCATGGCTGTACATGACAGTGAGTTGGAAGGTTCTATTGGAGATCATTTGCATTTGGATCTGGATGATATGCATGCACATGGAAGTAAAGAGGATGATGCCTTGGGATTGGCTGATGATAAGAAGGAAAAGGAGCTGGATACGAAAGAGGAGCTGGATACAGGATGCTTTAAGGATGATTCTTTGCCGGATTTACCAAGGGAGGAGGATGGGGTAGAGACTTGTGATGAAGTGAAGATGGCTTGTGATGCAGGATGTGGAGAGTATGGAGGAAGATCCTATTATCCTGGATTTTCTTGGACAGCTTGATGGTGGTTTGGTACCTGTGATGAATGATGTGGATTGTTTTCCATTGGATGCATTATGTGCTGGGGAGTCTTTGGATGATGATACCAGGGGGGTTGGCAACACTCAAGAAAGTATGCATGTAAATTGGGCTGATGAAGAGTGTTATGATGAGAGTATTGTGCTTGAGGATGATATTTGGGAAGTTGCTAGCCTTGATGAGCAGGAGCCAAAGATAGACATGGATGCTGATATGGTTGAGAGTGTAACAAAGGCTTCTTTGCGGGTTGCTGAAATGCTAAAAGCAAAGTCCATGGATGATAAGGGTTTTGAACCAGTTGAGCTGTATGGTTGTGAAGAGATGCCTGAAGTACAAGAGCTGGAAGTGCTTGTGGACACTGCTGTTGGAAAGGATGTGGATTTTTGTGTGCAAAAAGGTCAAGATGTTGGAACCTGGCCTTCACAGGTGTTGATGAATTGGATGCTAGATGCTGCAATGCCACAGGTTTTGAAGACAGGGAGGTTTGTTGTGGGTGAAGTGGACGGAAATGATTTTCTGATGCATATGGTTGATGTTTGGTATGCAGTGATACAGCCATTGGTTTTAACAGATGCTGGGGAATGGGATGGTGAGTTGGAGCTGTTTTCTTTTGATCCTGGTGGATAGCTACTCGACTTTATGCTTTTGCTGCTGAGCATGAATGCTCTAGCAGATGGGGGGGTTGGCAAAGTATGTCAGGCATTTTTCTGAAAGATGTTTTGGGCCTGTGTATATATGTGTGCGTGGCATGTGTGAAGAGTTTGGTTTTGAGGGCATTGCCAAGTGTACAGGGTGAACAGTTTGGTGTTGAGCTTGTTGCAGGCCTGTCGGGAAGTGGTCTACTGGTGGAGGTCCATTGGATGTTAAGTCTTTGTTTGGTTGTGTGCGTGTCCCAAGTACAGTGGGCACTGGAAGCTGCATTTGAAGAGTATGTGAGGCATGGGGAGCAATTAATATTGGTGTGGCCAAGGTAGCCTTGAGCTTTGGTGTGAAAAGGGATGTTATGGTGGCCATTTTCCAAAATAAATAAAATAAATGAAACAATGATTGATGTGGCCAACTAAAGCAATAGCCATGTTGAGGTTTCTTGAACCGATAGCGAAGGAGTTTTGGAACGTGAAGCGAAGAAGCTGGCGAGTGCGAGTCGGCGCTGTTGCAGACAAAAGGTGAAACGCCGCCTTGTTTTGTTTGGGGGCGCTGGCTGCAGGCATTGCAGAGGAAGGAGCAGCTGGTGCCGTGTGTGGGAGATGCGCTGGGGTGCGGTCACATACGACTGAGGGCTCGGGTCAGTCTGCAGAGAGAGACGCCTTTGGGTGTGTGGCCATCGTGTAGAGGTTGGGGGGGGCCCCCCTTGTGAAGTGCAGGTGCTGGCGTCAAGGTGCAAAACAAGCGTGGAGGCGCAAAGGATAGCAAGTGGGTGGAGCGACGCCTGTGGGAAAGAGACGGGAGGTGGTCGTGTGACTGGAGCAGCAGAACAGGGTGGTCAAAGGTAGCTGCTGGCGAAAGGAGAAGACGGGTGTTGGCATAGTTGCAAGACAGAGCCAAGGGAAGCGCTGGGCGTAGAGTAGAGGCGTGGCTGCTACTCGTGTAGCGACTAGAGCGTAGACGCTAGGGTGGCCGCCTTAGAAGCTAGGCGACGTGGAGCGCAGCTGCAGGTACATAGAGTCGGGGCCTCCCTTGTGAAGAGCAGCGAAGACAGGTGGTCGGGCTGGCAGCTACTGGTGGATAGCAGAGGAGCTGGGCGATATCAGAGAAGAGAAGGTTGGCTGCCTTGAGTACAAGGAGCTGGAGGGGCAAGGGGTTCGCCAGAGTGGCTGACAGCACAAGGAATGAAGGCACAGGTGCTGCTGGTGAAAAGCTGATAGGGCTAGGTGAAGCCGTGTGGGAGACTGGCTGGCGTCAAAGGTGATGAGCTGGCAAAGAGGACAGGTTGAGGCGATGGCCGTCTACTGACAGGTGGGCAGAGGCGAAAGCAGAGGGAGCCTGTGAAGTGGGGTGCAGCTCTGCTGAAGGGCAGGTGATGGTGGAAGCCGTTTGGGCTTTCGACAAGTAAGAGAGGTTGGATGCCCAGGAGGACTCACGACTAGTGGAGGAGGATTGCCGTGAAGAAAGGAGAGCAAAGCGTAGGCTGGTGTGGGCCGCATAGGTGAAGCCGCGTAGGTGAAGCCGACAGTGGACAGCGTGAGCGGGTGCCGAGTGAAGCAAAGAGACAGGGGTATTGCTGCTTGGTGGTGGGGCGGTAGCACGGCAGATAAGCTGCAAGAGGAAGTGGGTTTGAAGTGACTGGGGGAGGATCAGCACAGAGACAGAGAGAGAGAGAAAGAAAGGTGTTTGGGTAGCTGTTGTCTGCAGGCGACACATGCAGAAGTGATGGGCTACAGAGAGTTGAGGGTTAGCTGGTGGGGCGCCTTCTGAAGTGAGAGTGGCCGGGTTCATTCTGGTGTGATTGACACAGCAGGCAGGCGAGAGGTTCGCGGTGATTGGGGATGTGGTATATCCTCGGCAGTGACAGGTCTGAGTGTTTGTAAGCTGTGTGAGTGAGGCTTCTATGTCGGGAGAAGCTTGTATGAAGTGTTTTCTGAGAATATATTGCTGGGTGTTTGCTTTGTCTATGGTGCCCCTGTTTTGTGCTATCTTGCTGGCGTGGGTTGGGTGGTGAAGTGTAAGAAGAGTTCCAGCCCGTGTGGCTGGTGGTGCCTCCGTTCGTGTTGTTATTCCAAGTTTGGGAGGTGAAGGGCTATAGAGGCAGTGGTTCTTTCTTCTTTTTTCACCTCACAACAATATACTCGCTCTTTTATTTTTTTGGTTGAACTTCTGAGGTATTGGAGTGTTTGTCTATGAAGGTTTAAGACCATCCATATCATGGATGAATTTATGTTGTTGTTGGCACATAATATATTTATTTAAAATTTTGAATGTCCATTAACCATACATTTTGTTTTCAACAGGATATGTTGAAGCATATAGCTTTGATTTCAAGTGTACAGAAAACTTACTATTGAGGTGGCACCAATCATTGGTGACTCATGTACCTAGAAGCAAAAGAGTTCCACCACCCCCAGATACAATAAGGAAACAAAGAAGAGTATTGATACTTGAACTCAATGGTGTTTTACTTAAGACCATTGAGATGCAACATGGTGATGTATGTCCAGACTGGGCCAAACATATGCATCTTGTGGAAGAGAATACAAGTGTTTGGCATTTGATTTGCAAAGATGCATTCACTTTCCTTGATTTTTGTATGCAATGGTTTGAGGTATGGATCTGGAGTACTAATAGACTACAAAGGACTCGACGCATTCTTGAGTTGTGCTTTCCTCGGCACCATCAAAAGTTTAAGGTAGGCAGCATGTCAAAAGACAGATCTTCTAATTGGATATCGATTTGTATACCACAAAAACTTGGATGTAGCATGGAGAATTTTTCATGACCTGAATGGAAATAACACACTAATTTTTTATGATACCCTCTACAATGTAATGTGGAATATGCCCGAAACCTACTTGATTTTTCCAAAGATGTGGAATCAAAATATAGAGGAGCTTCAAAGTTTTTTGGAGACAACAATCAGCGCATGGTTACTTGGTTGGATTTATGCAAAGAACAAACGGAAGTATACTTGCAACACTTTAGTAAATGAAGCAGCTTATGATAGAGAAACTTTGTATGTATTGGAGCAATACATGAGAAAACCCTATGTTTGAGATACAATTTGTACTCAATTATTATCTTGACAAAGTGTCTACGAAGGGTTTTTGTCTTCGGATGAATTGTAAACTTGAATGTAACAATCTCATTGAAATTTGATTGCTTCTAGTGTTTCTAAACACCACACTCTTTGGAGATCCCTCAGTTCTAAGGTTCTTTTTCCAAGTGTTCTTTAGCATTATTATCCCATGTTTTTACTTCAATGTCCCTCAAATTTGAGCATATATATCATGATTTATAATCTTCATATAGTGTCTAAGATGGGTTTTTATATGTGGATCAATCGTAAACTTAGCACATTGTTACTGTCATTGAGATTTACTTTTTGTTTTGTTGTTTCTAACACCACACCCTTTAGAGATCTCTCATTTCTAAGGTTCCTTTTTAAGTGATATTTGGAATTCTTTTGGAAAATTAAATAAAGCCTATGTTTTTACTTCAATGTCTCAAAGTGGAGATAGTATTTAACATTATCTTCTTCATATGAAAGGTGTTGTATAATCTCAATTAAGTTTAGTGTCATGTTTCCCTTGTCCTTCCAATATTGTTGCATTGACGTGTGTATCTATACAACCACAAACAAATATGCCAAATAGTTGTGTCAAGATATAATCTAATGGCACAAAGAGTGCACCAACAAATAGATGTTAGCTCAAACTACACAAAAATACCGAGTTTCCAACCAATCCTATAAGAAATGGGACTTGAATAATTCCCAAAATTCCTAAATTTGTCTTTTAGTGCAAGAGAGGGCCAACATAAAGGTTGCCTTTTCCTCGGTTCTCACAGACTGTGAACCTTAATTGTATTCTAAACTAAACAGATGGTGGAGCTTAGGCTAGAATAGAAGGCAATGGAATCTTAGGTTCATGAATATCTGGTCAAAATATATCCCTCCTAAAATTTCATGTTTGATGTGGCTCATATTGCATCATGCCTTGTGGACAAATTCACATGCAGCTTCAATGGGGAATAGGCGATGGTACATGTGAGGGTTGAAGTCAAGAGGAGGAAACTATGCCTCATCTCTTCATCTCTTGCCAGAAAGTTAAACTAGTGCTCTCCTTTTTACAACAATGCATATATTCTAACCATCCCACAAGATCTTAACTAGAAAGATCTTCTGTCGGGGGAAGCTAATGGGTGTTCAACTAAAATATGGAATGTAACCAGAGCAGATTTTTTGTGGAATGCTTGGATTTGTAGAAATATGATCCTTATAGTTTGATATGCTACAGGGACTAGGGAATGAACTAAAGGATACAACGGAACTTTTATTGGCTGAGATAGAAGAATTGAATGAGAACAATGATGGTGATAATACCATGGAAGAAACAAGAGTTGTAGAGTCAAAGATGATTTACAAGAAGAGGGAACTAATGGCAGCCTACGAATAGGGATGAAGAATTAATGCATTATATCATGGACTTTCTTGAGGTTCAGGCTTCTCTGTGAAACTGCAGATGTGATAAGGAGTTAAGATTCTCCAAAAAAAAGAATCTTTTTTTGAATTTAGTCTCAAGTTCCCTCATAAAACATTTATAAATGAAATGAAATTGTTAAGTCATTGACCCATTATGGCAACAATATATCCGTTGACCCACTATCAAATTAGCCCATTATAATCCCTTTGCTTATGAAATTTGTTTTCTCGATCACCATGGTTCTACTGTAAAGCTAATTGGCTTTCTCAATAAGCTATCAAAACGAATGTTTTCAAAAAAAGAACTAATTAATTTGTAATGTGTAGCTATGAGAACTCAGTTTGATTAATCTTGTAAATTGTAATTTGTAATGTTTTCAAGTAAGCTTAAACAAGTTTGATTAATCTTTATTACTATACTAAACTTAAACATCAAGTTTGATGAATCTTTATTATTAGTACTTATTTATGTTTAAATACAAAAGTTTTTATATTAAAACATTGGAAAAGTCATAAATTAATATCTATTTAAGCCAATGTATCTAAAGAAGCAACAAATTAATAAATACAAGCCCTTCATGTGCAAGGTTTAATTTTTTCACCCTTCCATGAGAAGGGAAATTTGTTTTTTATAGCACTTCAAGAGAAATACTTAACTCTTTCTTATACTTAGTAGGTTAAAATGTCACTACTTCCACAACCTTCAAAAATAAACACTATTTACGGACATACTTGGTGGTGTGTGAGAGGAGACAATATTGGGAATACCAATTATACACCAATGGATCTTTGCTTGTCTTGCCATTAATGTGCATGACTCAGTGAACCAAGAGAAAGTTTGATAACCTTTGATGGCCTCATGAGGGTCACTAATCGGTGTTCGGGAAATACATTTTAATGAGCTGGATTGAAAACCTTCTCATTGTAATTTCAAGAGGAAATTGACCATTTTGAGAAGGCATTTCTCTATAAATTTTGTAAAATATACCTAAAACCTAAAATTTTTGAAGAGGATTCTTTTCCTTCTCACATTGATTTGAGCAAGCTCTACACAAATTTGAACAAGTTCTGGACTAAGTCAAAACTATCTTTTCTTGAACCACCACCTGCCAATAATGTCATGATAGCTAGTAGAGTGGATGTGGTTTTGTGGCTATGGTGATGTTGGCAAGGGTTTTTTTGCTACTAATGAAAGCTAGAGGGGCACAAGTGGTGTCACTAGAGATGGATCCCATACGTGCTTTTACAAGCCTTGATGGAAGTATTTCCTATCTGTTGAAATATACAAGTAAATAGGGTGTGTGTGGGAACAAGCTCTTGGATAGAGGCTGTAAAAGAGATGTAATTGTGAAAGAACCTGTGAAAAGGTTAGAAGAATCTACTGGGAGAGAATAATGGGTAGCATGAGGGAATTCAGGAGTGTGGAGATATTCTGGGAATTTAGGAGTGTGGAGATATTTTGGGAGATATTCAGGGAAAAGAGAAGAGGTGGAGAGAAATAGGCAAGAGGTGGAGATATTCTGGGAGTGAATCATGGAGAAATCAATGGGATTTGATGCTTGATGTAAACTCTATAAATTGAGGCATAGCCCTAATGATAATTTGCTGGTTTTTGAGTATCCATGCCTACATTAATCTATTTGCTAATTATTCACTAATTATGTCTTAATCATTTCTTAATCACTTTGTTAATGATGTTGATTCTAGTGTATGATCCACCATAGCTCATCATTATGCTCAAGTTTCAACATGGTATTAGAGCCATGCCTAGAATCAATTAGGTTTATGAGCCCATTAGTTAATTAATGAGAATTAGTAGATAATTAGCAAAAAAATCAAATTTTTAGTGAGTTTTCCACTTCCCCCTTCACCCCTAGCCAGTGGAGGATCTCTAGCACCTTGCACACTCTAAATTAGGGCACAAGCTTCTAGCACATGGCAGCTAACGTCTTTGGCTACAAGCCCATCAAGAAAACGCAGCAAACTGCCGACGCTACCATGAGAAATCGACGTTTTTTCCAGCACAGTTTTTTCTGACAGTTTTGCAGATCTTGTGCTCATCAAGTCAACTTACTTCAATTCCTCTTAGCCCAAGGGGTAATCAAGCATGCTCTACAAGCTGGTGAAGACAGAATTCAATTTCATCAAGTCTACATTGAGATCAAAGCTCTTCATCAAATCTGCAGGTGACTTTGGTAAAACAGAGATTAAGCTTTCAATATTTGGTCAAATCTTGTGTTTCTTGGCTTAATCCTCTACTAGACTCATTGTTATTGATTCCTTTGAAAGCATTTGAGCTCATTTGAAGTGGAAGGCACCAGATCTGAACTCCCCGCATACTCTGTTTTTTGCACACAAACCAATCAGTGATTTAATCACTGTATTTTGGTACAATTGAGGGTTCAAATTAACCATTAGGTATCTGATACAGATCCCTATAACTTCAGATTTCAAATCGGAGTTGGTTTAATACTCCAACCATCCCGTACAAATTGGTTATCCTTAATTTAGTGTAATTTCTGGTGATTTTATGCTGATAAAATTATTGTAATCATCTACTAAACACCAGATTGAGTTGTAAAAGGGTAGACACTGCCCTTGAATCTTGAAATTGGATCAAGAGGTAAGACCCCCTTCACATCACCATAAATTCAGCACAGGAAATAGCCAAATTTAATGGGAAACAGTTTTATACATGGCAGATAAAAACCATGTATTTGCTGATGAGGAAAAATCTATGGGGATTAGTTGAAGGGAGAGATGAATGCCCAGAGAGAGGAGAAAATGAGTGGAAGAGTAGGAATGAAAAAGCATTGGGACTTATTGCACTCAGTTTAAATGATGAAATCATTCATCATTTCACAGGGATACAGTGGGCAAAAGATGCATGGGATGAACTCAATAAATTATTTGGTACACAAGCAAAAAATTCCAAGATAAATCTGTTAATGCAATTCTACAAATTGGACATGAAGGAAAGTGAACCTTTAATCACACACTTGAACAAATATAAAAGCATTAAGCAATAGCTGGCAGCTATTGGCAAAAAGGTAGAAGATGATGAAGCATTAGCTGTACTTCTGAAGAGTGTGGACAAAGGAGATTATGAAAACATTGTAGCAACATTAAAGAATGTACCTGAATTGAAGATACACGAGATAGAAGCAGCTCTACTGGAGCAAGAGAGCAGAGGCAAAGAGAAGAAAGGGCTCGACTCAATAGCAGCAGAGGAAAAAGCATTCTTCACCCGAGGAGAATTCTCTCGAGGACGAGGACGAGGAAGAGGCAGAGTAGGAGGGAGGACCTTCACTTGCCACAAATGTGGAAAGCCAAGACATATGGCGAGAGAATGTACCTGAATTGAAGATACACAAGATAGAAGCAGCTCTACTAGAGCAAGAGAGCAGAGGCAAAGAGAAGAAAGGGCTCGACTCAATAACAGGAGAGGAAAAAGCATTCTTCACCTGAGGAGGATTCTCTCGAGGACGAGGACGAGGAAGAGGCAGAGTAGGAGGGAGGACCTTCACTTGCCACAAATGTGGAAAGCCAAGACACATGGCGAGAGACTGCGCTACAGCAAACCCAGTGAAGAAGGAACGACATCGGCAAACTTCATGGAGGCTCCAAGGGAAGTGGAGTCGGATCATCTTTTCTGAGAGAGAGAGAGAGAGAGACCCCACAACCCAATGTAACCTACCCCAACAAAGTAAAACCACCTCTGAGCCACCGATGATGTAGGCCAAGTGGTAGATGTATGTGTGAGCACTTTAGTCAAGGTCGCGGGCACTTATAGTAGCCTTGGACACATAGAGAGAGAGAGTGTCAAGGACTATGGAGTTTAGGGACTTGAGGCACTGGTCGCGGGCTATCAAGTAAGAGGGAAACTTACAGGGTCCAGGTATGCTAGGATTATTCACTTGAGGGGAGGTGTTGAAATATACAAGTGAATAGGGTGTGTGTGGAAACAAGATCTTGGATAGAGGCTGTAAAAGAGAAGATGTAATTGTGAAAGAACCTGTGAAAAGGCTAGAATAATCTACTGGGAGAGAATAATGGGTAGCATGAGGGAATTTAGGAGTGTGGAGATATTCTGGGAGATATTCAAGGAAAAGAGAAGAGGTGGAGAGAATCAGGCAAGAGATGGAGATATTCTGGGAGTGAATCATGGAGAAATCAACGGGATTTGATGCTTGATGTAAACTCTATAAATTGAGGCATAGCCCTAATGAGAATTTGCTGGTTTTTGAGTATCCATGCCTACATTAATCTATTTGCTAATTATTCACTAATTATGTCTTAATCATTTCTTAATCACTTTGTTAATGATGTTGATTCTAGTGTATGATCCACCATAGCTCATCATTATGCTCAAATTTCAACACTATCTTGATTCTTGAATATGTTGTTACTACTACTAGTCACTAGAACATTCTCATGGTAAGCCACATGAAGAAGATGAAAAACAATGACATTGTCTATACTATTGGGGCTACTTTGCCAATGACATTGGCATTCATGGGTTGTAAACCCATCCTAGATTTAAAAAAATAGCCATAAAGTCTAGTGACATTTTTTTATTACTACATCACAAGAATATTATCATGTAAGCCACATGAGGAAGATGATACAATGATTGTTGACATCTTTGTCACTACTTCTAAGTTTAAGAACATTATCAGGGTAAGCCACATGAAGAAGATGAAAAACAACGCCATTTTTTGTGTGCTTTGGTTCTTCTATATACGACTTTTTTTTCTATTGGGGCCACTTTTCCAGTGAGGTTAACATGCATGGATTTGGAGACCTATCCTTCGAGTAAAGAAAATAACCATAAATCCTTAGACTGACCACTAGGTGTTCCTTGAAACCAAGACTAGCCTCATTGCCTTGGCCAACGAAAGGTTAATGGACTTGGGTTATGCCACTGATGGACAAAAGAGTTTGATGTGAGAGCTCTTATGTTCACAAATGGATGCATATGTGTGTGCGATTGAGAGAGTGAGTGGGAGAGAGGGGGGCCAACAAAGGTTCATTACTACCACAACATGACAAGCCAATAGTCACACCACCTGTTCAATGACAAGCAAAGAAAACCACTAACCATTCAGCATCAAACAAGAACCATTGTCACCAAAGCCTCCAAGCACACTAGCATTACAAAATTGGGTACTTTAACGTCACCACATGCCATCTATCAGCATATGAAGAAACCTGGCAAAATGATTCCCTCATTTAACTACTACTACTAGAGTAATCCATCAAGCAATGAACAAGGCAACACTGACATCCATGTTCTTCTCGATAAACTGATAAGTGCAAGCAAAACATTTCTCACCCTCCTTTTATTGCTTACTTTAGCTCCCCCACTAACTAGTTAGAGTGCTCCTCGACCACAGAGGGTAGAGCTCGTACAACTGGAAATACTTATAGGTACATCACTTGGCTAGCCTAATTACCAATCCACTTGCAAACTTGGAAGAGAATCCTTCTTAGAGACCCAACCCAAACTTGCTTCCACTTCCAACCAAACCCTAGCAAGTTTCTAGTGTGTAGTTTTGTTTTTGTTTTTCGAGCCGGGGTCAGAGATGAGCACGCTCATTTCTGAGGCTCGATAAGAGAAACACTTTTGTCATCATTAGCTTTGTCGTCTCGGTTCATGAGAACGGTTTCACTACCTAAGGCATGACCCCAAAATATATTGGGCATGACAGCGACCAAGAACTCCCGAAGGAGCCCACGTACTGTGGGCCTTGCCAAGTTTCTAGTGTGTAGTCAACCCTCTTCACTCATATCATTAGCATTTAGGAACTTAGACCCGATCACTCCTAGTAATAGGGTGTGGTGGGATGGTGATGAGAATGAATGTGATGGATATGAATGGACGTGATGTGATGGATATAAATGGATGTGATGTAAATGAATGTGATGGATGTGAATGGCTATGATGTGATGTGATGTGATGTGAAATGGATGTGATGTGATGTGATGTGATGGGAATGGATGGGATGTGATGTGAGTGGATGAGATGTGATGTGAATCGGGATAGATGTGAATGGATGAGATCTGATATGAGTGGATATGAAGGGATGTGATGCGGGATAGATGTGAATGGATGAGATGTGATGTGAATGGATGTGATGTGATGTGAATGAATGGGATATCTCTGAAACAAGCAATTTCATATTGGGTGTGAAGTGGTGTGACTATCTTGAAGTTTGCATGAAGCGTTGGCTAGGGGACTTGGGAACTCTTTTCCTTGGTACCCAGGACAAAACATAACCAAATTCCAAAACGGATTCTATCACTACAGTGGTTGGGTGGTTGGCTAACCCATGGGACTGAAGGTTGGACTGATGGATCCCTAAAATGAGTCTCAATTCTATTATGGTACAATAGATGAATTAAATCCTGGACAGTCCTTGTTCTATAGGAAAAGAATCAATGGCTGTGCCTCTCGATGAGGAAAAAAGCGTTGGTCTCTTATGATCCAAGAGAAAGTCTTTTCCTTGATCTTACCATGTGACTTATGGGCTCGGTCGGATCAGTTTGGTTAGTGATGACCTTGACTACGTTAGAATAAAAATATCCCATGGAGGAATCGCCCGTGCTTTCTTGGCAAGGGAAGTTTTTTTTCGGGTTCGTTTTGGAAGAACCGAGGGATTAGTCTCTTGTGTGGATATCTGTGGGAAACTTTGTCCTATGCAAGCAGTGCTACTTTCACTGTTAGCACCCCCAAATTCGTTACGCAGAGGGGGCAGGGATCTTTCAACATGAGACTAGAGCGGTCCACATAGGTGAAATATGGGGGTTTCGTCATAGTCTCTAAAACACACGAAAGATTGAAAGTAAGGGTGGTAGACTCTAGATTGGGTTGTGCCCCAATTTTCAACTTTTCAGTCCAAAAAATCTACTTTAAATCGGGGGTGATATTCCTAGTTCGGTCTGCCCTGATGAAAAAATACCTTGGCTCGTGATTCCAAAGGTGATCTCTACCCCACACTCTTAGGATATGAGAGGTTTGAGGGAGGGACCATCTCTCAAGTATCTTCACCATAGTATCACGCAAATCAAAATTTGGAGAGAGACATGCCGTCTAGAAGATGCATTGGAAGACTAAGAATCTTAAGTAGGCGTAACCCTCTTCCTACAATCATTCAATCCCAATTCAAATTATTCTAGTAAGTTAATTTATAAATCAACATTAGGTAGAACATATGTTCAAAAACAATCTCTATTAACAAGTCCTAGTAGGGACTAAGGTTGGCTCTGATACCACTTAAGGTCCCGCGCTTCCTAAATAGGGGAAACCTTTTAAATAGTCTCCTAAGTCTAACTTAGGGTAGTTTCCTACTTGTCGACATCTTGACCATTTAAGATACAAGGATACGATTAGTAGGTATGACCTAGTTCTATCTCACAGGGGGAGCGTGGTCTTTTCAAAGGATTTCTAAAATCAAACCACTGATAGAGTGATCGACTTTAATTTGGGCAACCTCTATTCTTGACTTCTAGAAACAATGCTTTTTTCCTTATCTATGCAAGGCATAGCCCGCTGAACTAGTTCTCTAGAGTAGGGTTGCTCAGGGATTTATTTATCTCGCATAGGGCTTTTATTAATTTATTGAAAAGTTACTTGACTAATCAGGTCCACCCATCCATAGGATGTGGCCGTCATGGCATCCCATCCTCCCACTTTCCACCCAACTCGCGTCAATCTATTTTCTAATTAATCCTACCCACTGTTTGGCATAAATAAATAAGTTTCTTAATTAAAATCCTTACACATGGTTCTTTTAAACAATCTTTATCAATAGTACACAATGTTTACAAACAAAGTATTTTAAAAATAGATACAATGTTCAAAATTATTCATATCCAAATCTAAGCTCTTTACTTTATTTTGTCGATGATCTAGAATTCGACCTTCCAGCCTCTACGGACTAGGCAATCCCTACGGGACCATACACCTCATTGTTGGCAACTAGCAAGACTCAAGCCGGCCTGCCGCCCTCTCATGCTCCATTGCTTGATCCTCCCGCTCCTCAGAGGGATGTCTATGCACTAGGGAGGGCTTATTCACCGCACTAGCCTAGGCATGCAAAAATAGGTAGCATCATAATATTCGCCTCCATTGGCAAAATCTTATTCTCCCAATGGTATTAGGGATACCTTGGGTCAACTCTGGGCCTCGCTAACATCGCCTCTTAGCTACATAGGCACAGAAACGGGGTTAGCGTCGAGGTTGAGAAGAATATACTTGTACTTCTTAACTCAATCAAGATAACACTTTATAATCTGAATTCTAGAACATGACAGATTTCATCACTTTCCTTGAAAAAACAACAATTTCACCATGAATAAATAAGAATAGCATCTCTTTCTTAATGTATTTAAAGGTATTATTAAATATTAATAATAAATAAAAATCTTCTTTTAAATGATGACCAAGCTAACCTGGTCATTATTTCTTTGTGAGGCTCCCAAGGAGAGAGATGGGGCGGCACATCTGGAGCAACTTCTCGAGACTCGCTGATGTGTGCGTCGTCTCTCGAGGTGATATTTTGGTGCTTTCATGAAGGAGCCAGTCTGCCCGCCTTCTTGTAGACTGTGATGCCATGAATCCAATGCTTGCTCAAGTTATGAGCAAAAAACCCCTAGCTCTGAATCACCTCTAAGAGACTAAAATCCCTTTTTAAAGTCACCACTAATGGGGGGGAAGGTGTCCTTAAATTGGATTTGCAAGGAGAAGGCTGCAACTAGAGGGAGACGAGGGGGAATCCTCCATTAAGTCTATTCACACGAGGGGGGGAGAGGGAGCGCACCTAAGGACACTCTACCCTCAAGGGTCATTAGGAATTTTTTGGACCCAAAGAGGGCCTTTTGGATTAACTTTTGATTAGGAATGGACTAATAGGAAGAGGGCTGGGTGCACATTTTTGACTTCTTTGACCCGTGGGGGCCTAGGCTTTGGTTTGCTAATGGGGCCTAACTACTCTTGCCCCCTACCTCTTGGGCCCAAACTTAGAGGTTCCCCCACCTAGAATCGTGCAGATAAAAAACCCTAAAAATTGAAAATTTTCAATTTTTTTTCCAAAAGTGTGTTTTCCCTCTCAAACTTCCCCCCAACATACTCTAGGTTTGGAAAGCTCATTTTTAACCTCTTTCATCCTCTTCTAAGCTCTCCATTGCTGCAAAAACTCTCTCTCCTTGTCAAGCTCCCTCAGTCTCAAGCTCCCTCTCCCTCTTTCTTCCTTTTCTAAGCTCTCCATTGCTGTAAAAACTCCATCCCTCTCAAGCTCTCCTTCCTTCTCAAGCTCCTTGCCTCTCAATCTCCCTCTCTCTCTCTCTCAAGCTCCCTCCCTATCCATTGTTGTAGAAACTCTATCCCTCTTTAGTCTACTCTAGATTCAGGAAGCCTATTCTCAAACTCTAACCCTCTTTTAAACTTTCCATTGCTGCACTGAAAACCCTGAACTTTCTCTCCTCTCCACTCCTCTGTTGTAAAACAACCTTTTCTTTTCCCTTCTTCTCTTTTCTTACCACCATGGCCTCTTCCAATAACGTGAGAAGACCTAGGGAGAAGGTGGAAGAGCATGTACTGCATAACACAAGAGATGATGAGAATGGAGTTTGGGCTCCAACAAGATTCAGGATTGGGGCTTGGGTCTACATCGAGTGCATCGACTAGGGAATATGCTACATCATTAGAAGGGACGGCTACAAGGCTTCAAACATACTAAGAAGGAAGGACTGGTTTGCCATAGTGCAACATGTGTATACCCTTGGAGACCTCTACATTCAAGGCCAACGACCAAGGTTTCCTTCAAATTTTGTCAGTGTAACATAAACACAGATTTAACAACATGCTAATATTGGAATTTTTGTTTCAAATTTTCTTATAATTCTCCATTTTCTTATGTCTCTTTGTTGCAGATATTTTCCCCTCTAATTATGGTGAGGAACAACCACTCTAAATCCTCACTGGAGTTTTCTATGCTATGCATGCATCCATCGGAGAGGCAATGTTTGTATCTCAAAGCCCAAGTGATCTTGTACAAAACAATATCTTTTTCTTTTCTCACTCATATTTTGTAGATAAAAAACTAGGTTTATTTGGCAAGCTAGAAGAGATCCCCAACCCCCCTCTTAACAATCCGGAATGGCCCAAACAGGTGCTTGGACCATCTTGTGCTTAAAGTTTAAGATGGTAAGTGATATCAAGACATCACTCAAGTTTTCAAAGGCATCTAGGTCAGTAGGGCTAAATTGGTTTTGTCTTTTACGTGTTTTTGTGCACATGTTCAATTCCATGCCAATGCACCAAACAAAAACAATGTATATTTGTAAGGAGGTACGGTCTGACCTCATTCAAGGATTACTAGGAGAGGGTTGGGACGTTAATGAGGGGTCACATCAAGGTGATGTGTATAAGTGCAATGTAGTAGATTCTACAGTGTCTTTCAGGTTCTTAAAGGCACGCTCTATTTTGTACATGCATCTGCACTACCAAAGATGGATGCAAAAGCACAAAACATGGATCCCACTTCAAGCCTTAGAAGAAGAAATTATGCCTATTGAGGTAGTTGTGATGATGCAAAATGGATGGATTGAGCGAGTGGCAGCAAGAAAGCATTAGATCCTAGCAAACCTACGTCAAAACTTTAGCATCATGGGCTTTGACAATGTGGAAGAGTCAAGTTTCAAGTTGATGAGAAGAAAGGTATATCTAATTCCACTACATGTCTAGAATTAACCCTTACACTTTCTGGTTATTGTGCCACTTTCTATATTTTCACAGATTGGGAAGCGTAAGGAGGGGACAACCATGGTCTCAAAATCATGGCAAATGGGGGACCTTGAATTTTCAACAGCAAGGTGCATAGCCCTACCAACACATAGTAGGCATGTGGAAGAGCTTGAAGATGAACTGGGTCTGTTTTCATGCACATCAGCAGATGGGGCAAGAGTTTCAGGATCGAGGTGAAGGCAATGATAACCTTTCAAGTCAACATTTCAAGTCAACAAGGAGATGGAGATCAACACGAAGTAAATCTCACAAGAGGGGCAAAAAATGAAGACATTGTAACAATTTTATATTAGATGACATGCTTGTAATTTTGTAGCAGGCTCTTTTTTAACCAATCTTTATTTAATTGAAATCTTAATATTTTTGCAAACTATAATTTTTTTTTCTAGTGATCTAGTGTGAAAAGGCCAAACTTTAAATTTTAACTATAAATAGCCAAAGGTGCCTTCTTTCTCATTTTAACGCGATAGAAACCAAGCACCAACTCATACTCTCTTTACATTTTCTCTCTTTCTAGGCCAAAATAGATAGAAACAAGATCTGTTATTATTCTGAAAAGGGGATTGATTACAGGGGGCGAAACTGGACATCTTGATGGGCTGGGGGAGGAATCTTACAATAGGAGAGGTAGAAGAGATAGATTAGATATGAACCTGTAGAAAAACCTAAGGTATTAAGATTGGTGACATTCAAATGATAAAATCGATGCGACGGTAAAAGAAGCGAGATTACTTTTTCCAGGCCATCCTACTAAGCAGCGTTTTATTTTTTTATAGTATAGCAATGTTTTTTTGCTCTTAAAAATGTTGGTGAGTAGCAAAAAAGCGCTGCTGCGTAGCAAAAAAAAAGCTACTGAGCAGTGGAAAAGCGCTGCTCAGAGCAACGCTTTTTCACCGCTCAACAGCATTAAAATCCCCGACACTTCCTCTTCCAAAATGCTACTAAAAAATGCTATTATGTTCCCGTGACGTGTTGTAGTGTATGTTGTTATATCAATCGATAACTCATGTGGTTTTTAAATAAAAGGTGTTGGGGTAAAGGCGTTATGCCCACCCTTATAGTGTGTACAAGCCCATAAGTTATAGTACATAGTACACTTAGTACTTTTAATGTACTAAGTGCACTATGTGTACTAGTGCAATATACATGTGTGATAGGGGAGTCACACACACACACTTGGTGAGTTGACTTATCCCCACAACTCTCTCTCTCTCTCTCTCCCTTGTTTCTCTGTGTATGTCTCCCATGAATGAACTCTAACCCTAATTCTGTTTTCTCCCCATCAACTGGTATCAGAGCCACGGTTGTGTCCGTGTGTGTGCGGGTGTGCGGAGTCATCTTCATCGCGAAGAAGAAGAAGCTCGGCTATGGAGCCTTGATCTTGGCACGAGCAGAAGAGATTGCTTGGAGCTTTCGGTGCTCAGCAAGGAGCACATGCGCTGCAAGACAGTGAGAACTGTCGTACAGCTGTGGGTGAAGCGAAGGACGACTTGACACAAGCCGGCAGAGACAGTGCGGTGAGCGTGTAGCGTTGGTGGCCACAAGGCATGTCAGGCGCCTACCTACTGCAACAAAGGCGTGTCGGATACGTAAGCCAAGGCGTACAGCCGAATATAGGCAAGGCGACGTCAATCGTGTAGGCGCTAGGCGATTCGGCTGGCTACTTGAGTCGAGCGTGGAGCAGCGGAACAGAACGGACGCTCACTGGCGGGCGTTGAACCATTAGCGACCTGTGCTAGGCGAAGTGCTGGGCGGACAGGCTAACGGGCGGAACAGAACGGACCTGTCCCGTTTTGCGATTGCAGCCCATTCAATGCTGATCGTCGCTGCCCAAACTGCAGCGCTAACCAGCCTGTAGTGCTGCCCAGGCAGCCAGCGTTACCCTGGCTGCTGCCCAACTGGGCTGCCATGCAGCCAGCACAGCCAGAGCAGCAGCGCCCACAGCAGCAATAGCAGCAGCACTAGGCGCAGCCAGCGCCTGCAAAGCAACGTGCAGCAACAGCCAGGCGGCGTCGCTGTACAGCACAGCAGAATCCGCACAGCACAGCAGCAGCAGAATCCGTATTGCAGGCAGTCCAAATACCACACCCCCCTCCTGCCAACAGAAATCAATCAGCAAATCTCAGAGAAATTCAGAATATCATAGGTATTTGCCTCTAATTTTTGTGAATTTCTTATCAATTAAATCAATTGAGCAGGTACAGGTGCCCAATTGCTCAATTTTTTGAGCAAAATTGGCAAAATTGGGTGACATTGGTCACAATCAGGATAAATTTGCAGGAAATTGGTCAAATCAGGATCCATTTGCAGGAAATTGGATGTCGAAATTTGGGGCTTTTGATGTAATTGTGCAATTAAGCACTCATACATGCTGTATGATGTGAAAAATCGCACATTTGGGCAAAATTGCAGTAGATTGCAGTGTAAATCAAGGGGCTTTTGTGCCGATTTGGTTGATTTGCATGCAGGCAATCGCATTTGATGCTGTGGATAATGTGTTGATGCCTTACAAGCACTCAATGTGCCTGTAAATCAAGGGGCTTTCATGTATTTGATGTATATGTGGCCAGGGGGAAGCATCGTGAACACACAGGATGCCTTCATGTGCGTCAATGTACCATGTATGATCAGAAATTGATCTCAAATCAAGGGGCTTTTCAAGTTTGTATGCTTGTTGAGCTTGGCAAAGCAGCAGGCAAGACATTTATGCCTTGAATCCTCAAAAATCAGCTTGCAGTCAAGGGGCTTTTGCCCAATTTCTGTTTGGGACTGTTTTATGCAGTGTTCGGGACTGTAAAAGTCTGATTTTTACTCATTTGGACAGCCAGGAGAGCATTTATTGCTATTGTACCTGCTGGTACAGATTTGGCACAGCTTTGTGCAAGTTTTGGCATGGCTGTACACTGTTTTGAGTGACTAAAAGGTTCAATTTCAGCTGCTGCACTTGCCGGGACAGGTTTGGTACATTACAGGTGAGCACTTAGTACTGCTGTACAGTACTTTGGAAGGGCAAAAGAACACATTTAAGGTGCTGTCCAAAATCTGCAGCAACCAGATTTTGGTGTTTTCATCACATAAAGTGGGAGAAAAGTTGCATTCTTGCTTCCGCAGTGGGAGATAAAGCTTGGGAGAACATTTGTGAGCACTTTGTGTGCTTAGGGTGCAGTGTTTGCACATCTTGGGTGCAGTGTTTGCACATTTGCAGGGAGTCAGGCATTGACAAGTTGCATTTTGCTATGGCAACCACAGGTGAGAGCTCTTCATTGCTTCACATCAAGAAGCTTGAAGGCTCGCATAACTATGATATTTGGCAAACCCAGTGCTACAATGTGTTGCTCCAGAAAAAGCAGCACAAGCCTATCAAAGAAAGGGGTGGGATGCCCGCTTCTCTTACAGCTGAAGAGTGGGAAGATATGGATGAGCTGGCAAGATCTACTATCATGTTGTCTGTGTCAGACTCATTACTTTTCAGCATTCGTGAAGAGAAGACAGCTTGGGGAATGTGGCAGAGATTGCAGGACTTGTATGCCCAACAAAGTGCCTCAAGCAAAGTGTATTGGTTGAAGAAACTCATAGGTCTTCAGATGAAGGAAGGGGCATCTATGACAGCCCATCTCAATGAGTTTAATGGTATTGTCAGCCAAGTTATTAATCAAAAGTTGGCAATGGACGATGAGTTCAAAGCCACTTTTTTGTTATGCACTTTGCCAGAGAGTTGGGACACATTCAGGACAGCCACTAGCAATTCGAATGCTATGCTGTCATATGCAGATGTTGAGTGTGCTCTTCTTCAAGAAGAGATGAACAGGAAAAACAACTCTGTTGGCAAGTCCAATGCAATGAATGCACGTGGGAGATCCCAGCAAAGGGGGAAAAGCCAAGAAAGGGGAAGGAGCAAGTCTCGCTCCAAAAAGGATTTGGAATGCCATTATTGTGGCAAGAAGGGACACATCAAAAAGCAATGCTACAAATGGAAAAATGATCAAAAGGAAAAGGGAAAAGGCAAAGACAAAGAGAAGGATGAAGCCAAAGATGTAAAGCCAAAGGGCAAAAGTGGAGTCAAGATCGAAGAAATCAATGTGTCACATGCAGGTGGCAGTGAGGATGAGGTCCTCTTTACGTCTTCACTTGATGCCCATTCACTTCTTACAGGTGGTCATGGTATGCACTCATGGATCATTGATTCAGGTGCCTCCTTTCATGTCACAGGTTGCAGAGACTTGTTTGTCAGGTACACTGCTGGCAATGAAGGAGTGGTTTATTTGTTGATAACCATGCATGCAAAATTCTTGGCAGAGGTGATGTGAGGCTTGTATTTTCAGATGGCTCACAGCTTATGCTCCATGATGTCAGGCATGTGCCTGAGATCAAGAAGAATCTGCTTTCTACTGGACAACTTGATGATGCTGATTATGTTACCACATTTGGTAGTGGAAAGTGGAAAATTAGTAAGGGCTCACTGGTTGTTGCGAGAGGCTCTAAGGTGGACACTCTTTATTTCATGCATGCAGGTGTTTGTCACCATGCTAATGTAAATGCAACCGAGCTTCCGGAAATCTCTATGTGGCATAGCCGGTTGGGACACATGAGTGTCAAGGGAATGGAGAAATTGTCTCGTTTGGGTTACTTGCCTTCTCTAAAGTTTTCAAGTTTTCAGTTTTGTGAGCATTGTATTTATGGCAGGCAACTCCAGTGCCCCCACAAGAAAGCTCTTGGACAGAAAGATGCTCAGTTAAAGCTTGTGCATACAGATGTATGTGAGATGCCTCAGCTTTCTTTGGGAGGGGCAAAATATTTTGTGTCTTTTATAGATGATGCCACACGTAAGGTGTGGGTTTATCCTCTTCGTTTGAAGAGTGATACATTCTCAGTGTTTCAGAAGTTTGTTGCTCTTGTTGAGAATTAAACTGGCAAAACACTGAAGGCTTTGCATTCCGACAATGGTGGAGAGTATACGTCCAAACAGTTTGAGGACTTTTGTGATGCTAAAGGCATCAAGAGGGAGCTCTCTACTCCTTATGATCCTCCACAAAACGGGACAGCAGAGAGGATGAACAGGACTATTCAGGAGAAGGTCCGTTCTATGTTGTCACATGCTGCATTACCTCATGGTTTTTGGGCTGAAGCTGTTATGACAGCCGTTCACCTTATAAACAGGTCACCTAACACGAGGCTTGGTGGGAAAGTGCCAGAAGAAGTATGGACAGGGAATCCTCCGTCATACAAGCACTTAAGAGTGTTTGGTTGCGTTGCGTACGTGCACATACGCAGGGAAATACGCACCAAACTTGATCCTAAGTCTCACAAATGCATATTCCTAGGCATTAGGAACTCAATGGAGTCTTTTTGGGCCCTTTAATTTGCCATGAGGTTATGGAAACGTTTAACTTTTTGACAAATAGGAGCCCGCCATGTAAGCAAAAACCAATGGTTTGTAAGAGAGGTGTAAGAGTGGTCAAAGGGTGCACTTTTTCCCCCAAAAAGGGGAGGGGGCAATTTTACAATTTTCGGACCTCCATAACTTCTACATACAAGCTCCGATTTGAGCGGAGATTATAGATCCGTGATCTACGCATCAAGAGCTTTCCATAGATATGTTACATGATATGGTTTTATCCGCTAGATTTTAAATTCCATTTTCCCCCCAAAATTCAAATTCGAATAAAGTAGCCGTTTTGAAGCTTCTAATTAGAAAACGTTTCTTCTTAAGAGAAAAGGTTTGACTCCCTTAAACTGCCAAATAAAAGGGCCCAAGAAGACTCCATTGAGTTCCTAATGATATGGTGACAGAGGTGAAATGGGGTATAGACTTTGGGATCCCATGAATAGAAAGATCATACGCAGCAATGATGTCATTTTTGATGAAACATGCATGTATAAGGAGCCTGCAAGGCAACAGGAGCCTGGCAGAGTCATCTTTGATGATGATGGACATCATGGACAACAACCAAGGGCTGTAAATCAGCCATTACAGCAGGAAAACCAGCCCTTAAATGGTGCTGAAAATGGTCCAAATGGACAGCCAGAGATGGCAGAAGATATCCCTATGGATATACCACAGTTAGAGGAGATACCGGGCATTATATTTCAGCCTTATGGCATGGAACAGGAGCCACCAATGGGTGATATGCAGGCTGGACAACAACCTGCAAATGATGGTCATTGGGTACGGAGGTCCACTAGACCCTCCAGAGCCCGGCTTTACAGAGGGCAGACAAAGCTCTATGGGAGCGTGCCATGAAGTCAGAGATGGATTCTCTGCATAAAAATGAAACATGGAAGTTGGTGCATTTGCCTGCAGGCAAGAAAGTTTTGCCATGCAAGTGGGTATACAGGCTCAAAGTTGCATCAGATGCAAAGCCAAGATACAAAGCCAGGTTAGTGGCTAAGGGCTTCAAGCAGGAATATGGTGTGGACTTTGATGAGATCTTCTCTCCAGTGGTCAAAATGACCACACTTAGAGCTGTGTTAGCTTTGGTTGCACATGATGATCTGGACTTGATTCAGATGGATGTGAAGACTGCTTTTCTTCACGGTGATCTCCCTGAGGAGATATATATGCAGCAGCCAGAGGGTTATGCAGTGAGTGGAAAGGAGAAGCTTGTATGTAAGCTGAAAAAGAGTCTTTATGGACTCAAATAGGCACCAAGAGAATGGTATCATAAATTTGATACATTCATGAAATCACAGAAATTCAGGAGAAGTGACATAGATCACTGCTTGTACACCAAGAAAGCTTTGGATGGCAGTCTATTGATTCTCATTTTGTATGTTGATGATATGTTGATTGCCGGGAAATCTCGTAAAGAGATGGATGCTTTGAAGAAGAGGCTGCATGAAACCTTTGATATGAAGGATTTGGGTGATGCAAATCACATCTTGGGTATGCGGATACTTCGGGACAGAAATCAGCATGTGTTGTATTTGTCTCAGAAGGAATACATTGGCAAAGTCTTGCAGAGGTTCAATATGGATGGGGGGAAGAAAGCTAGTACTCCTTTGCCTCCATATGTGAAACTCAGTGCTATGGACAGCCCACAGTCAGATAGAGACAGGGCTGATATGGCTAAGATTCCGTATGCTTCAGCTTGTGGCAGTCTCATGTATGCCATGGTTGCTACTAGGCCGGACATTGCATTTGCAGTGGGAGTGGTTTCTAGATACATGGCCAACCCTAGCAAGAAGCATTGGGAAGCAGTGAAAGGTGTCATGAGATACCTGAAGGGCACACAGGATTTGTGCATTTGCTTTGGCAAACAGGATGCATTAGTGCATGGTTACACGGATTCGGATTATGCCGGTCATCCAGATAACCGGAAGTCTACTACCGGTTATGTATTTACATTCACAGGAGGTGCTGTGTCATGGATATCCAGGATGCAGAAGTGCACTGCCTTATCTACTACAGAGGCCGAGTATATTGCAGCCACAGAGGCTTGCAAGGAGGCATTATGGCTATCTCGGTTAGTGGTTGATTTGGGATATACAGGGGATATTCCATTGTTGCATTGTGATAGTCAGAGTGCCATCCAGTTGGCAAAGAACCCTGTCTTTCATGCAAAGACGAAGCATGTGGATGTGAAGTATCACTTCATCAGAGAGGTGATAGAGAACAAGCAAATTCAGCTTGTTAAGATTCATACGGATGACAACCCGGCTGATCTGTTGACAAAGAGTTTGCCTCCGGAGCGGTTTTCTCATTGCAGACACTTGATGGGCATTGGATGAGGCCAGTTTCAGCCTTGATATGGCCTTGTATATTATCATGTACATGCTGATTTTTTCTTTTCCTTTACTTAAGGGCACTTTGCCTTTAAGTGGGAGGTTGTTGGGGTAAAGGCGTTATGCCCACCCTTATAGTGTGTACAAGCCCATAAGTTATAGTACATAGTACACTTAGTACTTTTAATGTACTAAGTGCACTATGTGTACTAGTGCAATATACATGTGTGATAGGGGAGTCACACACACACACTTGGTGAGTTGACTTATCCCCACAACTCTCTCTCTCTCTCTCTCCCTTGTTTCTCTGTGTATGTCTCCCATGAATGAACTCTAACCCTAATTCTGTTTTCTCCCCATCAAAAGGTGAAGAACTATGGTCGCATGCCCACTCCTGAGGAGATAAAGATGGCCACCTATTAGGGAACTGTAGGTATCTGAAGACCTAGCTACCTTCACCAGCTACTTTTGTAAGTAATCTAGATTAAATGTCATTCAACTTCTAATTAAAATATTCAAACATCAACTAATTATGTTTTCTAAACAGTGGGAGTTGAATGACAATGAGGACATGATGGAGGTGGATATAGAGAGTGCCATTAGGCGCAAATCTATGTGATGGAGTAGCTTGAGTTGGGGGACGATGATCATGAGGATGACAAGGGTACAAATCATGGAGACTAGAGGCTCCTCCTTCTCATTTCTCTAGATCCCTATCTTGTTTCGAGCCCCATTTTGTATTTGGAGGCATTGTACATAGTTATACATACTATTACCCATAGACATGACTATAGGATTAGGTACTATAGACTATGTCGGCCTCACATCCTACCATTTGTACTCATCATATTTTACCATTTATAGACATTTGATCACTTTATATACTTTGTACTCTTGTAAGCTTACATATATTTACATGAGCTTTTTGTTTTATTCAACTTTGTACACAAATATAAATGGCTGACTGATGTTATAATTCGCCATGTTGAATTTATCTTTCCTCACTTGTGTGATAGACCTGAGAGAGAGAGAGAGAGAGAGAGAGAGAGAGTTCTTTAATATGTGCTCAATCCAAGTCGAGAGAGAGAGAGAGAGAGAGAGAGAGAGAGAGAGAGATTAGGGCCAAAAACGTCTCAAAATGGGCTGTGTAAGGAATTCGCTAACTTGCTAATTAGTAGAACGTTGACGGTCAAAACGGCTCCAAATTTGGCCGTTTTGGATATTTAAAGCGTATCTATGTGATTGAACACGTATCTAAGTACATATTTTAAAATCTAAAAAAATATATCGTTTTCATGCTACTCTTTAATGGCTCGTCTCGAAATTTGTCCTCTTTTAGTGACTTCGCGGCAAATACTTATTTCTCTTACTTTTGAATGACCATTCCCTCCGAACGCGCTCTCATCCATTCTCCAAAAAATTTCACAAGCTTATTCTTAGTTTCACTCCTCTGCTTCTCTAAGAATTTCACAAGCTACATCTCATTCTCATTCTTCTGCGTCTCTCATCTTCTAATAGCTTTGCTAATATTTTTAGCTCTGTTAGTAATGAGTGATACATCTAATCGTAAGTTTCATTTGAATATCAAGCTCAACCAAGAGTATGCAACTACACGGAGTGTCTACCAAAGGGCCCCTTTCATGTGCGAATGAAGCTCAACATCTTCGCAATGAAGGAAAGAAGCATATTGACCTATGGACAGATGGAAGTCTATATCCACCGGATCCCAGAACAGGAAGGTATCCTTCTTTTCACACACCACATGATTTGATGAGATTTGTTGGTGATGGGGTGGATGGCTTACTTGGTTATAGTTCAAGACTATCTCAATCACATGCAGAACATATTACATATCTTCAAAATACTTTATCTTTGAATGCAACAAAAATTATAGAACTTGAAAACAAAATAGTGTCTTTGAAACAAGAAAATGATCAATTGAAAACCTTAAAAGAAACTCCAATAGGGTTAAGAGCACGAGTAAAACGAATGCGGGATGTAGTTGACTTGACAGAGAGATCTAGACAAAGGAAAAAAAGGTTAAAACTTGTAAGAGAGCATGTTACTCCCCTTCTAGGATTTGACATGTCTAATGCTCAGGAAAGGGTAAGAGTTTTGAATGAGCTTATGAATAGGTTGGATATCTTGAAACTTTTGAAACTTCCTGAAAATCAAACTAAAAAAAAACTAGTCTTTCAACATCTACTAAAAGATATGGACTTATTGGTCCAGCCTTCCCAAATGCAAGAAGTTTGTGACACAGTGGGAGTGAGTAGAAAGGGATACAGAGCCATCTCTAAAACCTGGTTCAGGGTCCTTAAGTATTACAAAATCAAAGCTTTTGGGTTGCCTAGACCTCACAATGTTGGAAAATATAGAACTCTGTTAAATGAGAAAATTTCCAAACATTTCGGAGAGTATTTCTATATTGAGGGAACAATGCGATATGAGAGACAAAAAAAAAATCGTCTTTTGAATACAACGTTTATAATAATATTTGGATGAACATTAGAAAAGTCCAATCTTTTATGGTGAGATATTACAACATTTGAGAAATAGATTGTGAAGGAAAACTTGTATTTGTTATAAAAATAGATGAAGCTCAAATCCAAAAATGTCAAAAAATGAAAAGAATATCTATATCCCTAATGAATAAAGCATTGGACTATAGTCAAGGTAAGCTTGATTCTCCATACCACAAAACTCAATCAGAAATGGAGCTATGGTGGATTGGATCAGCTCATGTGCCAGTAGAGAGTCATGAAACATTAAAGTGGCTCTTTTCACATACAGACATTCCTTCAGTTAATCAGAGCCAAAATGCAGGTGAACACCTTCATGTAGAGGACATAGGTGATTTCATTGTGGAATGGCATTTGAGTGCCGACCTCAAGGCGTTGAAGTGTATGTTTGGTGTATGTGGAGGAGCAAATACCAAATATCGATGTCTTTATTGCATGGCAAGCACAAGGACAAGAGAATGCAGAAAATGAGATTGGAAAACCACCATCCAGAAATAATGTATGTTGTCGATTATCCAACTTCTGTTAAAATTTGGGATCCAATTCTACCAATACATTTAAAAAATGTGCATATATGTACATTGCATGCAGAGATAAGAATCTTGGACAAATTGCTCCGACTTCATCTGGACTATGCATATTCTATTAAGCCGACTAAACTGCAGATGAGTGCATAGAAAAATGTGAAGCCTTGCTCTCTCAAATGGGTTTCCATGGTGGCGAAGTGCATCTTAAAAAAGATCCTATTCTTTCTAGAGGTACAGGTGATGTTCTGCAAGATGTTTCAATGGGAGGAGCAAAAGCAAGAAGATTTTTGAGCAACCATGACACCAAACAAGTCAATGCAATGTGGAACTGCTGGAAACATCTATGTGTCATTACCACAAATGTCAAAAGTAGACCAGATGTAGCCAACAAACGTATGGAAGTTTGGAAAAAACTCGACAATTTTTTCAAAGTCCTAAGACAACAAGTTGGTTCAAATACTTATGCAGATGATTTCAAAAAAGAAATAAAGCTTTTAATAAAAGCTATCATAGATGCCTGGTTAGGAAAAGACATAACTTATTACTTGGTGAGTGTTCAGACTTATCAAAACAGTTAAAATTAAAGTGTAATTTCTTAAATTTACTAACAAAGAATTGTCTTTGTAGCATATTCTTTACTTGCATGGACCATATTTTGCTACAGAAGGACCCCTTGCAACATGGAACACACAAGGAATGGAAAAGTCTCACTATCAAGCGAGAACTTCCTTTTTCAGATGTACCAGAAGAGGAGGTGGTCAAAGAAGAAGCAATGCACTTAAAGAATTATTCAATTGGTTCTACAGGAGGCAATTACAAAGGATGAGATCAAAGAACCAGCAATCTGAAACTACACAAATACCTCAAGATAGAGACTAATGATTTACTAACACATTTGTACCTCTTACATAAATATTTACTGAATTATAATCAGTCCTTGCAAAATATTGTGTGTACATTAGTTTTTGATTCTCTTGGTACTATTTGGCATGTCACCTCTGTATCTCAAAAATTTTCTCCTTCTATAACCTCCAAGAAGATTGATATCTGACTCCTCAGCTGCAGCTGCATAGCTAGAGTAGCAAAGAAAGTATCCTGCTCTTGAGGCATTGAAACCTGCAGCATATCCAAAGATTCTAAGAGCAGCAGCTCTCTCTAGAAGCAAGACCTTGTTAGCATTTATTTGAAGGGGAGTGTATCCCATGAACCTTGACAACACCTTCAAGGCAAATATTGGCAACTCAGCATCTTCAGAGAAGTTCATGTGGAATGCATAGAACACAGCCTTATCCAATGTAGGTAAGTAGTGCATGAGAGCAGATGAAGGCCTTCTTGACCTAGTCTCTGTAGCTTTCACTATGCTGCCTTTAGCTCTTCCTAGAAAATCATCCTTATCAAGCAATTCAATCTGCAAGACAAAAAACTCACTTTAAAAAAATTACAATCACAATAACATTTTGCAAAAGATTAAAAGAAAACTACCTTCTGCAACTCATCCTCACTTACTACTTTGTCTTTCATCAAGTTGCATGAGCCAACCCTTTCCACTTTATCAGAATCTACCTGAAGCTTGAAATCTCTGCCAAAAGACTCTACATCTAACTCAATAAGCCTGTTCTCAAAATCCTCATCTCTAAGGGAAGGTTTCTCCTCATCCACTCTTTTAAGGCACAAGGCAAGTGCATTAGGAGTAGGGATAAATGAGTGGTCAAATGTTTGCAAATCAAGTGCCAAAAACTCTTCCTTTGACTCTACTTCTGTATCAATAAAGTCTTTGGTCACCTCACAAGCTTCTGAAATTGCTGCAATACAGTAGTCTTCCCTGATATTGAAGAGACATTGAAGATAGGACAAAGGAATAAAATCTTTCTCATTGATATAGAAGAAAGGAAGGCTTGGAACAGTAACAGAGGATTCAGATATGCTTGCTTCCTCTGAGGGCTCTTCAGTAACAATGAAAGCCCTAAATTCAGCAACATCAAGATTTGCACTTTCTTTCTCCTCAGCTTGAACATCAATTTCTTCCTCTTTTAAAATTTCACTTTTCTCTAGCTTTGAGACTGTGGTGACATTTAAGTTTTCTTCCTCCTTCTCTGCATCAATATCTGATTCTTGCTCTTTATCTTTTATTTCTGCTCTCAAATATAGAAAGAAAAGAAAGGAGACATCTTTGGGGACAAGGTTACAAAGCTTCTTATAAATGGGACAAGAAATGGATGAAGGGCATGTGAAAGAGATTCTATTTGAGAATCTACTGAACCTCTTTGTAACTTTGGCTTTCTCCACTGACAGCAGCTGAATAAAATCCGTAAGGTGACAAAAATCATTGTCTCCGATATGAAAACAATGACCTTCAATTGACATTTTAAATTGTTTGTACTCCTCTTCAAGAATGTCCTTAAGCTTCATCAAAACATCTGAAAGAACAAACCTTGGATTGAATTTCTCCACTGCATCTGCGTATACCTTCATGTCATGACCATCTTGCAAAATAGCATTCAATAGTCTTTCACTTGGGCTTTCTTCAACAAGTTCATGTCGTCCCTCAACACTTTTACTCGTGATATTTGAGAAAAATGCTGGAAAAATTCTAAAGAAGGCTTGGAAGTCACTATATGGCAGAGCCCGAACTAAGCGAAAATAAGTGGTCCAAAATATTTAGAATGCTTCTATCGCTTGGTGCGGGCTTTGGCAATTGGAAGGTTCAAAAAAAAAAGAGAGAGTTTTTGCAAAAAAGAGCTTGTAAAATAGAGCCCGACTAAGCGAAAAAAAGTGGTCCAAAAGTAAAGGAATGTTTCTATCATCTGGTGCGGGCCTTGGCAATTTGAAGGTTAGAAAAAAAACGAGAGAGAGTTTTTGAGAATATCCGATGGAGCACATGGAGCGTGGCAAAAATACCTTAAATAGTGACCGTTCGTGCCACGTGGCAAAAATGATTGCATGACACGTGTATCCAACGGTCCTATGTACGACGGATTCGAGGTATAAAAATTTAATTTTCTTGAAAACATTCCTATTTTTCACCCCGACACGGTATCAAGCGAAATTGCTCCTCCGAAATTCCCCGAATCTCCTTTTACCCTTCTCACCCATATCAAGCGATAACACTCATCTGAACATCTTGGACCTTCTTCATCGCTTGGTTGCGGATCCTCCCCTTTCACTTGGCCATACCCCGAATTAAGCGATTGAGCTATTTCAATGCTTTTGGAAGCTGTTCATCGCTTAGTTCCATCTCCTATAGTCATAGCTCGAATCAAGCGATAGAGCTAATCCAACCAATTTGGATCCGTCCCATCGCTTAGTTCGGGCCACTGTTAGTTGTTTATCTCAACTCACAAATCACCCCGATCGGGTCTATTCTTTTTCTTTAACTTCAATGGCGAGGACAAAACAGACTGCAAGGAAAGTCGACGCCCCTTTAGAGACTGAAAAAGCTCAAGACAAACCAGGATCTTCCAAAAAGCCAGTTGTCGATGAAAAACAAGAAAAGCCTCCTCCAAAGCCTCGTGCTAGGGCAACAGCAAGAAAGAGATTAAACTATCAGGTGAAGTCACTAAGAGAGATTAGAGCAGCACAGAAATCTACTAATCTTCTCATCCCTCGACTGCCATTTATGCGGGTTGTCAGGGACATATCAAAAAGATTAATTGGAAGAATGAGAAACATAAATCTTGATAAAGTCCGATGGGAGTCACAGGCCCTTATGTGTCTTCAAGAGGCTGCTGAGGATTTCTTGATCGACTTTATGAATGATGGATACATTGCTGCTGCATTTGCTCATAGGATCACTCTCATGAGCAAAGATTTTGTGCTTGTGTCCAGACTTAGATACAAGTTTGACAAAGCTTTGGAACCCATTCCAAGTCAAGATATGAGGGCTTTTGAAATTCTAAATATTCCTCCAACAAGACAACCCAAACAGTCAGTTGTTATTGAAGATGTTTCGCATACTTATAGTACAAGAAAAGCTCACGATATTAAAGAAGAAGTGGAGAAAGAGAGAGAGTAGGAGAAGATTATAGAGGATGCCATTCTTTCTCAGCAAGCTGAAATTCTTCATGCATCCAATTCAGAACTTTATCAGAATGTAACAAGTCAAATGGTAGTAGATGTCTCCATGCATGGAGAGGATGAGGTTTATTGTGACATTGCCCCTGAAGACACAAGTATGCTTGTGAATCACAATATTGAGATATGTGACACAGTCCTCTTCATTTGTCTGAGGTTTATGCGGATTTCCTTTTGCTTTCTTGATGAATTTCTCAGATTCCATATTTTATTGATATGTTTTGTTTATGTCTCCAGATGTCTTATGAGGGATCTTCTTGACTCAATGGCTATGCAAGTGACCATTCTTGATCCCCTTTGTTACACAGTGCCTTTTCAATAGGCAAGGGGATCTTGCAAGTTTTCTAAAAAACTTTGATATGCTGACATGCAATTACATTGTATACCCTTATGTTGAAGTCTAAGACTCACACTCAATTATCTTTTGTCCATCATTACAATATTCACAACTAATTGCAGTATTCATCTTATCACAGAGGCCATTGGAGTCTTATTATCTTCAATCTATTGGATAGAGATGTAATCTTTATGAATTCTTTAGCATCCATTCATGGGAGAAGTAAAATGTAAGAATCAACTTTACCATGGTTTATGTTCTAGAGAAATATTTTGTAAGTTTTCAATTGTTTGGTTGACCCTCAATATTTTATGCTTGCAGTGCTGCCAAACATATCTTGAGTTTTCTAGGTTCCACCTATGAAGACTACAAACTTGAAGATTTTAAGTACTACAATCAGGAAGTTCCTTTGCAGAAAGACTCAACATCTTGTGGATGGATGGTGCTTGCTAATGCTTGGAGATATCTTGAGTCAAGATTTAGAATGACAACACTTACTGTAAGTTCATGTAATGATAGCATTGATTGATTGGGTCAATACATTTAGTGACTTTCTCATATTAAGAAATTTTATCATTTTCTTTTGCTTTAGTTGCATGAATATCCAGATTCTTGGGTAAGTTGGGTAAGGGAGAAGGCAATGTCTATGGTTTTGGAAAGATCTATCAATCCAGTTGATCCTGATTCCCCCTTTCAACCTGAGAAAGGAGCCAAGGGTACAACTTTCAAAGAAAAGAAAAAAGGAGGAGAAGAAAAGCCATGTCAAGGATGGCTCATCCAAAAAGAAAAAGGAGGAGAAGAAAAGCCATGTCAAGGATGAAAAAGACCTCTGCCAAAGAGAAGAAGGAAAGAAAGAAGAGCCCTACTAAGAGAAGATCTTCCAAGGGGAAAAATAGCACTACTAAAGAGAAGACCCATTCTAAAGGGAAGAGCCCTCACGCTAAAGAGAAGAGCCCTAGCCCTCTTGCTAAAGAGAAGAGCCCTAGCCCTCCTGCTAAAGAGAAGACCCCTAGCCCTCCTGCTAAAGAGAAGAGCCCTAGCCCTCCTGCTAAAGAGCCCTCTTGCTAAAGAGAAGAGCCCTAGTCCTCTTGCTAAAGAGAAGAGCTCTTCACCAACTCAAGAGAAGACTCCTATCAAAGAGAAGACCCCTGTCAAAGAGAAAACCCCAATCAAAGAGAAGACCCCTATCAAAGAGAAGACCCCTATCAAAGAGAAGAGTGCTACTAAAGGTCTTTCGTTTCACTCACCAGTGAAATTTAAAATTCAAAAGCATCGTTCATCCAACAAAGAAAGTAAGAGGGCAAATGTTGGTTCTCCATTCAATTTCTTTCTCATGTTCCCCAAGAAGACTGCCAAGTCTCCAAAGCCAACCTCCAAAGAACCTTCTCCAAAACTAGACCCCACTGCCAAATCTCCCTCGCCAACACCTAAAGATCTCAGAGAAGAGCCCAACTTACCACCAGTTGAGAAATCCACTACAAAGTCTTCCTTTCCAACACCTCAAGAGCTCAAAACACCGGAACTTGAACCTCAATCAGCCAAATTTGATCGAAGCAAACAGAAGAGAGAAAGATTCTCTAAAGATCCAGGGTCATTCCATGCCAAAAGAAAAGTTGTTTTTGTTCAGTGATTCCACAAATTGGCTTTTGTTTTGTTCATTTTGTCCATATGAACACACCCTTTTTGGGACTATATTCTGTACTTAAATTCAGTATCAACAATTTGATATTCAACTGTTAAACCTTGTTTGGTGTTGCGAACAATATGTTGACCATTTTTGTGAAGAAGTCAAGACGAAATTTAGCAGAATATATTGATTACATTATTGGAGAAATCCTTTTCAGCTTAACAAACTTGCCCTTGCAAGTGGCTCAAATACAACTTTTTTTGGGGGAAGACATGTGATGCATGAGGTTACACTCTCCATCCTTGTACTGACAACAATATCATCTACTTTGAATCTATATTTAGGTGATGTTTCGTCCAAAAACTCAAGCGACTCTCTTACATGTTGTAATCTCCAGTTTGATGTTACTACAAGGTTCCTAGGATCTATGAATGGATGGACTATGATGTTAAATTCAAACTCTGGACAATTCTCTTCAGAATCCAAAGGGACCCAACTACCAAGCTTGCTTTTCCATCTCCTATAGTCATAGCCCAAAACTAGGGATTGACGACATAGTTGGTATGAGATAGACATAGAATTTGGGCTTACTCTACAACTGATATTGTCGCCAATATGAAAAGTTTCCTTGGTACTCCATCCTTCTCCAAGTACAGTGTCCAGATCAGTCGTAGATAGTCTTCTATTAAGCCACATCGTTCTTGTCCTCTCCAATTCCATTGTATTGAAACATGCCACAAAGACATGTATAGGCAAGAACCATTGAATTTTTATCCTTCTTGAAATCCTTCCAGGAGACATAGCTTTAAGAATATCATCTTTGATTTTGGATTTGAAGCTTGTTATGGTATTTGGATCAGGAACTTCCCATTCGAGTGATATTAATGTGGGAATAGGTATGTCATATAATTCTCCATGAACACCTTCTCTTGATGGAACCCTGTATTCTGCAAAATACACACCTTCTCTTGATGGAACCCTGTATTCTGCAAAATACACAAATATATCCACTGATTTGTAAAATGAAGGTGGTTTGTCTGCATACATTACATCTGCAATCCCCTTGTGAATTGCTTTGAATGTGCCACTTCAGCTCTCAACAGGCTGCCACTCCACGTTGTTGATGGAAAGATAACTGAAATTAAACAAACAACAAATATATCAGAAGGAGAAATATTGTGTTGTATCAAATAGATAAAGTTTTGTTAAATTACAGTAAGAATGGATAATTGGATGTTCATCCAAGTTCAACACCATGTCTTTGGCCATGTAGACATGTTGAACTTTTGCAAGCCAGCCATTGTCGGTCACTTTGAAGGCAAGAACATGACCTTTCCAATGGGATTTCACTTCATTTCGCTTGGTTCTTTTCACCCTGTCGACACCTTTGCAAGAGGGAAGCATTGTTACCCAATCATTCACACGAAAAGACATGGGTTTCCAAACACCATCCTCTCTGGTGTTATGAAAATCACAAGAAGTTATATTATGAGAAGGACGACATGAGGACGCCATAGAAGCTAATAGATGAGAGAAAAATAGTGAGTCTTTTGAAAATGCAAAGAAAGGAGAATAAGCCATATGCCAAAATGAAGAGAAGGTGGAAAAGGGAATGAGCCATACCAAAATGGAGGGAAGGTGGAAAGTAGACGTTTGAAAAAATTTGGTGATTTGTCATTAATAGCGTTGTTTTCAGAGCCTGAAAAGAGAAGATTTCGTATCTTCTTGCTTGATTTTTTGAAATATAAAATGGAACAAGATGTCACTATTTTGGACCCAAACTTTAATGTTAGCCATCGTAAACGTCTAAATTAAGTCGTTTTATCCGTTCGCCACTAAAATAGAACCGTTAAGAAGACATTTAGAGGAGACAAGAATGCCATACTTTTGTATACGTGTCGATTCACAATTGGACAATTTCTTAATCCTTAGATTAACAAACAGTCCTTTTCTAGCCGTTTTTGGCCCTAATGGAGAGAGAGAAAAAGAGAGAGAGAGAGAGAGAGAGAGAGAGAGAGAGAGAGAATGAGTACTTTAATATTGTATGTATGTGTGTGTGAGAGAGAGAGAAGTATGTATGTGTGTGTGAGAGAGAGAGAAAATGAGTACTTTAATATTGTATGTATGTGTGTGTGAGAGAAAGAAGTATTGTAATGAGAGAGACAGAGAGAGAGAGAGAGAATCGTCGTTCCAAAGCACATACATGCTAGAGCAAAAGAGAGAAATGTGAATTTTTAATCGTTTAAAATATCCGTTGAACATCGTGTATGTGATACCCGCCAGCGACACTCTGAGATACACGTCTTTTACGTGAGGCCCAACCATAGGTGTCACTTATGTGATGCTTTTTTTGTCGCTTAAGCGATGCGTTTTGGTCACTTATGCGACATCTGTGTGTCACTACTAAATTTGCATAAGCGAGGCACCATAGCAACGGCCATAGTAATGCCCATAGTGACTCAAACAAGCGTCGCTATGAGCAAGTTGTGTTGTAGTGGCTCCAGGGGCTTAGTAATGGACCAGGGTTTTGATCTTTCCATGATCAATGGGGATTGCCTTGAGAGGCAATGGTTGGAATGGAAAGAGGGGAACTGTAGATGGTCATGGTGGCTCTATGTGTGAGGTGGCTAGTTGAGGGCAGTGCCACCATTAATGCATGGTGGTCCTCAGGAGGAGGTACAGGTAAGGTTACAAATGGGCATTGGGTTGGCATTGGGTTGGCTCAGAAAGATAGCCAATTTCATGGAATCACTTTCTCGCATATTGTCATCAAGAAAGGTGGCCCATTTGTAGGCTTGATCAAAGGTTAAGGGGTCCTTCACTAACAGATGGCCATGAAGCATACCACCGAAGAAAACTCTGGAGGTATTCTTTTGATTAAGACTAGTATTACATCCTTTACATTCACAGGTGGCTTGATACCTGCAAGTTGCATCATAATACTCTTGATCTTATCACATGCTCCATAAACGAGTATTTAAATTCCAAATCAACCCCATAGAAGTGAATTTTCAAATTTTTTTAGCCCTAGCCCCTGTAAGGTCTCCATGAAAGATAGACAAGGTCTCTATATCTAGCCTCATGCAGAAAACATGAGAGAGAAGAAGAGGAACTCAAGAATAGTAAAGAAAAACCTAGCTTGGCATACCATGTTTAACCACCCACAACCATTATATAGTGTGTACCTTACTGGCCACACACCATACCCATGTGCCCTCTGTGTCCCTGTTGGTACCCCCATGTTCCCTCTGTGTCCCTGTTGGTACCCCCATGCTACCCACCATCACTGGGTCTTTGGCCTACAACTGTCACCTAGGGAACCTGGTATGTACCTTACTAGCTACACACCACACTAATGTGTCCCCTATGTCCCCGTTGGTCCATGCTACACATCACTCGGTATTTGGCCTACAGCTGTCACCCACAAACATTATCCATTCACACTTATTACTATAAGCAATGATGTGCAATAGTGTACCACCATTGGTTTACCCACGCAACGTCTACGTGTCCCATGCATTATTGGCATTGTAAATCCCACATAACAAAGTATGCATCCCACATGTTGCCATGTGTAAGGGTTGTAATATTACTTCCCCCTTTTAGGAATCATCTTCCTTGATGACAAAGTGATGGTAACACTTTCAAAACTAAAATTATGTTTCCCAAGTTGCATAATTTTTTGATCCACCGAGCTCCAGTTATGCTCAAGAGCCCCATCGTCACGTGTGGATAGCTGGCTGCTGATCGCCTGCTGCCGCCGCGATCCTCCCACACTTGTTGTCACACCAAGCCAGTTCCTAATAGTGTAATCACTCTTCCGAAGATCATGTGGGATGTTCGTGGAATAGGATCGTAGTGATAGCCTAATCAGCCAAGCAAGAGGGAGAGAACAAGCAAGAGAGAATGAGCAATTAGCACTTATTACACCCAAACCGTAAGCACATCACACATGCTAGATTAGCACAAACGTAAAGCTATGTCTTATGAAATTGGAGATTATATACTTTTGAGAATCAAGAAGCGCAGACTTAAGAGCGTTGAAAAATTTCTAGTTGTTAAGCTCGCCCCAAGATTTTATGGACCTTTTAAGGTGATTTACAAAATTAATTATATTACTTACACACTAGAATTACCTTTTCATTGGCAGATTCATAATTCATTTCATGTTAGTTTTCTTAAACCTTTCAGGGGATCACATCACACTTATCCTGTGGTATGAGGATCCACCTCTTATTGAGGGTGAGGAAGATCTTTTGATTCCAGATACTATCATTGACCAACATATTACAATGACTCGTACTGAAAATCAGTATATCAAAATACTTTTTGACTTTTCATAATCATCCTCGTCGTCTCGTGTCGAAGATGCAAGATAGGTGCATGAGAAATATTTTTGTGTCTTCCTTGAGATCCTCCATTCTTTTCAACAAACCCACAATTAAGGGCAATTGCAAACTCAATCAAGAGGGAATGTTATGAGAACGTATTTTAAGCTCTCTTAATTATTCTACCCTCCTTGGGGACCCTTGGATTATCTTTGCATCATACCAAATTATGTTTATATCATGGGTGAATCCATTGTAAATATTAATATATTTGATGCACAACATTGACGTATATTTGGGACGTGCAATGTTTGTTACAATTGGTTTGTATAGTAGGGTCATTTCTGGGTTGCTTATGCCTAGAAAAGATGTATGTGATGATGGTTTACATACTTATGGAATATTTGGTTACCAATTTGTTGTTGGTTTTTCTTTAGGTGAAGAGGATTCAAAAGATTGAGGAGGATGTGTACATTAATATTTGTTGTTGGTTATTCTATAGGTGAAGAGGATTCAAAAGATTGAGGAGGATGTGTACATTAATATTTCATAGCACACATTTTTGAAAAATAAGCCTTGTATATACTTGTGTTGGCTTGTGCACATTTTGATTTAATTTGGAAGCTTAGATTTATCAAACTTAGTCTAGAACATTCAAACTTTAATACTTTTGTATTTAAGCGTTATATGCTTTAACCCTTCCCTCAATTTATGGATACTCTATTTTGAGCATAAGAGAGTGCCATGCAAGGAAAAGCATACTTTTGTATTTTTGGAGGCTCTGGCCTATTGTTGGAATAAAATTACACAAATACTCATGTGTGGGGAGGGGCCACACACATGAGGAGGGAAAATTTCACCCATTACTCAATTTCATGAGCTAATTATTTTTGCAAGTTATTTATTCAATAGTTGAATATGTTGAACTTATGGTTTTTGATGAGTTATTTGGGTTGAATAATATATTTCTTGCGATTCTCTATTTTCATAGATGTGGATCCATGTCAATCCTGGCATTGATTACCACACTCACACTATGCAATTCACACATAATGGTACATTGACTTTTCTTTCTAGTGATTCCTCGCTTGAACTTTTTCAACTTATTTACACACTCTCAAGCAAAAACACCACTTTAAAAGGAAAACAATGCATATATGATTTATGTAATAGAGGTAGATAATTTAATCAAACACTTAAAGCATGCCAAAAATGCTTTCTTGATTCTTTTCATGACTATTTTGCTAATGATTATCTACTTGACTTACCTCCCTCTTGCCCTCCTTAGGATCACAAAAAAGAACTCATACTAGGTAGTCAACCACCACATTGTGAACTTGATAGACAAAATCCTTTACAACAACAAGAAATTCATGTGTCAAATTAAGGAATTGCTAGATAAGGGTTTAATTTGACCTAGTAGTTCACCATTTGAAGCCCCTATATTGCTAGATAAGGGTTTATTTCAACCTAGTAGTTCACCATTTGGAGTCCCTATCTTCTTAGATAAGGGTTTATTTTGACCTAGTAGTTCATCATTTGGGGCCCCTATCTTGCTAGTCCAAAAGAAAAACAAGACTATGAAATGTGTGTAGATTACCGTGCATTAAATAAAGTGACCATTACCCTATCCCTAGAGTTGACGATTTGCTTGACAAGTTAAAAGGTGCTAGTGTCTTTAGTATTATAGATTTAAAATCAGGATATCATTAAGTGTATATGGATTCTCTTGGCACTTATAAAATTGGTTTTTACACTCAATTTAGTCAATATGAATTGCTAGTAATTCCCTTTGTTCTTACAAATGCACTAGCTACATTTGTTCGCATGATGAATAGAATCTTATTGAATCACCAAGATTTTCTAGTAATTCCCTTTGGCCTTACAAATGCACTAGCTACATTTGTTCACATAATGAATATAATCTTTTTGAATCACCAAGATTTTTATTTTTTAAAATGAAATTCTTGTTTTTAGTTGCTCTGAAAAGAACAAGAGGATCATTGAAGAACTATTTTCAGACTTCTAAAAAAGAATCACATGTATATGAAAACCTTGATGAAAGTTCATTATTTCAAACTAAAATTGAATACCTTGGACGTATTGTTTTTGCTAATGGTATCCGTGTTGACCCTAAGAAGATAGTAACTATTAGATATCGAAACTACAATTGAATATTCAAACTAAAATTGAAATTCTTGGACGTATTATTTTCGTTGATGGTATTCGTGTTTGACTGTAAGAAGATAACAACTATTAGAGATTGACCCATTCATACCCTATTAGGGAGTTCGAAAAAATCCCAATTCTCATTTTGCAAGATTAAAAAAAGAAGGCCATGGTGAACCCTTTTAAGATTTTATCAAAACCCCCTCATGTGACATATCATTGGAAAGCTCTTAAAGATTAGGTTCTAAATTCACATTCTCCAATAACTTTGGAATTGGTATGCTCAAGATACACCAAAAATTAGATTGAAAAGAATATTCCCAAAGTAATGAGATTTTCTCAACCTCCCTAATATGGTCTTCATTTTAAAAATGTCCATGATGCACTACAACACATCGAGGGCACATGAGAATTTTTTGAAGGGGAATGTCGGGGCTTATAACACTACTAAGCAACAAAAATATGCTATTGAGTAGCGTCTCTTGTAGCGAAAAAACGTCGCTACACTGTAAAAAAATAAAACGCTACTCAGTAGTGTGGATTGAGAAAAGTACTTCTGCTTCTTTTGCCATTGTGCTAATTTTATCATTTGAATGTCCTAAACTTGATACCTTGGGTTTTTTTACAAGTCTTACATCCAATCCATCACTTCTACCTCTCTTACCCTATCCTCCTCAAGCTCAAGCAAGTTATGTCTTCTCCTTTCCTTCATCTCTATTGCAAACAAGCTTTCTTGTGTATTTCCCTTCTCTTTCCTCTATTTTAATTTCTAATTTTCTTCTTTTCCTCTATTTTAAGAAGCTTCTACATCAGGTTTATGCATGAGGCTTATGAATAAGCCACATGCATGAGACTTGTTTATAAAGCCTCATGTATAAATCTTATGCATGAGGCTAGTGCATTAACCATATGCATAAGTCTCATGCATAAGCCTCATGCATGCGGCTTATACATAAGGTTTATAAACCTTATGTATATCTTATGTACGAGCCTTATGAATGCGCGGCATGCATTAGAATCGTGTATAAAGCCTCATGCATAAACCTCATATGTATAAATCTTATGCATGAGGCTTATGCATTAGTCTTAAGCGCCTCGATGCATTAGCCATAAGCCTCGTGCATAAGGATAGTGCATAAGCCTCATGCAAGAGGCTCATACATAAGGTTTATGTACGAGGCTGATCAATAAGCCACATGTATGAGACTTGTGCATAAAGGATAGTGCATAAGCCTCATGCAAGAGGCTCATACATAAGGTTTATGTATGAGGCTGATGAATAAGCCACATGTATGAGACTTGTGCATAAAGCCCCATGCATAAAGATTATGCATGAGGCTTATGCATTAGCCCCATAAGCCTCATGCATGAGGCTAGTGCATTAGCCATATAAAAAAGCTTCATACATGAGACTAGTGCATAAGCCTCATACATGAGGCCTCATGCATGAGGCCTATACATTAGCCATATGTGTAAGCCTCATGTATGAAGCTTATGCATAAGGTTCATGCATAAGGCTTATGCACTAGCCTCATGCATGAGGCTTATGTATTAGCCATATGCATAGGCCGCATGTATAAAGCCATATGCATAAGCCTCATGGATAAACCTTATGCATAAGTTGCATACATGAGGCTTATGTATAAGCTCATGCATAAGCTTTGTAACAAATGTTGCCTCAAATTGTATCTTATCTTTTAAGAAAAAAAGGTTACCTTAAATAACAACATAAAATCAATATTCATTTGTTTGTATGTCTATAGTTTGAAGCAATGGACCACCTCTCTATGCAAGATAAATATGATTTTGCATTACAACAACGGGGTTTGGAAGCTCTCTTTGAAAGGGTGCAAGATGAAGGATGGATTGTTATTTTTGGGGACCATGCTGCATGGCAAGCATGACAAGTAATTACACTCCTAAAACCATAACCTATTTGTTTTTTCAAAACTTTTTTTCACTTGTGTTAGTTTTATTATGTTTTAGGATCATGTTACTACAAACGGTGTTACTCTACAAATGGTGCAAATGTGCAAGTGATAAGTAATGGAAATGTGAGAGAAGAGTGAGGAACTGTAAGGGACAATAATAATTGAAATGCGTGAGATGTGCCCCCCTCGATGCAGCCCCTAACTTCATAGATTTTCAATATGCTTTATTTTTTATATGACCTTTTTGGACTCATACACGTAATTTTGCCAAGTATGAATTGCAATTGTCTTTTTTTTTTTAAAAATTGTAAAGTTTTACATTATATATGTTGGTGATGATGAGTATGATGATGATGATTAGTCATCCCTTTAGCTTTGTTTTGTATATGGTTAAAAGCCCTATCAATATTTTGTATATGGTTAAAAGCCCTATCAATATTTTGTAATCGTTTAAACTCAGTGAATATATGTTTTTGTTAATATTTTTGTCACTTCTTTCTACAATATCTTTATTTTAAAAAATCTGAGGCAGTCATATTTTTTTAAAAAGCTGACCAGACCGGGAATTTTGTGAGAACTTCCCAGTTTGCCCTTGATTTCTTTGTAGGTTTATTTTCGCACTAGTAACATTTATAATAGCAAAATAACATTGTTGCCTAGCAGCAATATTTCGTTGCTCACTAGTGTTATTTTACTGTGCTCAACAGTGTTATTTTGCTACTAAGAACGCTCCTTGGCACTTCTCCCACTACAAGGAATATATCAAAGTTTGTAGAGTAGAAAAATAATCCCGACATTTACCAAGGCTTGTAGTTATAATAACATTGCTATACTGTTATTGTGTCGTAGTGATGTGAGATATTTTATAGGACTCTCTAGCTTTTATTAGAATTTTGTGCAAATGTTTTTCATTGCTCTAGTCTTATAACTACTTGATTTCACTACATTGTTGCTCATAGTTGTCAAAAACTAATGTTAGTGGACCCGGGTATAAGAGTTATTTTATTGTAAGATGACCATCCCTTGTAATTTGAGAGTAGAAAATTAAAACCTTTTGAACTTAATTACAGTACCTATAATAAGAAAATTATGGCCATAGGAAAAACTACCTCATGGGTTCAAACTTCTTACTAAAGACTTGTTGAGATGTCAAGCTAAACACGAGCTGACACTTATGGTATGCCTGAGTGATTGTTTCCACCACTTACATCACTGGCGTGTTTGGTAAGATGCTGACATGATAGATCTTTGCCAGTGATCCTACAATTGTTGAGATGTCAAGCTCAACATGAGCTGACACTTATGGTATGCCTGGGTGATTGTTTCCACCACTTACATCACTGGCGTGTTTGGTAAGATGTTGACATGATAGATCTTTGCCAGTGATTCTACAGTTGTACTATACTAGCTACTAGTCCACCGTTGAGTTATGGCATACCTATCTTGCAAGATTACTCACTTAGCATGTCCAAATTATGGACCGCATGTACAAAGTACTTTAGTACTTATGTTGTATTTCCCTTATCTTTTGGTAGACCCTTTTGTTGTGTGAAGAAGAAGAAGAACAACAACAATTTTCGACTTGACATCTTGTGCGTTCTCTTCTAGGGTTTGTGTGAGTGTGTGTGTGCTTGCAAGAGCTCAAGCTCTTGTTCTTCCTACATCTTTTCATGGTATTAGAGCTTGGTTCATGCTAAGTATCTGAGCAAAAACAAGCAAGAGAAGCACATGAAGCGGTACAAGGGTAAGAGCTTCACCTACTCTCCCCCCTTGTGGTGGCTACTACACCCTTGTCGGGAATCCTTCAGGAGGCACTGAGAAATGAAATTTGATTAAGGAGCAATCTTCACAGGAGTGGAGCTATAGGACATAGTTTTTTGTGGCCAAAAATGTGTTTCGGGCACATCTTGACCTTCGTTTTTTAGTTCGCAGGCGTTCGTGTGCACTGTGGATAAGTTTTGATTCTCTACAGAATTTTGTTTTTGGTACTACAGGAAGGGCGATTAGTTGTGCAGACACTGTGTGTACTCCAAAGAGGTCTTATAGGTGCTATTGGGTGTATGTATGCAAATTGAGGTCATTGTTTATGACATTTTGGATGTAGTATAGTTTGTGTAGGATAAAAAAAAAAGAGTGCTGTTTTTTGGTGATTTTGTGTTGCAAACAAGATGTCGAATGATGGAATTAACCAAATTTTTATAGAGAATCTTGACAAGAACAACTTCCATGCTTGGAGGTTTATATTGATAAATATTCTGATGGGAAAAAAGGCTATTGGGACTACATTAAAGGTAAACATGAGGAGGCACCAGAGATACTTGAGATTAATCCAACTACTACAGATGTAAAAGAATATAAGGATTGGAATCAAGGAGCAAGGAAAGTCATGTATTGTCTTTTGATTAGTATACATGACACAATGGTGGGGCATATACAAGATGCCAAGTCACTTAAGGAGGCATGGAACACCCTGGTGAAGTTGTATGAAACTAACACCAAGGCACAAAAGATTGAGGTAAAGAATGAGCTTCATACTATGGAGAAGAAAAGCATGTCTTTGAATGATTATGCCTTGAAGATCAAGGGCATTGTGGAATCCCTTGCATCTATTGGTGTTTCTGTTGTTGATGATGATAAGGCAGAAGTATGTCTACGTGATCTCGGGCCATAATACAAGGCATTCAAGATGTGCCTATTAAGACTCGAGAGAACATTCCCAACTTTACAGATTTGGTGTCAATGCTAATCATTAAAGAAAAGACTTTGGGTGAAGTTAAATCTTCACAAAACAAAGGGATTTTGGAGCAACAGGTCTTCTACTACACAAGTGCAAAGGACAGGGTAGAGGCCGAGGCCGTGGCCAAGGTGGTGGCCGAATAGGTAATCAAAATTATGGTCAACAACAACAACAATAGTCCCATGAATCAAAACAATGACACAGAGATGGAAGAGGCTAGTTAAGAGGTAGGGGAAGTCAAAGAGGTCATGGAAATTGGCAAAGGCAGCAAAATGATACACGACGTGGTTGTTTTTCTCAAGGAAAATCTAGGCATGTGCAAGCAGATTGCTATAAGGGGCATAATCACATGAGAAGTGAAAAAGTGCAACAAAGCAATTATGTATCCTCTAGCCGAAGTATTGAGGATAATGAAAGGTTGTTTGTTATGCGACATGTGCTTAATGCTGTGTCAAAAAATGATGTATCCGCATGTAATGATGTTGTATGGTATGTGGATTGAGGTTCTTCAAACCACATGCCCAGTCATGGTGAGTGGTTCAACGATATGAAAAATCCTGAAAAGCCAAGTTTTATTGAAATAGGGGATGATACTACTCATGCAATTTGCCCATGTTGGAAATGTGCCATTGTTTATGCAGAATGGTAAGGTGAAGTATCTTGTAGATATACTTCACGTTGCAAATATTACAAAAAATTTATTTTCTATTGTCTAGATGATTGAGTAGGGTTTGTAGGTGCGCTTTAACCCTAATGGTTGTTATGTTGAAGACTTTAAAGACAAGTGCAAGTTGGTTGTTGCAAAAGGCAATAAAGTGGGAAGAATGTTTACACTAGATGTAAATATGCTTGAAGTGAAAGCTGTAATGTTTGCACAGGGTTTACGAGTCGTTTAAGATACAGACATTTGGCATAAGAGAATTGGGCATGTAAATGTGCAAAGAGTGAAGTCTATGCAGACTAAAGAAATTGTGATAGGGCTGCCTAAGTTTAAGGTTGATGGTATGCAGAAAGTATGTGAAGCATGCCAATTTGGAAAGCAAATAAAGCATGTATTTCCACATGATAGAAATGTGAGCAGGAATGTACTAGATGTTGTACATTCAGAGGTATGGGGTCCTGCAAAAACTACATCTATGGTGGGCTAGAGTTATTATGTAAGATACATTGATGACCACATTCTATAGCAGTTTATATCATGAACATGACTCCTACTGCAGTCATACATGATGTAATGCCAGAGGAGAAATTCAATGGCAAGAAACCTAAGATGGTAGACATGCACACACATGTTTGGTTGATGAACACTCCAATGTATCATTGAGGGGGGGGAGTGTTGAGAGGTAGCGATTGCGGTTGTTCAATGCTACATTGATGGGCGATGGGTGGTGAGTTGTGAAACCCCTCGATTAAGAGGGCGTGTTGAGAGATGTAATCGCAGTGTTGTGTGTATGTGGGAAAGCACCCTAGAGGTGCAAGATATTGTGGCAAGATAAGAATGCCACATGTAATATTGTATGGTGTGTGAGTGTTGACCAAAAGAGTGGAAAAAGAGTTGCCACATGGATGATGATGTGTAAAGTGGGACAAGGTTAAAAAAGCCTATATCATTATATGGTTCACTTGAGATATGCAAGAGAATTGAGTGTCGAGTGTGCAATCTCTCTCTCTCTCTCTCTCTCTCTCTCTCTCTCTCTCTCTTATGGATTTTTTAATGTGGTTTAATTCACCTTAATTATGCTGCTTAATCTATGTCTATCACCATGATCAATCCCATTTTAGGATTGTTTAACATGGTATTAGAGCAAGAACACATCGGAACAGGCCTTCTACTCTAATTCAGGTAGAGGCCGTGGGGCTAAGGTGGTGGGGGGGGCCGACGAGGAAATCACAATTTTGGACAACAACAATCGCATGATTCACAAGCAATCATACACAGGTGGAAGAGGCCAATCTAGAGGCAGGGGGAGGCAAAGAGGCCGAGGTGGTTGGAAAAGAAATCAAAATGCAAATAGCATAGAGTGCTATTACTAGTGGAAAACTAAGACACATGGCAAAGGACTGCTACAAAAAGCAGAATGACATTAAAAGTGGGAAGTTGCAGCAAGACAACTATGCATTATCTAGCAAACATGGAGGTGATGACAAAAGTGAGCAGATGTTTGTGATGGACCACATGCTTAGTTCCACAATAGGGGATGTGTCAAGATCTCAAGATATATGGTATGTGGATCTTAGTGCCTCTAACCACATGACCAGTCATGCTGAGTGGTTTAGAGATATGTAGAAAATGAAAAAATCAGGTTATGTAGAAACAGGTGATGATAATGCACATCCCATTGCGCATGTTGGTAAAGTGTCAATTGTTGTCTATGAAGAATGGTAAAATGAAGTACATGGCATATGTACTTCATGTTTCGAATATTACAAAGAACCTGGTTTTTGTTGGAAAAATGGTTGAGCAGGGTTTGCAAGTGAGGTTTAATCCTCAAGGATGTTTTGTGGAAGACTTAAAAAATAAGTGTTTCTTGGTTGCCAAGGGCTATGTGCAGACTTATGGCATAGACAATGAGGAGGCATTCAGCCCAGCTGCAAGAATGGCAACCGTGAGAGCTCTCATTGTTATGGTTGCAGCGAAGGGTTGGTCTTTACATAAAATGGATGTAAAGAATGCTTTCTTGCATGGAGATTTGCAAGAAGAAGTGTGCATGATGCAGCCACCAGGTTATGAGAGTGATGCGCATCCAAATTTTGTCTGTAGGTTACGCAAAGCCTTATATGGCTTGAAGCAGGCACCTAGAGCATGGTCAAACAAGATCGGGGAGTATCTTGTTACCATTGGATTTCAAATATTCAATGCAGATTTTTCACTATAAGTGAAAAAGATAGATAGAGGGATCACGCTATTAGTCATCTATTGAATGACTGGATTATGCAGATTTTTCACTATAAGTGAAAAAGACAAATAGAGAGATCACGCTATTAGTCATCTATTGAATGACTTGATTATCATTGGTGATAGTGATGCATACATACATGATGTCAGGATTCTTCTCTGAAGTAGAAGTTTGAGATGAAGGAATTGGGTGAGCTGCGGTATTTCTTGGGCATAGAGGTGGTGAGATCACCTCATGGCAATTTGCTATTGCAGAGGCAGTATAGCTTGGACATGTTGTCCAAGTATGGTATGACAAACTGTAAACCTATTTCAGTGCCATTGGAGCAGAACACAAAGCTTTCCAGTAGATACAGGTGAGCTTTTGGAGGACCCCACTACATACAGGTGCATGGTGGGTAGTTTGATCTACATGACCATTACAAGGCCAGAATTGAGCTATGATGTTAGACTTGTTAGTCAGTTTATGCAGGCCCCTAGGAAGTCACACTTGGATGTGGCTAGACGGATCCTCAGGTACATAAAGTCCACAGTTGATTATAGACTTTTCTATGAGGCTGATACAAAGATATAGTTGCATGGGTACACAGATGCTAATTGGGCTCGTAGTATTGTTGCAGACAGGAGATCTAGCAGTGGTTTTATGTTCTCATTTGGGAGTTCTACTGTGAGTTGGAGCAGTAAGAAGCAACCAACAGTTTCCTTGTTGAGTACAGAGGCAGAGTATAGGGGTGCTGAGGTAGCTTGGTTTGAGAAGCTACTTGGTGACATGGGAGAGTCCGTGGATAGGGCAGTTGTCATATATTGTGACAACATGAGCAGCATACAGTTGTCCAGTAACCCAGTATATCACATGTGGGTGCTGAGGTAGCTTGGTTTGAGAAGCTACTTGGTGACATGGGAGAGTCCGTGGATAGGGCAGTTGTCATATATTGTGACAACATGAGCAGCATACAGCTGTCCAGTAACCCAGTATATCACATGTGCTAGAACGAAGCACATTGAGGTGCATTATGACTTTGTGAGGGAGAAGGTTCTAGCAAGATATGTAGATCTGATATATGTCAGCACACAGAGGATCAGGTGGCTAACATCTTCACAAAGGCATTGGGCACAGAGAAGCTCCATAGGTTTAGGAGCTTACTTGGAGTGCAGTGTGTGGAGTTGAGCTCGAGGGGGAGTGTTGAGATATCGAGCTCAACTAGTGCTATGACGGACATTGATGACCCGCCTGGGTGATAGCTTCCGCATCTACACTACTGGCATGGTTAGTGAAATTATAGGTGATATGTGACCAGTGGGATGATAGGCTATGTGACACCCATTTTGGATTACCAGAGATTGGCATAGTTATAGCACCAGCTCATTTAGTCGGGTTCACATTATGGACTGACCTTTGTATGTTGTAGTAGTTGAGTACTAACCCATATAGTGTGTACTCCTATCTTTATGTTATGTTGGTTGAGTAGAGAAGAAGAAAATACAAGAAAATTGAGATATCCATCTCTCTTATGTCTTGCTCTCTCTTGTGTGAGTGTGTTTGCTTCTTGCTAGGGTTTGAAGCTGTCTCTCTCCCCCACATTCTCTTTATTGTTTACCCTTAGTAGATTCATGGACCAATTTATTTAAAGTTATAGCAAGGTTCATGCATAAAAGCTTAGACTTCTCATTAACCAATTTATTTAAAGTTACATTCATGGACTAATTTTTTTAAAGCTATAGCAAGGTTCATGCATAAAAGCTTAGACTTTTCTATTTTTAAGAGCAAGGTCTAAAGTGGAGTGCAAAAACTATTTTTGGCTCATAAGTAATAGAAAAAGATATATAAATACACTTGCTTGAAAGTGTAAGCCCTCAAGCAAGTGGGGGAGAGTGAACCCATACTTTCGCATACCTATTTACTTATTAAAAAAATCGCATTAATTAAGGGTTGGAAAAAAAATCTCATGGTTTTACTAAGGTTCTTACCTTAGTATTTTTTTGTTAGGTTTAGACCTTAGGTTCTACAAAGACCCACCCCAACACACAGACCCAACCCAACCCAACCCAACCCAACCCCAAAACAAGGAGCCTACGATAGTCAGACAGTCCCAACCCAACCCAAATAGTGAGTCCCCAAGCCCACAACAGAGAGCCTATGACCCAACGCAACGCCAATAGTGACTTCCCGCAACACACAGCCTAGAACAAGCAGACATACCCAACCCAACAATGAGTTCCCACAACATAGAACTTGCGAGATAGGCAGAGAAATCCAACTGAACCCAAATAGTGAGTCACCAAACCCAATCTCCGAGATCCCTAACTAAAGCATCCAGTGTCAGCCCAACCCCACAACACATAGCAGACAGACCCAACCCAAGCTCCGAGAGCCCTCCACCTACGTGCTTGTGTGCTGCTATCCCAACCCCACAACACAGAGTAGACAAAGCCAACTCAACCCAAGCTCCCAAAGCTCTCCACGCAGGTGCCCTTTTATTGCCCCAGGCAATCATACAAAATCGCATCCCACCCCTAACCATACCAAAGGATCCCAACCCAACACGAATGATTCACCATACGCACCCTCACGAGGCCGACGTACAAAAAGATATTAATTAGTTTTAATCTACATTTAATTACTCAAACACATTTAATCTACATTTGATCGAAATTTAATTACAGAATCTGACTACATGATTAATCTACAAAAGCAGAAAGAATAAGCATTAATTAGCAACTAATTAATAAATTCAAGATTAGCAAGGTTCTCATCAAATCAAACTAACAAACAAAACTAAACAATAAAATTGAACCAGTAACTAATCATTAATTAGCAACTAATCACAAACCATCACATGAACCAACAACTAATCATTAATTAGTAACTAATCAGAGACCATCATAGACCACCACAACAACTAATCATAGACAACGAAGCATAGACCTCCAGCAACAACCAACCACATACCATCACAGCATAGACCACCACAGACATGCACACGCTTTGAGCAATACGCAGGAAGAAAGAAGCGAGCCACATCTCACCTTAGCACGACGTGCAGGTAGAGGAGATGCCGACGAAGGAGCATCCCCACATAATGAACCACGCAACCCCCTGTCCTAAACATAGACAACAACACAGAGGAGATGTCGACGAATGAGCAGCCCCACACAATGAACTACGTGACCCCCTGCCCTAAACACAGACATCAACACGCAAAAGCTAGCCGAAGGAGCAACCCCACACCACTAACCATGCGACTCCCTGCCCTAAACACAGATAGCAACACGCAGGAAGAAAGGAGCAACTTGCATCTCACCTCACCAGGAAGAGGAGGTGCAGACGATGAAGAAAGAGATGCCCATAACCGAAGAGCTGCCCCATGCACCCCCTTAATTGCCCCCATGCTTGCACATTGTCCCAAAAATATCACAATCATACTAAATCCTACCTAACACCCAACTGTTAGCCTTATAAACCTTATAAAACTTCTTTAGCCTTATAAACCTTACAATTTTTTTTTCCCTTAAGGGGCCCTTCAACCATCTAATTAATTAATCAAAAATATGTTCAGGGGGGGTTGGGCTTTATTGGTGTCTTGCATGTTCTTGTTCTTTAGTGGATTCTAGCAAGTTGGATATATTTTTATGCTATGGTTTTGAATCAGGGTTGTCATGACCCACAAAGGATTAATCTTCCAACCACATATTGAAATTGGAGGGAAGAAATCCACATTTTGAAGATACACACACATCCCTCGAAGAGTATTGATGGAGGAACATGCGAGCTTAACAAATCATTTTTGTGTACTACAGATAGTTAATAGTTAATAGTGACCCACAAAGGGTGTCTTCCAACCATATGTTGAAATTGGAGGGTAAGGGATCCAATGTGTGAAAAAAAACCAAGCACAATGTAGTTTGCACTGTTGAAATTTGAAAATCACTTGCAAAAAAATAGTTTAACAATTCTTAGATTGGAAATACCTTCAACTTATTATAAATCTTCCAAATAAAATATTCTAGAGAACGGTTTTTCATCATTTGGTGGAGGAATTTTAATAGTCCTACAATGCGGCGACACGTTTTTTTCTCTCACACACACACAGAAACGGAGAATTTGGAGGCAGTTTGGATCTTTATAAGGACACACAAAGGGAGAATTTGTAAGAAAGAGGCAGTTTGGATCTTTCCCTAGCGGAACTGCAGAGGTGTTTGTCTGATGTGAACTGATGGAATCGATTTACGAGTATAGAAACGGGATGCTAATGTATTTTTAGAAACCGACGCTGTCACGCCCTCTGCAGTTTTCTCGCCCTCTCTCTCACGGGTGCGCGACACACAACTCCCTCTCCCCCCTAAACACACACTCTTTTAGTTAGCATATGCACGCACTTGGCTTGCTGCAAATTTGGGCAAAGCTTTGATGCTCAACATGGGCGAATTGAATCTCTCCCTCCTCTTAGTACTGCTTGCAAGCCATCTCTCTTCGTCCATAGCCCCCCTTCCCACGGTGGATTGCAGCTCCAATGGCACCTCATCTTGCAGAATACACAACACATACCACGTGTGGCCGGATCGCAGCAAGTGCGAAGCGGCAAGGGTGGTGTATCCGACGTCGGAGCAAGAGCTATTGCAGGCTGTAGCAGAAGCGGTGAAGGAAGATCAGAGCATGAAGGTAGTGACGCGTGTAGGGAACAGCATACCGAAGTGGGCGTGTCCAAGGGGGAGGGTAGGGTTAGTGATAAGCACGCGGGATTACGCTAATGAGGTGGTAATCGACAAGGAGGCGATGACGGTGACGGCAGATAGTGGTGTAGGGCTGAGGCAGCTTGTGGATAGAGTTGCAAAGGAAGGGTTGGCGTTGCCCTACACGCCCTATTGGGAGGGAGTCACGCTGGGAGGCCTCCTCAGCACAGGCTGTCATGGGAGCTCCCTCTTCGGCAAAGGCGGCGCTGTTCATGAATATCTCGTCGCCATGCGCCTCGTTGTCCCCGCCCCCCCAACCCTTGGCTACGCCAAAATCATCACCCTCTCTTACAATAACAATAATCAAGATCCAAATGATCAGCAAGCCTTTTTCAATGCTGCCAAGGTCTCTTTAGGCCTCCTTGGAGTCATCGCTCAGGTAACGTTCTTCTTACATTTCCTTCACCGCCATTTTTATACCAATCTAGAGCGACTAATATTACTCACATTTAATCAAAGTTTTCTGCCTTTTAAAAAGGCTACTAAACGCGCAGTTTTTCTATTGGATGCATGGCTTATTTATTCTTTATTATATCTAAGAATCATGGCTTAATCATTCTCTATAGTATAATGTACACATATATATGTATATTCTCCATAGTATAATGTGTGCCCTATGCCTATATATAGAGAGAGTGAGAGGGGAGAGGGAGATAGATAGAACCCTTAGCCCTATGTCCCCTCTATTTAAGGCAATGACCTATGTCCCCTCTATTTAAGGCAATGAAATGATTACCTATATCCATACACTCACCCATACCCTTTCTGTTTAAGGTCTCATTTGACAAGTAAACGGCTCATTTGGCAAGTAGAGGGAGGGAGGAAGAGAGGGAGGGGAAGTAAACTGCTCATTTGACAAGTAAAGGGAGGGAGGGAAAGAGGAGGAAGAGAGGGAGGGAGTGGCCCTGGTGTGGAATACAAATATTTCTCTGAATATACAAATATTCAGACAAATATTTGTATATTTGTCTGAATATATATAGACGCCAAGGCCTAGAAAATCACTAATTATTTCCTTTGAGTCTCTCCATGAGATGAATATGGCTTAATCATTCTATAATATGTATACTACACTTCGCAGGTAACTTTTGCACTCCAACCACAGTTTAAGCGTTCGGTTACAAAACAGTTTAAATCAGATGATGATCTTGAGAACCAAATCATCCCCTTTGGCAGGGCTCATGAGTTTGGTGACATGACATGGTTTCCTGCGAAGCACAAAGTGTTGCTAAGCATGGACGATAGAGTACCCATGGCTACACAGGGAGATGGGGTCAACGACTTTGAGGGATTCAAGCCAATTCCATCTTCGGTTTTGAAAGGAGTTCGAGCCATTGGTAAGAATATTATTGGAGCTAATAACCCAATAATTATAAACTAATGAATCACTATAACTGGATTAGCCGAGCTAATAACCCCCTAATTATAAACCAATGAATCACTATAACTAGATTAACCGAGCTAACTAGCAATGCATGCATGACTCATTAGCTACATTACTCATAATAAATCATTAGCCATCTTGAGATTAAGGTTTCTAACGATGCATCATTCTGCAGAGGAGGCTGCCGAGGTACTATCCAGTACAACCACAAAGTGCTTGGTTTCAGCATTTCAGACAGCCAGCCTCTTCGGCCAGGGCACAGGCTTGAAGAACAACGAAGAGGCCTTCACACATTACCCTGTGATAGGCCTACAAAGCAGAATGCAAACATCTGGAAGTTGCCTCTCTTCTAATGACCCTACCAACCTGTGTGCATGGGACTCTAGTATAAAGGGCTTCTTCTACCATGAGACGGCATTCTTGATATCCTTGGACAACATAAGCAGCTTTGTCATGGACGTTAAGAGACTGAGGGACATTGACCCATCTAGCCTTTGTGGGTTGGATCTCTACTCCGGCTTGCTCATGAGATTTGTGAAGAAATCAGATGCTCACTTTGGAAGCCAAGCCGATGCAGTCGCTATAGACATGGCTTACTATCGTGCGGCAGAGGGGAATGTTCCTCGGCTTCATGAGGATGTTCTAGAAGAAATTGAGCAGATAGGGCTCTTCAAGTACAAGGCCACACCACATTGGGGCAAAAACAGGCCCTTGGCATTCCATGACTTGGGGACCAAGTACAAAAGCATGGAGAAATTCAAAGAAGTTAGGGCTGCACTCGATCCTCAGGGCCTCTTTTCGAGTGACTGGTCCGATGCAGTGCTTGGAATTGCTGGGAATGTGACTAGTGACAAGGATTACTGTGCATTGGAAGGGTTGTGTGTGTGCACACAGGACCGCCACTGTGCACCAGAGAGGGGCTACTATTGCATGGCTGGTAAGGTTTTCAAGCAGGCTAGGGTGTGCCGTTTGGACCAATCCAAGAGGTGGCCCATTCACAAGGCCATCCATCCTCTCCACACACACCTCAATGCATGGCTCCAGACATGGGCATCATGTGTGGTGGAAATAACGTTCAAATTAAAAGGTTTTCTCTTGAATCTTATCAAGGTGAGGTAACCACCAAATTTTTTAGCTTCAACAGGCCTGGTTCCAACGAAGGACCTTTTGGTTGTTCATACTTATCCTTACATTTGCCACATTTGCAAATGATTAAACCACTCTCACAATGCTTCTGAAGTTAATTTGGAATACATGAAGAATACAACGTACTTGAGTTCTCTCATCTTTGAAATATTATGAAGAGTATTGCTATGTGCTTTTTTTAGGTGCATGATGGAATGTGCAATATGATCTCACTTTTTTTGTACATTGAGAAAAGCGATACCATCACAATAGAGTATACGTAGTATACATATTCTAGCCATGATTAAAATAACCAAAGAGTTCTATCTTTTTATAGTGTCTATTTGTTGCAAGCTATTGACCAGCTAGAAAACGTTATAGGAAGCAAGGTAAGAATGCATAGCTTAGAAAATCAGTAAGGATGTTATATATAGGCTAGGGAAGATAGATGAGAAAAGAAGCCACTACGCACGGGAGGAAGGAAGACAAAGAGTGGCGAAGAGACAAAGGGTCAAAACAAACGAATAGATAGTTTGGAAGGAGGCGGCAGGAAAGAGTGAAACTGCCACAAATAGGAAGACAAGGAAAGACTCTGCAATCAGGATACACGCCAAGGATCGAGTTAAACCCAAAGCAAATGTGCAACTATACCCAAGCATAAAATATTGGCTCGTTTGCGGATTTGAATCGTGAGACCAACTTTACAGGTTGAGGGAAAGTTTTTTTTCCCTCACGAGAGCTCAAAATGGTACTTTGAATGTCCACATTCATAATCCTGGCAAGTAAAGGACCCTTTCTTGCAAACATTCAAGATTATCATGATCCTTGCAAAACAAGTAAAGGACCCTTTCTTGCAGAACTTTTTGCCCAAGAAAATGGATGAAGACATTTTATACGAGTTGAGAGAAATCAAGCAGAAGAGACAAGATGTAAGAGAATTCTAGGAAAAACTAGAACTGTATGTGCTAAAATGACATAATTTCTCTCAATAGAAAGAAGATCCTCACTAATGAATGGGCTAAAAGGTCCAAAGATTTGAGAATATGAATTAGAACATTAACCGAAATGGATTTGGGATAGGAGCCTAACAAAAGAGCTAGCTAGCAAGACTAGAGTAGGGCAAAAGCTACCTAAGGAAGATCTAACTAGTAGGAGAAGAAAGATTGCCTAAACATGAGAAGAAAGAAGAGTATTGTAGGCAAACTCCACAAAGAGTTAGAAAAGTTGATGGAAGTGCTAGGAATCTAGAAAAGAGAGAGAGAGAGACAGTGAGAACTATAAGACATTACATAATTGTGTTATCACAATACAACAAGATCTCTTAACACAAGATCTCTACATTACATAATTGTGTTATCACAATACAACAAGATCTCTTAACACAAGATCTCTACATATGGGGAGAATAAAAAATCTAATTATTACAAACACTAGATGCTTCTTCCTTTCCACTCGTGTGCTTTGAAGCGTTGAGGCCAATCTGGAAAGATGCTAGGATGGAAGGATGTAATGCTAGACTCAAAAGTTAGGAAGGTAAGATAAGTGAATGAGTGGATTGATGATGAAGGTGCCTAATAGTGTCTATTGGTTAAAAGCTTCTAGGTCCATCAAATATTCTAGGTCCTTCTAGGTCTACAAGTTTCTAGGTGTATCAAGATCTAAAAGCTTCTAGATTCATCTAGGCCCCTAATAAATGGGCCCCACATCCCTAGGACATAGTGTCCTAGGAAGACCTCTCAAATCCATAGTGCGGTTTGATCACAATCATGCCAAGCCACATTTCCATGTGGGCTAACTTGGTATGATGCTAAACCTTCATAAGCCATCTCTTGACCATTTGGCCACCTATGGCCATCCTAGTGTGTAAATCGGGCCACTACTCTTACACAAAATGACTTCTCCTCATAAAGGGTGCCTTACAACATTGAGTTAGCCATAAATCTCATGCAAACACATATATGAGGGTGGAGCATTGATATTATCCAAACCCCCTCCCATAGGTGAACTATCCTTTTGGTCCAATGCTGAGTCAATGATATATGCCCTGCCCCCCAAACCCCTCGGTCCAATAGGTGAACTATCCTCTCAACATGATTAGCGTAGGTGGTCAAACTTAGAGATCAATTTTGAGAAACCCTAACCCACTTGTGAATGCAATAGCGAGACTCGTGGCTCAAAACATGCCTCTTGTGGAAAAGAAAACAGAAAATTAGGCTACTTCAGTATAACTGGACTCAAAAATGAGAGGGGTCATAGAAGAAAGAAATCCGTAAAAGGGGAAAAAACTCAGAAAATAGAACGAGTGCACCTAGGAACACTCGACAAACTAGTCTACATAAATGATAATGATGAGGATTCCGATTCAGGGAACACACATGCTGGTTCTGAGAAATCCAAAGACGCTCAAACAAAAACCAAGGAGACTGAAAAGGAAAGGATGCAGGCCCTCAAGAAACCAAACTTGGCTCATACCCTAGCCCTGTAAGAGAATTGGAACACCTTCATGAGGTCAAGAATATGGTCACACATACTCAAGAGGCATTAGTACCAAGACCAAAACAAGTAAACATCTCTGACATTGTTCATCCAAACAACCTAAAGCCTGTCGTTGTAACACATAAACCATTGGATATAAGATGTTTTTAGGTCTTTATAAACTTTTTCAACTCATCGAGTACTTCGTTTAAAAGAATATTTGCTTCATAAAGGCAAAGAAAATATTACCATGCATTCATGGAAAACTAACAATTAAGATTATGAAGAAAATGCCACAGTACTATTGACATGTACCCATATAGACCCTAGCCATGGATAACAAAATCTCATGGCACTTCTAGATTTTGTAACTTAATATACCCATGGTAATTAGTGAGGCCACACCTTAAAAAATTAGGGAAAAAACTTAATTTTAAGTTTCCAAGGTCAAAAATACTACTTCAAGATATGAAAGTTTTAAAATTGATGGTTTCTAAGAGCGTCCAATGATAAAACTTGTAAAAAAACACATAATTTACAAAAATAACCTTGCACTTTTTGCATTTTTGTGAGATATTGAGGTGTTCCATCTATAAAGGAGAGGCTTCTGGGTGATAACAACTTAGGCCATCGAAGCTGTGTTGTGATTTTTTACCAAAATTTAGAAATGTGGTGATGTGATTTTTTGTTGTCTTCACTAAGTTACAAAAATTTAGAAGTGCCACAAGATTTTTTTTTAAAGACATTAAAGACATTAAAAAACGGAAATAACGGCTGGGCTGCCCTAATATTCAATCATTTTTTAAGGGCAAGGGTGAACATCAATAATCTGGTAGTGATTTAATATGCTCAAGAAAGACATTAAAAAACGTAAGGAAATAACGGCTGGGTTGCCCTAATATTCAATCATTTTTTAAGGGCAAGGGTGAACATACCCTCGTAGTGATTTAATATGCTCAATAAAAATATAAACAAGATTTTTAGAATCAATTTTGAATCGATTTGAAAAAGGACGATATTATATTGGACTATCACACCATTTTGCATACCTTTTGCATAGTATAGAAATTCATATAAAAATATAATCTACAGCAACTCAAACTTAGTAAGCCTGAGATTAATCACAACCTCAATCTCAAACCATATATGTACTTAAGACTCCCAAACTGTTTTAGAGGCTAGCTTTGAGTGCGACTAGAGCTATGATAATTAGAAGGATTGACCTTCATGATATGCTGCGGCTAGACTCAGCAATGTCCAGGGTCATGATATTGCTCTTTTGATAGTTTTAGCAGGAGTGTAACTAGCATATGCATGATAGCATGCTTATACATAAAACTCATGATCCGTCGACAGCAAGCGAATGCTGCTGCCTCATGGCAAGCAGGTGATTAAGCAAACTAATTATTCTTAATATGATATATGCGTTGATTAATCATCTGGATTTCTTATCACTTCCCCTTTCCAGTTGATTGCCAACGAGCACATTTTCTGTATTAATAATTGTTCCGGGGAGGGTGTGTTTTGGGTCCACTGTAATCTGCATGAAAAGCTCTTGCGTCCACATGGTCATGATCAGCAAGAGACGATGGTCTCTCTATTACAGCAAGGGCCTTTTGCGTCTCAACAAGCTGATGAGCTACGCGGCTACTCTTCAAAACAGGATCTCGCGGCTTGACTAATTCAGGCCGAATGATGCTCACAAGCATATCATGATCACTACTTATATGGTTTGCTGCTGCTTCTGCGCCAGCGTTGTCAATAACCGCATTCGCTGCAGGCGCAATGTTAGAGGCGGCGACCCCCTCTTCATCAATGACCACAGGTGATCCTTCATGAAGATATCGAGCCATCTTTCTATGCCCTGCACCCACTTGGCGCCCTGATTGTCGCTCATGATCAGCACCCGAAGTTGCAACAAATCCCTGCAGTATTTATTTCCGTCTTCAATTTTTGATGATATATGAATTAATGCAGCCACTTCAGCATTATAGTATAAATCAATTAACTACCTGTTTGTTCGCACCGGCCTGCAAATATGCTCCATTTATAACCTCAATTCTTGCTTCGCCGAGCTGAAAGCCATTGCTTTGCATGCCTGAGAAAACTTCAATTATACAACGTTAATTGATATAAGGCAAGCTGGCGTCAATTTTAAGGCTGTTAATGCAAAATGTGATCAATTATAACTTGAATTGACCTATTTGAGTAAGATATAAATGGAATCCATTAGATGTATTACCTTCCTCATTGGGCTGCAAGTATGTGGTGGTGGTGAAGAGGAGAAGTCCAAATCCAAGCACCATAATGATCATCATGTTGGGCCTCACGAACACTTGCTTTTTTGCTGAGTTCTTGTTGATGCGATTAAGGGCTTTAACCAAAGACATTTAGTGCAGCTGAGAAGAGCTTTGGTATAATTTGGTCTACCTAAAAGCTTAGGTGAAGAGCGGGTGATCTATGAGAAATTAATTTGAGCTAACAAGTGTGGGAAACTGCAAGTTGATAAGTGGACGGAGCAAGCCTTTGTGTGTGGCTCAAGAATCCTAGAGTTGACTGTCTAGATTGGATGGATAATATGGACGAGATGTTGTTGGGATTGATGGGCCTCTCACAGGCTACAAAGGCTAGTATGAAAATTTCAAAGAACACCACTTGCTGTTATAAGCTTGAAGGCGGTTGAGCTGCCCTATATAGGTGCTTATGAAGGTTTGGATGCTTAATATAATGTAGTAGGAATTTTAAATTTTCACGTTTAGAGCCACATAATGTAATACTTTGCCCAAAATAATTGCAGAATGAAGGCAAAAGGAGATTTATAAGCAATTATGATGAAGATGTTGTGAATAACAACTAGTGAGACATGATTGTAGAAATAGACCAATTAGTGTCATAAGAACTATATATTGATGCATGCATGATTCAACGGAAAGTATTAATGTAACCCTAGCCAAAATATTGTAATGATTTGGCATAAGTGAGGATTTAATCCACCCTTTGCTAGTTACCTTAGACTTGGTTGGCTGAAGCTTACTTAGAACTGTCTATAATCAAAATCGTCTTTCTCTCTTAACTTATTTTGGAAAAATGATCCTAATAGCTTAGATGATCGTGTAAAAATTATCATTGTAAACACAGAGTCTGCAATGGTGGAGAGCACTATGCTTTTTATGATCCGAGATCGTGCATACGTGATTAATTTGGATTTTAATGGTCTTACAATATAGCTGATATTAGTCGATGAACGGCTTTTGTAATAATGCTTCGTGGCTAACGTCCGCCCGGCGCCACAATATTGCGACTAGCGACAAGGTGGTTGTCCCTACCTTGCTGACAAGGGCCCACCAATCCGTCGCGTCGCAGATGGCCGTCATTCTCACCGAGGCATGCATGCATGCCTGCCATCATCACATGCATATTCACGTCTTCAATATTGGCCGATTCATGCATGTGCATGCCATCGTCATGCATATATGCAGGCAAGCGCACCGTGTAGACAATTTCCCTAATGATGATGATGATGACGACCGAACCGCTAGCTTGCATCATGTCGCCCATAGCCTAACATGAGCATGCATGGCACATTGCCATGTTATGTACATGTGAGGCCTTAGATAGCTTGACAATGCAGAGCTCTAGGGTCACGCGTGGTTTCCAAGTGGCTCTAAATTCCAAGTGGTTAGGCTCTAAATTCCTAGTTGCCAGTTTGGGGATATTTAAATGTAAGAACCAAGAGTTCTCATTGATGGTTGTGAAGTGAACACATAGGATTGTGGAGCCCAAGCCAAGGTGGCTTGCTTGTGCGACTCAATAGCCACATTTTGGGCATTCACACTAGGTGTGTGGCTTGCATTAAGTGGCTTGGGTTCTGAAAAAGATAGGTTCGACTTAGCTTAGAACTTGTCCAACTTTAGGAAAAACCTTTTCAAATTTATGGGAGAAAGGAAAAAAATTTCTTCTCAAATTTCAAGATTTAGTTATATTTTGAAAAAAATGTAAAGAAACTGCCTGCTCAAAATGATAATTTCCTCCTCAACAATGGGCCAAAAGGATTCAGGTTCATTAAAAAGAGTTTCCCGAACATTGGATGGTAGCCTCAAGTAATCCACAGTGAGAGGAGAGCGAGGGAGGAGGGTGTGTGCGTGCCCGCCATGTGTATGCCTTTCTTGATACCCTATTGGCCTTTTATTCGCTTTCCACATGTGCATCCATAAAACCCCAAATAGCTACTTTTAAAACTGGCAACCTAATTTTGTACTAAATATAGAAAATCAATGAGAAAATTCTCAACAAGGCAATCCATATCTTGTGACTACTACTACTCCCAACAAGCGATAAGAGCATTTCTATATCTTTTTTGAAGGAGACCTCTACAAAAAATCATGCCCCAAAACTTAATAGATGTTACAGCTTGATAGATTTCTTAAATACATGTTACATGTCTCAATTAATTAAGAGTAAAATTATCGAATTTCCAATCACATTACGAGAAGCGTTCAACTTTGAAACAATTTATTGTTGTTAATGAAATGCTTTATTTGAGCCTTTGTGGGAAAGGAGACCTTGAAAACACGACAAATGTCAATTTCTCTAGACTTGAACGCAACTCCTCACAAAGGCGTTATCGATTAGCAAAGGCACTATGGTATACCACGGGGTTTATTAAAAAATAAGTATAGAGCTGATGTTATGTGTCGATGGAACAAAATATTAGTACTCACCTTGATGTTAATAGTCGTCCTGATAAGAAGAAGAATCTTGGTCAAAACATGTTTGAAAAATAATACGTGGATTATCATACAAGTATACAATTACTTTTATTTCAGTGTAATGGAATTAATATTATAGCTCAACAAAAACAAAAACCCAAAAAAATATATAAGTTGTGCAATTTCTTATAATACGAGCTTGAGTGCTTATCCTATGGATAAATTTTAATGTACTTCCAACTTTGTTTTTTTTTAAACCGGCATTTAGCATAAATATTTCAAGCGACAATGAAAATTTGTACGGCGGTTCATTAAAATATGTACGCCATAAACCTGGGTTCCGAGGCGTGCATTTTATCCACTAAGCTGTTTAATCTAGCATTCATATAATGCATTATTGATTATCTTTAGCATTACGTTTCTGTTTTTTTTAAAAGAAAAAGCTTAAAATTTTTATTAAATAAAAGTTGGAGATTCCAGTCTTAACTCCTTAGCAAGCTGCAGTTTCACCGAGACGCGTAACTCCTTATCATAGCTGCAGTTTCATATTACGTTTCTGTCCTCGTGTTGTGCACTCCCAGGGCGTGGAGGATGAGGATGGCGACGGCCTTTGACCATAAAAGGGCCTTGACTATGCTGATCTATTCACATCCACATATATCTTATAAACTATCAACTTTTTTAAAGAGGATCATTTACAAAATAACTTGCTTTTCTACCAGAAAAGCATAGCTTCTAAGTCGATTCATTTTTCACAGTCTAGGTAAGATTTCTGAATACACTCGGTCAACTCAGAATCCTATACCTATCCTTTTTTAGCCTTTCTTTCGGAATTTGGCTGATCTTCTTCTACAACTCATCCTTGACCTACCCCATTTGCATCATTTCTTCGAGATCATATTTTATGTATAATTGTGCTTCGCATGCCTTGTAGTTGACTTTATGCAAGAGTCTCATTTGCACAGTATGTTCGTATTTGCATGATTAAACAAGCAGTTATCTCAATTAATCCAAACAGCCCACAAGTATTGAGCATGTATGACGTTCCACACTTCCATAGAGCACTTTAACTGTTGCATTAGTAAAATTTCTTGCCATTTAAGCTCTTACTTCGGAAGAGGGGAGGCACACAGATTCAAGACTGAAGTATTTCCCTGTTTGTGGGGACATCCAATAAATAGATGTGTAATTGTTTCTTGTTCCATTTACATCTAGGGCATATACCATCCCCAAATCCTATTTGATGGGCTCTAGCATTGGTCTATAGGGCATTGTGCATAATCAGCCAGAGTAGGTAAGATTTTTTTAGCGGGATCACTAGTGACTAGATTTTTGAGAACTTGAAACCCCATTGTTTTATGTCCCACAATAGGTTCCATATGTTATTTAGCTTGCACTGTAGAGGGGGGGAGAGGCAGAATGGGTAGCAGTGTATGTTTGGGCTTCCATGAGAAAGTCTTGGATGTAAGGGCTCCCTTTAGTTGGAGTAGATCTGTTCTTTCCTGAGGCCATTACATTTTCCTCTCTGAGATGAGCTCAAAATTTGATTCAAATAGCATGTAGCAATCCGTGAGCTCCTTATCAGTCAACCACCTCTCCTTATTCGTGCACCATAGATCACCCCATGTACTAATGGCCTTTTTGTGAAGTTTGCATGTATGTTTGTGTAAGTTTTTATGTATACAATCTACCACTGCCTTGGAAAACTAGATGGCGTCCAAGTATAGAATAGCAACATGTTTCCTAATCTTGTTATGTGTTAATCCAATTCTAGGATTAACAAGAGATACCACCATTATCTTACATCAAGGAGTCATGGTAGATACACCAAAGGGTCATACATTCAAGATATGAAGCAATAGTATCCAAAGCTACAGCTTGGACGGGCACGCGTAATGGTGTTATGGAGTATTTATGGCAATTCCCACTTCAAGAGCGTGTGGTAGTTAGGATGAAGTCCTAAGTGATGTACCTCATGGATATATTATGAGAGTAGTCATTATAATAGCATTAGGCCTCTTATGAGCCTTAAGTGCCCAGCCGGCCACAGTTTAAGTGAGTGTGAACACTTATGGCCATGTATATAAGTGAATTTCTCTCATAATACAACATACTCTCCCATTGTGCAATTGAGTCTTGCTCTTGCTAATCCCCTTACTAATCTCTCTCCCTAATGCATGCTAGTGGGTGTGTGTGAGTGAAGTAAGGTGAGAGGAGGGACGAGGACCCATAGTGCAATGCGGCGGTGTGACAACGCTCGGGAGATGCGGTGGAATTGCTTCTCAAGGAGTTGTAGAGCTTGGAGACCTCAAGGGTTACGAGCTCGGCCATTGGAAAGATCCTCATGACAATTGTGGTTTACCAGGTAAAGAAGGGTTAGGGTGAGCCATAACAATATGTAGTCTAATATCTAACTTACATCTATTCCAAGCCCGCAATATCGATTTGACTAGAGGGTGTTAATGCCATTTTGGATTAACAAGTATGCTCCTCCAATTGAGGGCATTAATAAGTGTCATGAAAAGGCACTATAAAAGTTGTACATTATGAGATATTGGCCACCCAAGGCCACAACCCCCCTTTGTGCTATTGAGAGCTCTTCTTTCAAAAAAAAGAGCCATTGACTATGCATTGAACTTGTATTACACTCCTTAGGCGTGGCACAATCATTTTTTGGAAACAGTTGGATAAGTATTTTACACCCAGAATCATATTAGTCGATGCAGGAAGTTCCCACGTGAAACTGCAAGAAAATTGTTTACGACACGTAAACCGTTTTCTGCAAGTTCACGACGTGAACCACTCCGGGCATCAATGCCACAATTAATGCCACAATTCATGGGATTACCTTGCCAAAAATAGGTAGCCTTATCTTGACACCTCTGATACCACGAGGTCTCACAAAGTTAAGAATCGTGAACGTGCAAAAAATTGTTCACGACGTGAACTATTTCCGAACTCTTGACGGCGTGAACCATTTTTAGTTCACGACGTAAACCATTTTAGAACCCTTCATGGCGTGAACAATTTTTAGTTCACAATGTAAACTAATTACTTTTCACGATTGGAATTTATCTCTTTAGACGTGGACTTTTTCTACAATCTCACGCCTTAATCAAATCAAACTCACGAACTTGGTATAGTCAGATTAAGGCTAAGGAAGTCTTGAAAAAAATGACACCCATAACAAGGTAGCGTGGAATTCTAATCCCAAAAGAAAAAAAATTTAAACACGTGAAAGAGTAAAAAATCGTTCACGATGTGAACTATTTTTTGACACTTCATGCCGTGAACTGTTCTCTACAATCTCACGGCCTCAGAAACAGGTCGACAGAATTTGATCAAAACTTAATTCGGACAGCAAAACAGCTTATCAAATCATACATACATGCACTTAAGGTCTAGAAAGCTCATTGGAGGCGACCTTACACCTGACAATAGTACATTAAATCACCCAAGATCTTCCTAACAAAAAAGTTTTCGTTCAGGCCACTCAGTAAGCACTTACTTGATTTTCTTAAGGAATCTAACCCGTTGAAACTAGTAGTGAAGAATCCATGGAGAAGAAGGGCTGCGATTCTTTGGGTTTGGGGAAGAAGAGAAACCACCCTCCCCAACCAGATCCAGTGGTATCATTGATATCGCTCGAGGAATTTTTGGTCTCCAAACTAGCCATGACGAAGAAGCGCAATCTACGGGCATGGGTTGGTCAACCAGTTGGACTTGGTCCAAGGCAAGAAGTGCCCATCCAAAAGTCAAATTCGAGGCTATCAAACACCGGCACCCCCGGAATGAGAAGAGACATGGAAATGCGGCTAGGATGGGTCAAGTATTCTTTCCAACCTCAGAGGAAGTAGAGGTGGATCTAAAAAGGATTGAGGTGGAACGACAGCCATGGTCAACCACGACATTCTCAACGGTCAAATTATGAACCAGAGGAAGAGGCCATGCGTAAACTTGCACGCCTTCCATTATACAATGGTGCCAACATATCTGTATTGCGTGCACCTCTTACGATGCTAAATTTGCAGTCAATTTTTGGATGGTCTAATACAAGTGTCACTGAACTATTCAAGTAAGGTCTTTTTTTGGAGATTACACCTACTGTTGAAATGATAAATTATCAACTTGTATTTGAGAAAATCTTAATAGTAACGATCAGATATTGCCATACTTGCAGGCTTTGGAAAGATCAGATATTGCCCCCTGGCAACGAGATGCCTCCATCTCGTGCAGATGCGAAGAAGTTATTGAAATCCATAGGCATGGATTACAATAATATTCATGCTTGTCACAATGATTGTTGCCTCTTCCGCCATGAATATGAGCATTTGCAAGAATGTCCCCATTGTGGCTCTTACAGATATAGAGAAGATGTTCAGGGGGAAGCTGTCCCGGTAAAGGTTCTCGGGCACTTTCCAATCATCCCAAGGATAAAAAGCATGTTCAGGTGCAAATCAATAGCAAGCTTGATGACATGGCATGTCACAACTCGATCCACAGATGAAGTGATGCGTGTGCCTGCTGACTCACCCGCATGGAGACACATTGAAGAGAAATGGCCAGCTTTTAAGGAAGAACCTCGAAACCTCCGTCTTGGCCTAGCAATGGATGGTGTAAACCCTTTTGGTTTAAGGAGCTCTTCATGGAGCACATGGCCTGTTTGCCTTGTGAATTATAATCTTCCGCCATGGTTAGCAATAAAGAAAGGTCATTTGTTGCTCTCACTAATAGTTCCAGGAAAGTACAAGGTGAAGAACATGGATGTATATTTGGCACCACTTATTGATGAGTTACGCACCTTGTGGAACGGAATTGAAGTGAAGGACATGTCAAAGCAGCAGAGTGGCCAAAGACTTACAACTGTGCAAGGTATTCTCATGTGGACAATGCATGATTGGCCTGGCTATGGAGAATGCTCAGGTTTGTCTATATCGGGTTACAATGCATGTCCTGTATGTGGTCCTCGACTTGATTCAAGATACTCAAAAGCATTACGAAAGAATGTCTACCAAGGACATGTTAGGTATCTTCCAGAAAATCATGAATTGCGGGATGGTAATCTAGGAAGACCTCCTCCAAGTGCATTGAAGGCAAGCGATTGGAAGATCAAATGGGAGGAATGTGGCAACTTGGCATGTCCTGGGATGAAGAGGCTCTCTATCTTTCACCAACTCCCCTATTGGAGTGATCTCCTTATAAACCATTTGCTTGACCCGATGCATATTTTCAAGAATGTAGCTGACATTCTGTGGAAGACCATGACAGGAAAAAAGGATACTAAAGGCCAAAGGGATGACTTGGAAGAGATTGGTTGCATGCAAGAGTTGTGGGCTCGCACTAGACCCAATGGAAAGGTGCTACTTCCAAGAGCCCCATGGGTTTTTAGCAAGATGGAGGAACAACAAGTCAAGAGGACAATTTCAGAGTTTCGGACTCCTACAGGTTGTATGCATTGCTTGAAAAGTGCATTTACAAAGGATGATGATCTTAGTGGTCTCAAGAGTCATGATTGGCACAAGTTTCTACAATTTGTGCTACCCATAGCAATAAAAGATTGCCTCACTGAAGACATTAGAGCTACTATCTATAAGATTGGCACATTGGTGCGCTGGATTTCTTCAAAAGAGATAAAGAGAGACACTTTGGAGACAGCGCGTTTAAACTCCATAGAGGCAGTCTGCATGGTAGAGAAGTTTTTCCCTACAAGTTTATTAACAATCCAGATGCATCTGCTAGTTCATGTTGTAGATGAGGTTGCAGTTGCTGGAACAGTCCATTCAAGATGGATGTTCTTTTTGGAGAGGTTTATGAAGACATTAAAGGGATTTGTTCGCCAAATGGCTCGCCCAGAGGGTAGTATGTCAGAAGGGTGGCTGATACAAGAGTCCCTTGTTTACATCACTGAATATTTAAGTTCCTCAGATCCAGAGATACCTCGACTATGGTCTCAAGAGTCCAACAGGCGAGTCATTGGTGAGGAACCTCAAGGCCAAGGCATTATGAGAAAGATGGATAACACTTTGAGGGAAAAAATCAACAAATTTTGCATCTTGAACTCTCATGTAATGGAGAAGTGGATTGAGACATATGAAGCTCTCAAGCGACAGCGAGTACAAGATCGTTTAAGTTTCAGAAGGAATCGCACTACAAGAAATCTCCCATATCCAGAAGGTATGCAAGCTCTTCTGGACTTTCCCACAGGTAGATGGCTAGAAGCTACAATTTTAGAAGCCAAACGTGCTGGTTTACCTATAGTAGCTTACAAAGGATGCGATTGGCATGTAAGTGTTTAAGTTCTACATGTCTCTCTTTTTTTTCTCTACATGTCTCAGTGTTTGATTCTCCATCAACAAACTTTTTGTGCTATTTGTAGTATCACAAATATGGGGCGTTTTGGTCACATGGACGTCATTTTCGAGTAGAACGAATAGACCAAAGAAGAGCAACCTTTGATTGTGGTGTCACAGCACAGTTTGTTCAAGAAAGTCGTGCAAGTGCAAGTGATGATAACACAATTACTGGAATGCTTGATTACTTTGGAACCATTCAAGATATATTAAAGGTTGGCTTCAGAAGTTTTGAGTTGTTTATCTTTGATGTGAAGTGGTTTAAGGTAATCATGAATGGGCCACATGCAACTGTACGTAGAGACAAGAGTGGCCTCATCCAAGTGGACTCCACAAAGGTATGGACCGATCAGCAAGATACTTTTGTGCGCCCAGAGCATTGTGAGCAGGTTGTCTTTAAAGCGGATCCAAAAGATCCACGCTGGCTGTTTGTGGTTCAAGTCGCCCCCCGCAGTAAGCAAATTTTTGAAGAATTTGAGCTACAACAAGGTGATGTGGATGCACAGGGTAATGGAGAGCAGCAAGAACAAGCCGATATCAACAATGAAGAGGAGCAAGCAAATGAAGAGGAGCAACTAGAGCAAGATCCAAATGAAGAGGTGCAAACCAAGGAAGCTAAAAAAAAAGTTGAGGAAGAAGACATAGATGATGAAGACATCCTTCATCAAGGGACTTTTAATGATGAGGATGCTGAAATGTACATAGACATAGATCTCTTTGGGGCTACTGATCTTAATGAGGATGATAGAATAGATAATGATTTTTAAAATGATGTATCTTAATGATTATGCAAATAGTTATGACATATTTGTAATGGTTTTATGACATTGAAGGTCCTTTCATTGTTTACCATTGTTAATGTTTACCATCATAATCACTACTGTAGGAGCAAGTTGATATAGTTTTACCAATGTTGTTTATCATTGTTAATGTTTGTCTTATGGTTCTTTCATTCATTGTTTACCGTGTAATTTTCATTTCGCACAAGTTTGTCATATGGTTTTTTGTCCAACAGGCCATGGGTGACTCACCGCCCTACGACTACAGTCCAGATTTCTCATTTAATCCTACACCGCAGGGCATGAGTCCCCAGCAGTTATATGGTTTCTTTCGTCCATGACTCCAGAGTAGAGAGCCATGGCTCAGAGTTATTGGGGTTCTGGAGCAGGGACATCTGCCTCACCATCTGGCTTCCCGATGCCAGTTCCCACACCCGTGGGTACGACAGTAGCTCCCACACCTCATACCACACAGCCTTCCACTCCTCTTACAGCTCGATCTACCACCTCTTCACATAGACGGCGCTCACGTAGTAGGTCTTCAGGGGGAGGTTGTTGTGGTGGTAGTGCCACAGATGCTGTGACACCACCACCACGTGAGCATCGTCCTTCGCTCTCATCTGTTGATAGCACACCCATAGGGTCACCTTCCACTCCCTGGGGTGCACATAACCATGACAACAGCAAGATTTACACAATTAGGGATGGGGCACCAATAATGGATAGTGCAGGGAAGGCAATGAAGACACGCATTCGACAATTGTGCACTATACAGTTTCATGACTCTGTCATGACTAAATGGGATCAGCAAGACAAGGGGAAGAAAAATTATATAAACACAAAGATAAAGCAAGAGTTCCAGCCATCTGACCCTATGAATGTCGTCTCTAATGAGTGGATACAGTATACAACTCGCATTTTGATGGGGCATCGTAGGTCAGAGGCGAGGGACGCATTTAGAGAGGGGAAGGAGAAACCTGTTTGGCTAGATGACAGGGAGTGGGCAGCCATTGCTCAGGAGCTCACCGAGACACCAGACAGGTTTCAACAACAAAGAGAGGCGGCAAGGGCAAGACTCCAAACAGTAGGGGCTTCTCATCTCGGGAGTGGTGGTTACGAAACCATGCGCCATGAATTCATAAGTGTTTGTAGCAATTTTATTTATTTAAATGTATGTATGTGGGCTAAATGTTGATTTCTAAAAGTTATAATTGTTAATCGTGTGTGCAGGAGTTGGCCATGAATCGCCCACCAAGTAGGCGAGAGGAGAAGTACGCTCACAAACATGGCCTTGTGGCCTTGTTTGAGATGCTTGAAGAAGAAGGAGAGACCGTCAATTGGGAGGCATTACCATGATGTAAGATGACCTTCAAACTAATGAAATATGATCAAAACATTCTTGAGTATTAATGTTTAATTTAATTTCTTGTTTGTCGATCAGGAAAATATGCAAACGAGCACGGTTGTTTTTGTGCTCTATTTTAGACAGAATGGTGCTGTCTGTTTGCTGTTGTTGATCCTGCTCATTGCAGGCAGCTAGGCAACAGCCAGGCAGCACTATTCTGCCCAAAAAAAAAAATTCTGCTACAGCGTCGGTATATACCCCAGTACTAACCTCGGTATATACAGTGGTATTTATCTCGGTATTAAAGTCGGTATACACCCCGGTATTGACCCCGATATATAACACGGTATATGCATTGGTATAGACGCCGGTTTATGCGTCGGTATTACCCCCGGTGAGCGTCGGTATATTAACCGGTATAGGCGCCGGTATTACCACCCGACGCTTATACCGACGCTACTATTTCGGCGCTTATACCGGCGCTTATACCGATGATGAGGCTTTTTTAGACCCCGTTAAATAGCGCCGGTATAAGCCCCGGTATTAGGCTAACATGTAGTAGTGCCTTTTTCCCAGAATACTTTCTCAGGAGCCCCACCTATTTTAAGGATTCAGAATGATGAGTTCAGAAGTGAGAACCGGTGTTTTGGACGCCAAGGTTTTGGTCATCAGTTAAAAGACTGCCCGACTCTTGCCATGACAAGGGCACAGGGAAGTCAAGAACCCAGATTCAGAGACCAATTCCTTCATACCAATCTAATCAGGGTCCATCTCGGACAAGATTGCTTAACTCCATTAACTAGGTCCGACCCATTGATTAGGGTCGAGATGTCCAGACAAATGCTTGATGACATGGAGCAGCAGATGCAGGCAACTCATAATTAAAGATATAAAAGCTGCCCAGGATCGACAGAAACAGTATGCAGATAAGAAGAGGACAGTCAGAGAATTCAAAGAAGCAGATATGATCTTCATTCGAGTACGGCCCAAAAGAAGTTCTTTATCTCTTGAGAAGTATAAGAAGTTATCCCCCAGAAGCCTTCTATAGAAATATGTGCCAAACCCAAATCATGGAAAGACGGTAAAACTTCAGTGGCAAGATACCCCGTTATCTTCTAGGTTACGCTAGTTCCTTCTTTTATATAAGTCATAACTCTCACTTGTCGCTCGTAGTAATCTTACTTCCATCGATCTCCTTTCTTTCTTAATCTCTTTTATGGCTTGGCAACAGGACTTAATTTTATCCATGATGATTTCTCACCTTCAAGACGCAAGCGAGTCTGTGAAGAAGGATTTTATAGAACTGTATGAGCGCTCACTTTTCCCTCACTTGGGAACTTCTGTAGCTCAGACCAAATGGCGGACCTGTCGAGACATAACTAGGGTAACACCGTGGGGTCGGCAGCACTTTTGTAACAATGTCCGCTTGGCTATGGTTATTGAAGCTTTGGGTTTGGGTCCCCGATTCTACTGCGTGATGAGATCAAGGCATGGTGGATTTTCTGAGCGATTCTTCTTACTTGCGTGTTTTCTTCCTCACCAGAAGATATGCCTTTATCCCATTTTTGGCTTGCCTCTTAGAGGTCCTTTTGTTAGATCACCTCATACCAATGAGATAGATGCTGCAATAACCAGCTGAATTATTCCCATAGATGAGTTACCTTATACATGTGCAGCTTGTGAGTGCTGCTTTTGTGACCATATGATGGACGGGCTTATGGAATTGTAAAAAGTTCTTCTATCTTGCTGTATATGTTCCAAGAGTGAATAAAGTTGAAATCTTTGTTCTTGTCTTGAGTCTTGCTCTCTTTGAGACTTTTCTTGGTGGTTATTCTTAATTAAATTTTCTCTTAGTCTCATATTCGTACATCTTGCGGAATTACCCTCAATTTGCGAGATGAGGGCATCTCGCGTTTTTCAAGTGGGAGAGAATGTAAGATTTCTCCCCAGCCTCTCAAGTTATCCAGTATCTTCCCCTGAAATCAATCCCCTCTTCAGAAATATAAAAGATCTTATTTCTAACTGTTTTAACATAGAAAGAGAAAATATTTTAGAGAGAGAATATTCAGATTTTGAATATTTTTAGATAGAAAAAATTCTCATAATATTAAAATGAATTCCCCTGAAACACAAATTCAAAAAGAACTTTCCAATGTGCATTTGGAATTAATTGAAAATGGGTATAAAGGACCTTAGCCTAAAGGTCTAGATTTTCAGAAATTTTTCATGAAATGTCATGCATGTAAATGTTTCGCAAACTGCATCTTTATTTCGAATTCAAACTATGAGTATTACAGTCTACCGAAAAAACATGTGGATAGTGCCGCTTTAGGATTTTGGATGCATTCTTGCAATTCTGTGCATTGTCCATGACGATTTAGACTACATTTTTGGCACCCACTTCCTCTATCACAGAGCCAATGACTTGAGCAATGTAAGCCCCAGTTTTGATTGAACCAGCAGAATCCACGGCACAAATGAAAGTCTCACCTCTAGGTGAAATAACCATTATATTAATTAATGGTTTTCTTTGTACATTGGACCATCCATCACTTACTATACAAAGTGAACAATTTGGAGTAATGGTGTTCAAGTTATGGCAAATCCAAAGTTTTGATCACGTGTCCCAAACTTATGGGAAATTCCCATATTCCCCAATATGGTGTTAAATGAAAAAACAACAAAGTCACTCACGTATTACAAAACATACATCAGCAAACAAACTACTTCGAAACTATCTTGACAAACACAAAAGATCATCACATAACACAAAACTACTTTGAAACTATGTTGCAAGGTCTGACTACAAAAACAATGAGGCTTGCAATCATAACTATGGACGAAACTCTCCATATATGAATGCTAACATTGGAAATAACAACTATGGTAATGCCCGCAATTAGAGTTTGTATGAAGGTCACGGCCGAAGTTGGGCAATGGGTAGAATCAGCATGTCAATTCTAAATCCTAGTGAGCCAGATATTGTGGTCAAAGCAGATGCAGTAGCGTCCACTTTGATGGTTATGAGAACATACCAGTGGAGGTGAAAGGAGAAAATGTGCCAACACCATTAAGCTCCATAGGACCAAGATTTGACATGCTCATTCTGTCTACCTTCTCAGAGATTGCATCCACAGTTCTACTATCTAGACCAATTTGACGTCTTTACAACTTCATCGGGCGTGATCTTTCATGCACTCTGATTTCGGACATTACCATAGCTGTTGTTATTTCCAATGTCAACATTCGTATATGGAGAATTTCATCCACAGTTCTAATATGTAGGGTAATTTGTACAATCAGTTTTTACAATGAGAAAGGATTTCATTAACGTGTTCACAAACTCAAAAGATCATCATATACGTAGTTTATTGTTTTAACTTTAGAAAATAAAGATATCCATGACGATTCATGCTAAATGCAAAGGATGACTGAAAGTTTTTAAACCATGAATTATTTTATTTGGTTACTTACATAACCATAAATATTAATCCTTGCTAAACCTTTAGCATCACGACAAGACAAATGCATGAATGTGTATTCTAAGATTAAGATACATATAATTGATAGCATGCATACAATGCACATTGCACCCCCAATGAAGGATGATCATCATATATGTAGTTTATTGTTTTAACTTTAAAAAATAAAGATATCCATGACGATTCATGCTAAATTTAAAGGATGATTGAAAGTTTTTAAACCATGAATTATTTTATTTTGATACCTACATACCCATAAATATTAATCCTTGCTAAACCTTTAGCATCATGACGAGACGAATGCATGAATGTGTGTTCTAAGATTAAGATACGTATAATTGATAGCATGCATACAATGCACATTGCACCCCCAATGAAGGATGATCATCATATATGTAGTTTATTATTTTAACTTTAGAAAAAATAAAGATATCCATGACGATTCATGCTAAATACAAATGATGACTGAAAGTTTTTAGACCATGAATTATTTTATTTGGATACTTCCATAACCATAAATATTAATCCTTGCTAAACCTTAAGCATCACGACAAGACGAATGCATGAATGTGTGTTCTAAGATTAAGATACATATAATTGATAGCATGCATACAATGCACATTGCACCCCCAATGAAGGATGATCATCATATACGTAGTTTATTGTTTTAACTTTAGAAAATAAAGATATCCATGACGATTCATGCTAAATGCAAAGGATGACTGAAAGTTTTTAGACCATGAATTATTTTATTTGGATATTTACATAACCATAAATATTAATCCTTGCTAAATCTTTAGCATCACGATAATACGAATGCATAAATGTGTGTTCTAAGATTAAGATACATATAATTGATAGCATGCATACAATGCACATTGCACCCCCAATGAAGGATGCCTTTTGTACCCAATTAAGGATTTACACAATCAAAGATCTATGCTTGCCCAATACTCTAGTATAGGACAATAGACCTTCTCTAACATTCACAAAGAAAATCAAAGATCTATGCTTGCCCAATACTCTAGTATAGGACAATATACCCTTGTCTACTCTAAACTATATCAAGTATCAAGAACCAATACAAGCCCCTAAGCAGGACTCTTGGCTCCATCAAACCATTCATAAAGCAGAATGAGGTAGATTACGTACGTAGCTCAAATGCAAAGCTGAATGACTCCAACTTTGTCCCTAAATCTCCGCAAGTATTAGCTACGAACCACACCTTGTCCCCAATTCAAAGAACTAAGGACGAGTGGCTCAATAGCCTTAGGAGTGCCTACAAGGAAAGATGACAGCCCCTAAGATAAGGACGTTCTTCCCAAGAGGACACTTCTAGCAACTCGAGAGCTCTACAAGTACTTTGAGGAGAGATATCACGCCCCCAAAACAAGGACTATCTCCCCAAAAGTTGCATGATGGGTGTCGGGAAATGTTTATAAACATGATTGAACCCCGCCGGGTTTCTTTTGTTTTCCCGACGGGCCCGCCGGGATATTGAAATATCCCGGCGGGCCCGCCGGGAAACAAAAAAACCCAATGGGGTTATGGGACTATAGTAGGTTTTGGCAGGTCATTGCTCAGGTCAGGTGAATATACAATGTGATCACAAGTTTTAATATGTTAATAACAGGTTTTGTTAACGTGATCACGAAATTGTGAAGACGTTAATGAAATCCCTGCCTGTCACTCTAGCATGTGGTGGCACATATCTATCCTGCCTAGCACTAGGTGTGCATAAAACGGGTATGCCAAGCTCCTCATCCAAACTCTCTGAACTTGACGACTCATAACCTGTAATTCCAATTCCTTCAACTTTCTTTTTCCCTTTATCCACAGCACTACCAGTGCTCACACTGTCATGCCTCAAGCGTCCTGACCATGGACGTACAATGCTACTCTATGACTCTGCTAGCCCAGACATAGAGATAGAACTAGAACTTGCTTGTGGCAAGTTCACATGCACATCAGCTTCAAGAGAATCAATGACACCCTCATCCTTTGCTTTGTACCAACTAGCAAGTTCATCAAACACCACATCTCGTGAGATAACCACTTGCCTAGTTTGTGGATTGTAATATTTGTATGCCTTACGATCGTGTGTATATCCAGCAAACACACACTTTTCTGCCTTAGGATCCAACTTCCTCCTTCTCTCGTCAGGCACATGTATATAAGCTATGCATCCAAACACTTTGAGGTGTCCAATGTCTGGCCTAAAACCTGTAAGCCGCATCTCTGGTGTGCTTCCATGTATGGCTACTATGGGTGTCTTATTAAGTATATACACTGCAGTGGCACATGCTTTTGCCCAATAATAATCTGGCATGCTCTTTTCATTGAGCATCGCCCTGGCCACTTCACAAATGACTCTATTCTTTCTCTCAGCAACACCATTTTGCTAAGGTATATACTTGCAAGTTAATTGTCTTCTTATGCCATGCTTTCTCAAGAAATGCTCAAAAGCATGTGAGGTGTATTCACCACCTCCATCTGTCCTCAAACATTTTATCCAAGAGCCATATTGCTTCTTTGCAAAACCTTTGAAAACCATAAACTTTTCCAACACTTCACTTTTCTCTCTGAGAAAGTAAATCCAAGTCATTCTGCTGAAATCATCAATGAATGTCACATAATATAAACTACCTTTAATGGATGGGTTTTGTGCAGGACCCCATACATCGCTATGAACTATTTCAAGTGGCCCGCTACACGTTGCCTTCTCTAGGAAACCGCAACCTTGCCTGCTTTCCAAATTGACAGGCTTCACAAACATGCATATTCCCATCATACTTGAATCTAGGCAGCCCACTAACAATGCCTCTTGCCTGCATGTTCTTTAACCTTTGTATATTCACACGTCCAATCCTCTTATGCCACATATCAATCCTCTTATGCCACATATCAATGTCCATTTCGGCTTTTAGAGAACATGGCTCATTTCAACTCAGGAATTCCAGCATCCAGCTTAAATAACCTACCTTCTTTCTTGCCTTTGGCAATGACTCTACATCCATTTCATTTTTGGTTAAAAAAAATTTATGCAAAAAGAGGAATTCCCATGATAATTGAGATCCAAGTAATTAAATAGTAAAAGAAGAATTTTTGGAATATTTAAAATAATAGATATTTTTATTTAATTTAAAAAAAGAGAAATTTTAGATAAATTTATTTTATACATAAGAAATTTTTAAATGATAAAAGAGGAATTCCCATGACATTTGGAATTCAATCATTTAAATACAAAAAGAGCGATTTTAAGCATATTAAAAAAATGGATATTTGTATTTAATTTAAAAGAATAAATTTTATGGTATTTTAAGTAGAGAAAGATTTAAATTAAATTTTGGTGACAAAAGAGGAATTTTCACCATAATTCCACCTAGAAACTTAGGGTTGATAATTAAATTGGTAGAAAGAATATTCTTAGATATTTTAGGTGAAAAAATCACCAAATTGATATTTACCCAAAATTAGATTAATGGAAGAAGAGTATTTTTATAAAAACCTGATATTCTCATATAGAACCAATTCTTAATCTATTATGGAATGAAATTCATAAAGTCATTTGACCAACTGAGACATCTGAAGGCACATACAAGACATCTGACATAGATTTTGTTTCACCATTGTGCATAACCAATGGTACACTTCCAACATGTGTAATGGCATGCTGGGTATCATCTCCTATCTCCACATAGCCTTTCACATCCATAGGCTTCATATGCTCAAACCATTCACCATGACAAGTCATATGGTTTGATGCTCCAGAGTCCATATACCAAGTGTCATCATTTTTAGCATTTGTCATCATAGATTCCACAACATGTTTCATGGCAAACAAGTGATTTGCACTACCATCATTGCTGCTTGATGCATAATTTCCACCACCATGTTGTGCACAATGTCCACCATGTTGTACTCTACCCCCTCTCAAATCATTTTGTGTGCGAAAACAATCACGTGCCATATGACCAAATTTCCCACAGTAATGGCATTCCACATCTTGCAACATAGATGTTTGTTGGCCTTGCCAATGTCCTCTACCACGAGGATTACCTCTGCCTCTCTAAGGTGTATATCCACGACCACCTCTAGCACCATATGTAGGCTGAAAATTCTATTGTGGTGACTTGTCTTGCCACCCACGACCATTACCACGGCCACGTGATGCAAATCTCCCCCTGCCTCTAGATCCTCTTTGTGAATAGAAAGCCTGATTTCTGCCATTATCATCATGGCTAGTAGATGCATCATGAAAAGTGTCACTAAGTTTGATTTCCTCAACAAGCAAGAGTGAAACCAACTCATCGAAATTTGGTAAACCTGTACTCCGAACCGAGATGGATGTATCAAAAGATTTATATTCCTTGCCAAGACCACGCAAGGTAATGTCTATCAGGCATGGGGGCATTAATTGTTGCCAATGCATCTGCATACTTCTTTATCTCTTGTACATAATCACAGATGCTCCTTCTATTCCGTTTCACATTATGAATCTGTTGTCGCAGCTGAGACTTGCGAGCACTGGTGTCTGTATCAAACAGCTGTTGTCGCAACTGAATCCGTTGTGGTAAATTGAGACTTGCGAGCACTAGTGTCTGTATCAAACAGCTTTACCAATGTATCCCATGCATCCTTGGGATTCTCAGCATCATGTATATGTATGAGGATAGCATCCAAAATACATATAGAGAGATAATGCAACACTTTGTATGCTCTTTCTGACCATTGCTTATGAGCTATAACCTGCTGCTGCTGTGTAGGTTGTCGGGGTAGTTCCGGCTCTGGCTCTGCACCTGTAATGAGATTCTAAAAACCTTTTCCCTTCAAAATACTTTTGATCCTATACTTTCATGCCTGGAAGTTCTTCCTATCCAATTTTTCATACAATTTGTACTGGATTATCTGACATATTTGCTCAATGCAAATACACCTTCCGCACACGTCCAAATCTATAAACAAGCCTTCTTTAGCTCAACCACACTCTAATGAGTGTTCCAGATACTCCAAAGTAGTCAACAAACTTTAATATTGATGTAGAAAATCAAACTGATTGCATCCAAAATGAACTGGTTTACGCAGTCCAAGATACCCTCCTTTGATGCACTTTCCAAGGCTCCAAATTGCAATGTAGTGGTTCAATCAAGTGTGCATAACTTGCATTGACACCTAAACAACCTCAATGTTGCATATCAACACCATCCAAGATGTGTACATACCAATTTTGTCAAACCCCCTTCTCTGTTTTGAGAAAAACCAGAAAAACTAGTAAAACCAGTAGTAAATTTGCTCTAATTTCTTCAAAAGGAATTAGACCAATTGTTTAAGATGAGAGAGTAATTAGTTGATTAATCACACTCTGTTTCACTAAACTCAGTAGATAGCCTCTTTGATCAGCTCATTTCTAGCTCCATAGATCATAATTGCTCCAACCAATCATGTAGCCTCCTTCTCAGGTGTATGTATCAACCAATTGCTAAGGCAATTTTTGAATTTCTCAAGCACACAAGTGGAATTTGGCCTCCACTTAGCAAAATATGTGAAAAACTGCCCTGTTTCTCTGTAGATGCTGTGCCGCCTGCTCCTGAAGGATTTTGGACTAATTAAAGTGTCAATTGATGATGTATAATGTTGCCTAACACTCCAATGCAAGTGTACAACCCATCAATGAATTGATTTTTGTCAAAAACTTGGTTTATTTTAATCAAAAGTTGACCTCTTTTTCTCTATTTTGTGAGAGCTTCAAAACCAGTGATTTTCAATCACTTATATGCATCAAATTTGCTCCAAAATCAGTTCTAGGGCTTGTACCTGAGTTGCCAATACATTCATCCTTGTCACATACATGTTTCTTTACCAGATTTGCATCCATTTCACCATACATCACCGCTTCCAAGCTCTAATGGAAAGCTTCCAAAAAACCAGAATTTTCCTTTGCTTTGGGTAACCCTAATTTGCTTTGTTTGTGCCTGAATCACCTGTAATCTTCTCAAGGATGTTTAGAATACCTTACCTGGTAGGCCAAGCTCTCAGATCTGATAGAAATCGGTGTGCTCCAAGCTTCACAGCTTCAATGGCAAGCTTCACAGCTTTTCTTCACAGCTTCTAATCCCTCTTCTCTCACTCACTCATAAACCCTAATAGAGAGCACCAGGCTCTGATACCATGTTGAAAAACAGGTCGAGGGAGAGGAGACACACATAGAGGAGAAAACCCTAATGTATATTACAAACCCTAACCATAGAGGGAAGCCATCTCCCCTCTCACACAATGCATAAAGCCATAATCCATAATACACAAGACACACTATGTGTTGTGTCCACACACATCTAACCCTAGCTAATGTCCACACACTATGACCAGCTGAACGATGTCATTTATGTCTCACACATGCTGCTACCTAACATGCCAGCACATAGCACAGCTGGCACACACTGACATCAAGCTTGAATCTCAACAAATGCATTGAGTTCCATCTTGGAGGTGTAGTAGCCTGTACAGAGGACTTCCTTGTGCTTTCAGTTTCACAGGAATGGAGAAGAGCATCATTTTGGGAATCTTCTTCCATTGGTGAAGCAAGGTAGTTTGAAGTTGTCTACATTCCTCTTAAGAAGTATTGCCCAATCTTCTTGAGGACATAGAAGGCTTCTCATAATCGATCTAGCATCCATACGGTTTGCTACATCAATGATGTTTGGCATGCTCAATCCACCTTTATTCTTAGGCAATGCGCAGACTTGCCATGCAACTTTAGGCATTTTGGATTTCTTTGCATTGCTAAACCATGAAAAATTTCTACATATTCTCTTTAAGTCATTTAGATCTTTGTTTGAGGGGTACCAACATGAAAGGAAGTAGATAGAGATAGGGAAGATAATATGTTTGGGAACAACAATTCTTCCAACAAAACTATGTTGGAGCGTGATCCATTGCTTAAACTTATCATGCACTCTGTCCAGTACCCACATACACGTTTGATGTTCATGGGGCTACCACAAAACCCATTAGAACACCAAGAAGTTGAAAAATTAAACCTTCCTTAATGACCTTGCATCCTTGTTCTAAGTCCTCTTCAAGGGTATAGTACATTATCCCACCCTACCCGGGCACGTCGTTTGTCGCAATAGGCCAAGGTGACCGTGCACCTCCCCGAAAGATATTAAAACAAAAAAATGTTACCTTCTAAATGCGTATGAAGTTTACATTTAGATGAAAACCCTCTTTACTCGAAAGAATATGCCACATGTAATATTGAATGATATATGAGTGTTGACCAAAAGAGTGGAAAAGGAGTTGCCACATGGATGATGATGTGTAAAGTGGGATAAGGCTAAAAAGCCTGTATCATTGTATGATTCACTTGAGAATTGAGTGTTGAGTGTGTAATCTCTCTCTCTCTCTCTCTTATGGAGTTCTTAGTGTGGTATAATCCACCTTAATTATGTTGCTTAATCTATATCTATCACCATGATCAATCCCATTTTAGGATTGTTTAACATGGTATCAGAGCTTGGGTGGGCTCTGAGTCATGGTGAATATCTATATATAGATTTCTTGGTTATGTTTGAAAAAAAAATGTACACTTATATTATCATTTGGATTTGCATTTGTGAGGATTTGAGAGAGATTTGGAGCTGCCATTCTCAAGTTTGAGAGGTAGCGATTGCGATTGTGCAATGCTACGTTGATATGGGTGATAGGTGAGTTGTGGAACACCTCGATTAAGAGAGGGTGTTGAGAGATGTAATCGGTCCTCTTCGCCACATGGTTTAGGACTTGCGGGAGGTATGTGTTGAAATTTGTGGTACTTATGCTGGATCAAGATGAGTGGAGGAGAGAGACCCATAGAATACAAGAATAAATCTTGTTTATTAAGTTGCTTATTCATACAACTTGGCCTTTGCACACTACATAATGCCTTCTAGCTTCACCTTTAAATAGGTGAGATAGTGGACTATAAGTCCATTCACACACACACCCTTATCCTACCCTTTTACATGACCTTAGTCTTTTAATACCCTCCCTCAATACCAACTATGAAAGAATTGTTGATACAAAGTTAGCCTCTGATTCTTTGTTAGGACATTTAGAAGTGATATGTCCCGATTGTTTACACATTACATTTCATCTTGCTGGGATGTTTCCTGAGAACTTCTTAATTTGGTTGTTTTCCTTTGACATTGGGTATTGAAGGGAGATTACAAGAGTTTAAATGGGCTGATTTATGAAGAAGAAAACCAAAAAATTCATGACGTTTTGGCTTAAGTAGAAAGAGAATGGCTTATGAGAGTGCACCAACCCTTGTTAATGGGGGTATCTATGGCTTTGAGGTCTGAGGTCGACATCTTTACATGTGAAGAAGATCGTTCTCTAGACTGGTGGGGCTGGTATCACTCCTTTTTTTATTTTAATGAATGGCAAGGAGGTTAATCATGATGAGAAGGGTGTTAGTGGTGGGAGCAATAAACAAGGTGTGTACTTAAAGAGGTCAATTATGTAGCATGAAGGTGCACGTGCTCAAACCATGAAAGTGCAAGTCGTGAGGAGTAATCTCGTGAGTCAAAGAAAACCCGTGAGATGAGAATCCATGAGAAGGATTCCCGTGAGACGGAAATCCATGAGAAGGATTTTTGTGAGACGGATTGGAAAGACGGTCATCTCCCTACGTATCCAATATGGGCAAGTAGACTACGCTCCTAGCTCACCAATGGAATGATAAACACTCCTTTCATCGCTAGGGGATTCAACCCGGTTAGGTGTATGGAAGCTTATCCCTTTCGGGAGAGAATGCTAAGAACACCACTACCTTGACATAGACTTTACACACACAAGCTCAATCTTGCCATAGCTCATTCACTCATCATCCCACTCATTCATGCATCCAATACAAGAAGAAAGCCTATCTAATGCACACACAAGCTCACTCATAAGCACACAAGCTCAAACCACACACACAAACCTTGAAGCTTAATGGAACTTGAAATAAACATGTATTCTCATTCACTACTCAAGCAATGCCTTGCCCATGGACTCGGGGGGTTCACCTTTAAAAAATGTTGCATATCACGTGCGTTCAAGAGGTAATAAAAAAACCCCTCTACTTACATGTCACAGGCTAATAAAATGACCCCTCTTTCTTAAGAAACTTACAACTTTTTTTCAAAATTGGATAAAAAAGCCCCTCCTGTATATGTAAACCTGTAACTTTTTGGAATTTAAATACCCCTCTTAGATGAACTGACGTGCTATACTTACATACTTTTAGGTGAACCCCCCGGGCCCATGGATAAGCTACAAGCTATGGAGAAGCTTAAGCTTGAATCCACTACCACACAAAGCCTAATAGAGAATCCACAAGCATCAACAAAGAAGCATGCACACTAGAGAATAGAGATGAGAAGAGAGAAAAACATCATCTCATTGCATTGAATTAGAAGAGCATTGCTCATACAATAGTGTAGATGGGGAGAGAGAAGAGCTTGCACCTCTATGAACAAGAGGGAGAGCTAGTCTCAAGAGAGCTCAAGCATGAGTTTAGCCCAATGTGTGTGTGATCTCTCAAATGAGCCACTATTTATACTAAAACTCCTAAAACTCCCAAAACCTCCCATGTGGGATTATTCTCAAGCCCACTCCCACACTCACCTACAACTTGGAACTCTCTACAAGAGCCCTAAATAAGAATGTCAAGTCTCTTGTTTTCCTGCTTCCATCTTTGTGTTGCATCCTTGCACGCAACATTCCCCCCTCCCTATTTTGCGCACGTCCTTGAGCACGTAGATGCCAAGCAAGAGTAGAATCTCCAGTGTGTACCTGTAAGCAAAATGATAGGTGGTTTGTGTGTTGTTTTTTTTTTTATAAAGAAAATAAAAATAGTGACAGACAATAACAAAACAAGCAATTTTACTGAATAAGACATGGCAATAAACATCCAATTAGCTAGAGGAAGGGAACATTGAAGCAGTGTAGAGATTGAATAGGTTAGTTCAAACCTGAATAATTACTACCTGTAGCTAACTAAAGTAAAGAATGTTTTATGCCAAATGTATTGTTCTTTTCCTAGAAGGCAAAAGACAACAGTTAATCGAGGGACTATCAAGTAGTATACTGAGCCTATGCTAAGTCAAAAATGTCGGTTCAACACTAATACATCTAACATAATTATGTAGTGGCAGACTCTTGATATTGCTTAGTGTTAAGGTTTAATATTTTAAGCACAACGACGACCATCCTGGATTAGACAAGCATTTCTCTTGGTGCCTTTCTGTCCTTTTTTTTAAAGACAGGGCTCTCTTCAAGAGTATGTTTGTGCACCCGCGGTATGGCTATTCCTTACTACATAAGGCATTGGTCTGGGAAAGATATAGACCTCCCTCGCCTACCATGAATAACAAGGCAATAGGCCACAAACATATACACTTTTCTTTTATTTTTGTCATGCCAATTTTTGTTATGGAATGTTTATTAGATTGTCCCTAAGCAATGTCCTAGTAAGGGCAAGATATCCACTGATCATCCTATGATTAATTTAGTCTCTTTGTCCCAGGTCTGGAACTCTACCTTTAGCACAAAACACTAATTACTTTGTATTGCTAAACGGGTAAAAACAATTACGGTCAAACTTACACTATCAAGTCTAAAGCGACTAGAATGCTATCCCTACTCTAGACCAAAGGAGATGCATATTGCCATGCTTAGTAAAGTGAAATTTATAAACAATCAAGTTTAACAAGAAAAATACAAAAAACACTAGAGATTGGCATGAGTTCACCTGTTTCTGTTGTTAAAGTGCTGGTTGGTGAAGAATTGTTTGCACTTGATTGTATGACTGTCAGTTGTTGCGGTACTGAAGCGGAAGATGTAGTTTGGTGCTTGTATCTGTTTTATTCCGACAAAACAAACTAAAGAGAAAGAAAATTAAAAAGACAAAAAATAAGAAACATTGGTGCTAAACACCGGATTTGGCCGAGGGAAAAAACCCAATGGGAAAAAGTGCCTTGGCTTCTAGTTCTTATTAAGAGAGTACAAGTGCTAGTCTTGTACTGGGGGTGGATGTATGTTGGCATTCTCAGATGGGTGGACATCAATAGCTTCAGGATGTAAAGATAACCCAAAACGTAATCCTACCCATGGAGAAGATGGCAAGGGAAGAAGTGCATCTTCACTAACATATGGTATGGGCACAATAAGAAGTCTAAAGAGGCACCTATGGTTTTGAAACTGTTCTAAAGACTCACTCACATTGAGCCAAAACTGACATGTAGATTCATGGAGAAGAAGAACCTGCAAAATGGGAGGGGTTAGCAAACAAAGGGTGTCCTTGCACCATGTTTGAGCTCTTTCCTCTTCCGGAAGTCTTTGTTGGTTGGGTCCACATTGCGGCATTATAATTGCCCAGAGATTATGTCGTTGACGTGTGACCCCCATGATCTGCTGCATCATACCGGTGCCATAGCGACGGAAATATGTGCGACACTGCCAACATATATGGGAAGCATTCCCCAATACCATACGAGCACAGTCGCGGCAGTGCAGTCGGCTCCCAAATCTATAAGTGCAGACGCTGCAAAGATTGCTCTTTGAGTAGGGATCCTTACTTCAATATGAAAGGGATCTATAAAGTCTTCATCATCATTCAAGTGGATGGCCATGATAGCTGCCTTGTGGCGCTCTCATGCTAGTGCTACTCTAGCCTTAGCTTCTTTTTTTGCTTGACTTTGTAACAAAGCTTGAGCTTTTTTACGTGTCTGACTAGCATGTTTGCGTATCAGCATATCATTTGTTAGAGGTTCTTCATAGTGCTTCAAGTAGCTACCATTGATGAAGTTAGTCATTGGCTCTCCATCTAAGGTTTCCAACCTTATTGCACCACTTGCACTAAGCTCGTTGATCACAAATGGACCAAGTCCTTGCATTTTTGTTTCTTCAATGTGTAAAGCAACACTAGATCACCTCTCCTAAAGCGACCTTTCTTCACATGCGTATCATGCCAACGCTTTTGGCGTCGTTTTTCAGCATACATGCCAATGACTGCCAATAGCCTGTCTTCATCTAGCCTCTCCAATTCATCGATCCGTGTAGAGAATTCATGATCCGTCCACTCAAGTTGTTTTGCAACTCAAAGTGTAGGTACAATAAATTCTATCGGAAGGATAGCGTCCAATCCAAAAACTAGATTGAAAGGTGTCGTGCCTATGGATGTTTTGTAAGCAATTCGGTAAGCCCATAGAACTGAGTGAAGTTTCTGTTCCCAATCTGTTCTATGTCCCTCAACAATCTTTGTAAGCACAATGCAAAGAGTCTTGTTTGTGCTCTCAGCTTGACCATTTGCTTGTGGGTGATAAGGCGCTGACCTCTTATGGATGACCATAAAGTCTTCCAAAAGAAAGGTAATGACTTCATTGATAAAATGCACACCTTGGTCACTCACAATCTCAATAGGTAAACCGTAGCGTGTAAACACATGTTCGTATAAAAACTTTGCAGTGGTCCTAGCATCGTTTTTTACTGTGGCTTTTTCTTCTACCCACTTCCTAAGATAATCTGTAGCTACAATAATATACTCAGCATGTGTATGGCATGCTGGTGGTTTAATCGGTCCCACAAAATCAATTCCCCATTTTGCAAGAGCTCTAATCCCCATAATTGGCCTCAATGGCATGTCCTCATACTTGGTAGGAGGTTTGGCTCTTTGACATTGATCACATCGTTTGACATACTCTGTTGCATCATGAAAAAGCGTAGGCCACCATAGTCCTGACCATAGTATAGGTTTGGCAATTGTTTCTCCACAAAAATGTCCACCCCCAACTCCTGAATGTGCATGAGTCAATACGCTAAGGTAGTCACTCTCACAAACACAAGTCCGTAGGTTTCCATCTTTGCCCCTTTTGTACAGCTGGCCTTCAATAATATGAAAACTCGCTGCTTCTGCCTCTATGGCTCTCTTTCTATGCCTAGGCATCTTATCGTCTGTATGACCCTGCGTCAAATACTTCACAATGTAGGAACTCCAATTGGGTGTTGTTGAAATATAAAATAGAGTCACATGAGGAATGGGTTTCCTTTGTTGACAAATTTTACAATTCCGTACATACTCTTCTGTATCAGCATGAAGTGTTGGCCACCAATATCCTTCCCACAAAACTCTTTTAACCGTATCCTTTCCAGAGACATGTCTGCCTCCTAAGCTCACGTGGACATATGAGATAATCTCATCATATTGATGGGTTGTTGCAAGATCAGGGTGTTCAGTTTTATCCAGTTTATGCTAGACTGGGACAATTCTTGGAGAGCAAATTTTGGGGGACAAGGTACTTAAAATGAGATCAAGCAAATAATAAAAAATACGCTTGCTCTTAAATTAATCCAATATAACTTAAATTAATATAAATTAGTCTAATTAATCAAAATTAATCAAAAATATGATGAAATGATAAACAAATGATCTTTCCATACTTAGAGTGATCCAATTTATTTTTCCATAGATGCACCATTACAAGTACACTAGTCCCTCATTAGGACCTCAATGGAAGGCATCTTGGGCCCTTTTGTTTGGCAGTTGAAGGAGTCAAACCTTTTCTCTTAAGAAGAAACGTTTTCTAATTAGAAGCTTCAAAATGGCTACTTTATTCGAATTTAAATTTTGGGAGGAAAATGGAATTTAAAATCTAGTGGACAAAACCATATCATGTAACATATCTATGGAAAGCTCTTGATGCGTAGATCACGGATGTATAATCTCCGCTCAAATCGGAGCTTGTATGAAGAAGTTATGGAGGTCCGAAAATTGTAAAATTACCTCCCCCCCTTTTTGGGGAAAAAAGTGCACCCTTTGACCACTCTTACACCTCTCTTACAAACCCAACATTTCAGCCCACATGGCAACCCCCCATTTGGCTATTCTTTAATCACCTTGATTAGGCTTGGGCAAATTAAAGGGCCCAAGAAGACCCCATTCACTTCCTAATGATAGGTTTTAGATGATTCACATTAAAAATTTAATTTTACTAATTAGATTATTAATTTTTGCAAGCCTTCTGATAGTCTGGAAGAATTTTGAAAAAGAGATCATTAAAAATCCAACCATTGGATTTGCAATTTTTACTAACCACCACATTCTACTAATGTCTCAGTATCTACCCACTCTTTTGATCTACAAGATTGAGGATTTTAAGTGGTAGCTATTGTGGGTATAAAAAGTGGTGTATATTATAACACTTTAAAGACCTTGAAATATTTAAAGAAAAGAGACAAATATCTTAAAATTTTCGCAAAAAATCAAGTTAAGCTCCATATTATGTGAAGATCTAAGGTACAAAGTGGGAATCTCATATGAGTTTATATGTAAAAGATATTAGCATTTTATGGAATCAGTTTAGATTTGGGACAGGGTGTATACATTGACTTTGTACCTAAGAAAATGAGAACTTTTGACTATCTAATGCTTAATCAAATTATACAACTATATTTCCAACTTTGAATATGATGTTCCAACAAAAGAACTTGAAACCAAATTCTTTCATTTACTAGGAGAGATTAGCCACTAAAGGTAAACAAATGCCTGTTTTTTTACTGTTTACAGGGTGCCTGAGTGGACAAAACTAGGCACCCTGATCTTGCAACCACCCTGATCAGGGTGAGGGCATAGACGAAGTATTCCATCTTTTCCTAATTTATACAATCGTCCAGAAAGAAGCTTATAAGGAGCACAATGCTCTAAGGTCATTATCTTTTCATTGGTGGGACTAATGGAGTTTACAAATCTTGTCATTAAAACTTGAATGATGGGCTCTGCCCATCTTGGTGCTTTCTCAACCAAGAATAGCGTAGCGTCAGGAATATCATCATCTATACCAATGGGTGCTTCTCTTGAAGTTATCCTGGAAAGATGATCAGCTCGTTGATGCATTTTTCCCTTCTTTATAGCTACTTCAAATTCAAATTCAAGTAGAATAACAAACCAGTGCGTAAATCCTTCCGGTTGCACATGGCTTGTTCACAAGGTAAAGCAAAGCTTGATGATCTATGAAGAATGTAAATTTGTTGGCCAAAAGGTAATGTCGAAACTTCTTCACAGCATAGATCATAGCTAAGCCTTCTCTTTTCGTGGTGGTGTAATTATTTTCAGCACTATTCAACTGGCGGCTAGCATATGAGACTGGAAAGTCCATTTTGTTCTCGCCTGGTTGAGCTAAAATACAGCCAATTGCAAAATCCAAAGCATCTATATGTACGTGGAATAAATTATCCCAATCCGGTGACCTGAGAATAGGTGCCGTCACTAATGCTTTCTTCAGATTTTCAAAGGCTTCTTCACAATCCTCTGTCCATTCAAATACAACAAGGAGTGCGTACAATGGCCATGCTATTTCAGCGTACATGTAGATAAATCTACGATAGTAGCCGCAATGACCCATGAAAACTTGAATCCCTTTTGCATTGTAAGGTCTAGGTAGCTCAACAATAACAGCTATCTTTTCCGCATCTGTGGATATACCATTCCTAGACACAATGTGGCCTAGAATCTTCCCTTGCCTAACCATAAACTTGCATTTATCAGGGTTAAGGCATATACGATACACTTTGCATTTCTGAATGATTTTTTTGAGATGCTCTATGTGTTCTTCTCTGTCGATGGAATGCACACACAAGTCATCCATGAATATTTCAAGAAATAATCGCAGGTATTCTTTGAATGCATGGCTCATCAGCGTTAGTCAAACCAAAAGGCATGACTCTATATGCAAACACTCCCCATTCTGTAGCAAATGTGGTTTTGTGTTGATCCTTGGGATCAATAGATACCTGGTTGTAGCCCGAAAATCCATCAAGAAAACTGTATGCCTTCTTACCAGCTACCCTCTCCAATACATGATCAGTGAGTGGAAGAGGATAGTGGTCCCGGACAGTAGCAGCATTTACTTTCTTTAGATTGACACATACTCGTAGTTTTCCATTCTTCTTAGGTACTACCACAATCGGTGAAACCCATTCTGTATGTTCAATCTCATAAATAAATTTAGCCGCTAACAGCTTGTCAATCTCTTCTTTGATCTTTTTGGTAAAATTATCGTTATACGTGTAAGGACGCTGCTTGGATGGCTTGGCATCCTCTCGCATGGGAATTGTATGTTGGCAGATCTTTGGATCTACCCCCTTAAGGTCTTTGTAACTCCAAGCAAATATATCTCGATACTCTCTCAGAGTAGAGATTAGCAATTCTTCCTTCTCTTGGGTTAAGTCTATGGCAATCCACACGTTACGTGGCTCTTCGCTTGGTTCTGCCAGGTCTATTTTCTTGGCATCCTTAGGGCCATCATAGGAAACTCCTGGCTCCTCAGGTTTCTGTCGAATAGGTTATTACAAGACTATTTTCCGATCTTGTATGGTGAATTTCTTGAAGTTTGAGGGGATATTTGTTGTATCCTCTTCTTCCTTTGAGTCATCACTCATGGAAGACCATGCTGCTTTTAGCATTCTCTTCCGTTCTTGCACTAGAGCTTTATGCTCCACTCTCGTCATGGTGCTTTGTTCAATCTTGACTGAATGCATTGAAGCCTTAGATTTTAGCTTCGGTTTCCTTTTCCTCTTCTTCTTTGGGTTGTCACTCTCCTTCTCGTTTAGCTTTTGCACTAATTGAAAGCCGTATCTCCATTTCATCTCGTCTTTGATGCATTCATCATCTCCCAAGTAGTACAAGTACTCGTTCTTACCTACAAAGGTTGGAGGTGGAATAAAGTCCTCTTTATCCACATCTTCTCTTTCTTTTTGTTGTTGTTGTCTCTTTTCCTTGACTTCCTGTTCGTGAAACTTTAGGTGACTCTTGCAAAACTTACGTTTCGGTTTGTCACTAGGAATACTCAGCAAGACCTCTCTGCCCTTTAACAACAATCTTATCTTCTCTAACTCTAATTCAGGGACTATGGCATCGTCACCAGAATCCTTCCCATCAGAGGATTCTAAGCATAGATCTATCCTCATCTCCTTCGTCAGCTGAGCTGTACTCAAGAGGGGATACTTCCTCTACAGATACCATATCTCCTAGCAAAAATGATTTGTTTGCTTCATTCCTAGGGGCTTCTTGAGGTTCCTCTGCATAGATCGGTCTTAGCATTCTTACGGGAATAATGTCATATCCATCTGGATCACAGAACTGTGTTTGCCTTGGCAATGCACAAGTGTCTATGGTAGCTAAAACATGGTTCCATTCTAAGGGATCTATCAAGTCATCAGGAAAAGGTATAGGGATATACGCCTCATCCGTCACACTTCTGTCTATGGTAACATTTCCAGGTTGCAAGTCTCGACAAGATGCTCCACAGATCCATAGATCAGCACTTCCTTCAGACATAGTTGCTCCCGATGCTACTGAAGAAGCGAAATTAAACTCATCCACAGGAGAGTGCGTCACATCTCGATAAGCATGGTTTTTCAGATTCACCCTCGTGGTTACATTCTCATGTCTGAGGTACAAGTAATTGTAACCCCAGTCTTGAATCATTTTGAATTCGTGCATGAATGGCCTTCCTAGGATCACTTCGTAATTTGTGTTCTTGCCAAAGTCTGCAATAGCAAAGGTATGTCCGTACTCAATGCCACATGACTTGACTATAACGTTCTCAAGCAATCCTATGGGACTCTCTAGATTTTCGTCTGCCAATTGCAAACTCATCCAAGGTTGTACTTCTAATTGCAGGTTTTTCCCACATTTCCCATACAGTTTTTGTTGCTATACTCACCCCTGCTCCACTATCTAGAATAGCTATAGATTCAATCTTTTTGATCTCCACAGGAAGCGTAGTATTTCCTTCGTCGTCTTCACAATGCTTGCCAACTTTGTTCACAAGAACCGGAATTGTTTGCTTAAGCATTAGCTCAGAAGCCTTTGCCTTCAACAAGTCCTTAACCTGGATGTTCTGGTTCCACAATCCTTGCTCAGTTAATTGTGTAGCCACTTCTCCCCACAATCTTGGCCTAAGCTTTAAGAACTCTGCGAGTGGAATGGTACACGTAACTAGTGCCGACATTAAAGCTTGCAAACTCCCTATGTCTCGTTCTTGATGAGGTTGTCATGTCATTGATGGTACTCGCATGATTTGGCTATGTGCTTCGTATAGTCCTAAATATGAGGGCAGTGTCTTGCATGTGAGCTTATTGCTCCGAGCTGAGACAACAGTCTGAGCATCATCTGGTAGAGATAAAGCATCAAATTCTTGAACCCTTTGATTCGAGAATTCTACTATAGAGAACGGTGGTGACTTGTCAGAAGATGCTAGATCCTCAACTTGTTTTTGCAACGCTTCCCACATTTCCCTTGCTACTGCTTCCTCTATTTCAAGAATTTCATCTCCAAAATCCGCGATAGTCAATGGTTTTGACTCGTCTGCATTGGTATGAGGTAAATCATCTCCTTCAGGCATTTCTGGGAAATGTAGAGATACAACTTCACTTCCCTTTTCCATGCTTGGCGTGGCTTCTGGTATCGTCTCTAAGTTAGGCTTCATAGAAGCAGGTCCTCTTGCATACATAGGTGGTGGGCTATCTATTAGAGTCTAAGTATCCCTAATCAACTGCTTATGGATAGCCAATTTGATTGTCACTTCACGAGGGTTGGGATATTATTGTAGCTTCTTAGGCAGCTCAGTCAGAGCTGTGATCCTACTATTATACGCTTGAAGTGGTGCATCTAAAGGCTCGTACACCTTGTCCACAAGGACCGACCCTCCTGAGCTTTCCTCAGACTCGGATGCTTTTCCCTTTTGCTCATTTTGAGTTTTCTCTCCGATTTGTTTTGTATTCAACATTCCTTCTAGCTCTTTTGGGATAGAGTTTCCTCCATCAGAGCTCTTCTGCTCCTTTGACTTCTTACTCCCCTTGCTGCGTGGTTTACGTCGAGTTGATTTCTTTCTCTCTTTTCCATCTTTGGATAGAACCTTAATCTCAGAGGGTTTCTCAACAACCTCTTTGACATTCTTTTGCGCTTGGGCTCTAGTCACTACTCTTAGCGACACTAGTTCATTCTCCTCCTCAGATGTCGTGGGTGATGGAATCACTTCAACATAGTTGAGGGGCGCTTTAGCTTTTTGTGCTGCCAGATCCGTAGGCTTCAACAAGCAATCCTTTGGTAGATGGTCAATGCTACACCCTTGGCAAAACCTCTCTATGGGTGGAAACGTAGATGTTGTGCCTATGTTAGCTAAGAGGGGTCGTTTCTTGTTTGGACATTCTCTCGCCCAATGTGGTCCACCACATTCGTAGCATGATCCTGTTTGTTGCGTGGGGTATAGTCTCTTTGTAGGATATGGTCCTGGATAACCGTGAGTCTTGGTTGGTTGAGATCCTATAAGCATCAAAGAGCTTGGGTCTCCATTAAAGTCATGAACTAGGCTTGGTCCGGTTGGGTTCTCAAAGTAGGGTTCGACAAGAGGATGCACCACTTCGATGTAGTATGGTTGAGAGATAACCATCTCCATACCTAATTCAAGATTCTCATATTCCACATATCTAAAGGAAGCTGTGCCAGGTGGAGGAGGTTGAGCTCCTAGCATCGGCCGTGCTTGCTCTTGAGCAACTAAGGTTTTCTCATGGTTCACAACTTGCTGTCTAGGTGTAGAGTTGGCTGCTTGTTCCCTTTGTATCCTTGCAATGTGATTGCAGTCCGAAGTCACATGTGTGTAGTTCCATTTACAAAGCTGGCACCACTTCTTTGTTGGTTGATTGCTAACCAATGGTGAGAAGGTTGGGCACTGCTCGGGTTTTATGGCTACCTCCACATCCTCCATAGATGTAGGGGCCTGTAGGTACAGTATGCATGTATGATGGTTGGGATCGGTAGGAAGGTCTGTAGTATTGCCCCATCTTTTTCATTACTATCTCGGCAATCTGATCTGGATTAACTAATGGCACACTAGAGTCAGAGCCCTTCCTTATCGTCCGGATGACTATCTTGGTTTCCCATGCCAGTCATGTCAAAGTTGTCATCGTAATCCATGGCATCCATGCAACACTCATTGAAGATAACATGCTTCTTTGCGTACAAGTGAGCATGAAGCGTCTTGTTTCGTAAGCCTTCCAGGAAGATAGAAATTAATCTTCCTTGGCTTGGCTTCTCATCGTCCGGGCATTTACTGCTTTAGCCTATTTACACAATCTCGCACAGATTCTTGATCTTTTTGCTTAAAAGCATAAATTTGAGCTACCACATTGTGCTTAATTCCCATTTTTGAAAACACAGTTATAAAGCTCTTTTCCAGCCCATCGAAAGATCGCTTCACCTTAGGCTCTAAAGTCTGAAACCATGATAAAGACTTACTCTCTAGCGTCAAGCCAAATCCTTCGATTTGTGTATGCGTATCCATGACTTGCTCCGCATGTATAGCTTGCTTAAAAGTTGCTATATGGTCATATGGGTCACCGGATCTATCATACTTCTTGACAAGCTTTTGCAGCGCAGATGGTCTCACTTTTCTAAAATATTCATTGTCATGTCTCCTATATGAGTCTCGGCCTCTAACTCTAGGCTCTTCAAATGTCAGTTCACTTGGTCTATGGGGTTCTCTTGGAGGTACATATCCACTTGCTCGTGGTCTTTCTTCTCCCCTAGATTCTCTAATAGCCCCGGGTCTCCTCGTAGGATCAATCATTGGAAAGATTGGTCCTTTAGCAGTTGTTCGCATGGAAGGTGCTGGTCGAGCCGCACTTGGGGTTCTAGCCCATGGTGGTGCTAGTGTTTCTCCTCGAAAGGAAGATTCATCTGGACATGCCGTGTCTAAGGTAGACACCTCAGTGAAAAGGGGCCTTTCTTTCCATGTCATTTCCCTAACCTCTGGCCATTCAAGGGTTCTAAAGTTGTTCCCCCATCTATCATGAACACGCTTAGTGAAACCTTCTAGATGCTCTACAGTTATTGTATGTGTGACTAGAATCTCTAAGCTCGGATGCTTAGTGGTTGCATAGTAGGTTTCTACCACATCCCTATTTACCTCTTTAATTGGGTCGTCTTGATAGATTTTAACTACTGGAATTTCTTTTACTATGTCCCATGGGTTTTTCTTGGTCTCTTTTTCTTTTCCCGTTCTTTCTCTATCCTCCTAATTCCTGTCAAAAAACAATTCTTCAAGTAAAGAAATGGGCGTACCAGGTCTGCGCGATGTTCCTGGCACATTTGGGTCCGATGGAAGCTCCTTCTTCTGCTTTGCTTGTGTGCTAGGTTGAAGTACACCCAAAGCATCCACTTGTTCAGCATTTTTGGTGACCTTGTAGCGTACTCCATTTCTACCCATGTACATATCGTCTTGGTAGTTTACCCATGGTGTTGGTTCAAACGCAGAATGAATGTCTGCAATTTTAACAACAAACCGGCTCATTGGATCTTTGTAGATCTCACCGCCATGCGCGTTTGTATATAAGAAATGGAGTCTCATGTTATCAATCAACTCCCCATCTGGGATTTCAAATGGATTAGCAGAATCTGCCATACCAATGGGTGTGGATGGTCTATTCATGCCAAATGACTCGTTTACGTCCATTGAAATATCACTCTCGGTTCTTGAGAGGCTCTCTGTTTGAGACTCCGAAGATGTCTCGAGAATGCTCTCCAAGTTGACAACAACCGATTGAGTGCCGCTCCCTTGAGTGGTTACCCTAGATGGTGCATTAGTGTTACGTCCCCCTAGTATTGTTCCCGAGCGTAGATGCATACGCTATTTTTAGCACGTTGCAGTGTCCAATTTTTAAATTTTTTATTATATATATATATATATATATATATATATATATAAACCCTACCTTACCACTAAATGCAACTAACATGAATATGTGTGTAAATACATATTTTATTTTATTTTATTTTATTTTTTAATAATTACACAAAAATACGAATTATGCTAATTATACTAATTATGGAAATTACACTAATTATGCAAAAAATTACAAAAATTTAAAAAAATGAAGAATATGCAAAAAATGTGGACTCCAAAGAAAACACATAATATACAGATTTTTTTTTCTTTTTTTAATTATTTTTTTATTTTTATTTTTATTTTTATTTTTTTTAAATGCAAAAAAACATGAAAATTGGTATTCAAAAATTGCAGATTTTTAAAAATTAAAGATTAACAAAAAAAATATAAAAAATAAAAAAATAAAAAATAAAACACTAACCTTTTTACGCTGGCCCTTATCGTTTTCGCTTTTTGCGCCGTTCACGTTCGCTCTCCTCCTCTCTGCTGCGGCCACGTCTGCTCTCCTCCTCTCTGCACCTTATCCGGTCGCCTCCTCTGCTGCGTTCAGCTCCGCCTCCGCTCTCTCTCTGCTGCGTTCAGCGGCCCGTTTATCACCTTCTCCTCTCTCTGCTGCGGGTGAGGCGCCTCGCTCTCTCTGCACAGCTGAAGCCGACAATGAGCTCGCCCGCAAGAGAGCCTCCTTGCGGCCACCTTGGCTTCCTTGGCTTCTCTGTTGCCTTCAGCGGCGGTGGCCAGCAGCTGAAGCCAGTCAATTAGCTCGCCCGTAAGAGAGCCTCCTCTACTGCGCCTTCTCCTCCTCTTCCCTTCCGTAGCCAGCAGCTGAAGCACCTTCGCCCACAAGGTGGGATTCGGCGGTTATCCACTGAATGTTTAGAATGTTTAGAATGTAATGGCTACCAAAGATTCTCAACCAACCGTAGGTTCTCCTCCCCGCCGACAAACGGCACCAATAGAAAGACGACCGTCTCCCTACGTATGCAATATGGGCAAGTAGACTACGCTCCTAGCTCACCAATGGAATGATAAACACTCCTTTCATCGCTAGGGGATTCAACCCGGTTAGGTGCATGGAAGCTTATCCCTTTCGGGAGAGAATGCTATGAACACCACTACCTTGACATAGACTTTACACACACAAGCTCAATCTTGCCATAGCTCATTCACTCATCATCCCACTCATTCATGCATCCAATACAAGAAGAAAGCTAAGCTAATGCACACACAAGCTCACTCATAAGCACACAAGCTCAAAGCACACTTCATTCTCAAGCACTTACTTCCCTAGCATGCACACAAACCTTGAAGCTTAATGGAACTTGAAATAAACATGTATTCTCATTCACTACTCAAGCAATGCCTTGCCCATGGATAAGCTACAAGCTATGGAGAAGCTTAAGCTTGAATCCACTACCACATAAAGCCTAATAGAGAATCCACAAGCATCAACAAAGAAGCATGCACACTAGAGAATAGAGATGAGAAGAGAGAAAACATCATCTCATTGCACTGAATTAGAAGAGCATTGCTCATACAATAGTGTAGCTGGGGAGAGAGAAGAGCTTACACCTCTATGAACAAGAGGGAGAGCTAGTCTCAAGAGAGCTCAAGCATGAGTTTAGCCCAATGTGTGTGTGAGCTCTCAAATGAGCCACTATTTATACTAAAACTCCTAAAACTCCCAAAACTTCCCATGTGGGATTATTCTCAAGCTCACTCCCACACTCACCTACAACTTGGAACTCTCTACAAGAGCCCTAAATAAGAATGTCAAGTCTCTTGTTTTCCTGCTTCCATCTTTGTGTTGCATCCTTGCATTGATCACCACTCGTCACGCAACATGGATTCCCATGAAAATTAAAGGTGTGAAAGTTAAAAGCGTGAGAAAGATTTTCGTGAGACAAATTCCGTGACATGGATTCCCTTCAAAATTAAAAGCATGAGAAGGATTTTCGTGAGATGGATTCCATGGAGAAGGATTTCTGTGAGATCGATTCCCGTGAAAGTTTAAAGTCATGAGAAGGATTTCTGTGAGATGAAAATCTGTGAGAAGAATTTCCGTGAGACGAAAATTTATGAGTTTTAATAACGTGACACTGTAGGTTTTGACAGTTCCATGAAACACGTTTTTGGTAGTTTCATGAAACTGCAGGTTTTGGCAGTTTCATGAAACTGCAGGTTTTGATAGTTACGTATTTATGTTCTAATTTTTTCTCAAATATTTAATTAGTGCAAGTTGTGATGAGACCGCCTAACAGAGTTTAGAGCAAAATACAAAAAATGTTTGATAAAAATGAAGACGATTGTTTAATGTGCAAGACTTTGTGTTGTCGAGACATTCAATTGATCATAATCAAAGTTTGAAAAGATGAAAAAGAAAAGAAAAACAAAGAAGCGTTCAAGCTCCCACCTCAATGCATGAATGTGCAAGACGATTGTTTAATGTGCAAGACTTTGTGTTGTCGAGACATTCAATTGATCATAATCAAAGTTTGAAAAGATGAAAAAGAAAAGAAAAACAAAGAAGGGTTCAAGCTCCCACCTCAATGCATGAATGTCGATTAGAGTTTGAAGAAGCAAGGATGTGATGCAAGAAGACTGATTACATGAGTGCACAATGGAAGACTATTTGTGTTGACCACACGATGCAAAATGATGAAAAAAGGAAAGATTTTTAAATTTATAGTGTAGCCGTTGGACTGGGCAGCTGCCTTAATGAAGAATGCCACATGGCATCTTGTTATTGGCCCATGATAAGTAGCCATTTCAAGACGTGAATTGTTTTGCACTGGTTCACGGCATGAATTGTTTTGCACCAGTTCACGGCATGAACTATTTTGGATTAGTTCACGGCATGAACCTTTTTGTATCTGTTCACGGTGTGAACTTTTTTGGATCATGAGTGTGCAAGATTGATACCTTATATTTCTCGTCATGCTTAATCATTTAAACATGCATATAAAGGAGTGAATGATACCTTGTTTTACCTTGTATCCATTTTGTGACTAATGGATACCTTCATCTTTTATTGCAATGGGAACCAAGGTGATACCTTGGCACTTCTGGGTAGGTGTTGTTGTAGGCATTTTAGGGTGGTTGCAAGATAAGAGTTCTCAATTTCATTCACTCTCTTTAAAATTGGGACATCGGCGCAACTCAGGTGAAGTACCTCGATCGTGATATCGTCATCAATTAAAACATGACACGTGCCTCTCGAGCCTAAAGTGCCATATCTCGAATGAGATACTAACTAATGCCATGCCAGAAGGTCCGAGTTTCAATTCACTATCCATGTCACCAGTACAAGTCATCGCCCCACCACATTATCTCGATCGAGATATGCATGCCACTTGGATCCACGTCAATGCCACGGTGGTCCCCCAATATCATCTTGACATTGACAAATCTCGTTTTGAGGTATAGAGATGTGATCTCATTCGTTATCTCATTCGAGATACACGAAGATTAAATCAAAGCCATTGAAAAACCTAGAACAAGATACATCTACACAATCCAACCCGTCCATTCTTGCAATTTGGAAGATGGGATCCTAGCCGTTTATATATCTTGATTGAGGTATGAATTGAATCTCGATTGTTAACATACCTCGATCGTGGTCCTCACCCAAAATCTAAGCCGTCCATGTACCTCGAAGGAGGAACTTAATTCAAATTGCAACCGTCGATCCCTCACCAACCCTAAAACCAAATGCATATCTTGGCCGTTTGTCTCACTTCTAATCCTAAAATCGCGTGTATATCCAGAGCGTACATCTTGCAAATCCTAAAATGCAAGCCACCAAACCTCAATCGAGGTTATAAAACCGAAACGTTTTTTTTTCACCTCATTCTTACACGTCCTTTTCACTCTCCTTGCTCTCTTGATTTGGATTAGAAATTAGTGAGCTCATTAGTATTGTTTTATAGCTTCATTAGTGCTACTTAGCACTAAGCACTGGACCTTTCACATTGACCTTCCCATTTGTCTTAGGTTCTAGCATGGAGTCACACGAGGAGGGCCACTCATCTATTGTGGACCTCATCGTGGAGATAGACCGCGAGTTAGCGGCTATCCGTATAGGACTGCTAGAGACATACCGTCTACATTACATATCGTGTCGGACTTGGAGGCGATGCTATCATCCCTTTGTAGCCTTCATGATATTGTTTATGTAGATGAGTGGATAGCCCACCATCGCACTACTCTTGTGGCACATGGCCTGACATATTGTCAGGTCTGTGATCTTAGTCTGATTAGGGATGGAGCCTACTTAGACCTTTTCCTTGATAGTCATGGTCTGTGAACTTGGTCTGATTAGGGATGGAGCCTACTTAGACCTTTTCCTTGATAGTCATGGGATAGGCCCTGGGGCGGGGTAAGCCCCTTACTATTTTGTAGTGTTCGCATCCTTGTATGGTGGCACATATCTATAGTTAATATGTTGCCGCATATGGGAGGATGCCGAACAACCTCCAGATTCCCATATAATTCACAAAGCAATTATACGTGGATTTTGTCTTATTGGAGGAGGTGGATTACACTAGCCATCGTCTGTGTGTGGCGGTGCTAGCCGAGGTCGTCTCCAAGTTCAGGGTAGGCGGCCTCCACTTGCCCTTCATGTAGCTACTATACAGATCCTCTGTTTGTGCCTTTGTTGACAGTTGAGGCTCTTGGCATCCAAGTGTATCTATAAGATTCCTCCCCCAGCCTCTCAGGATGTCCAGTATCTTCCCCTATAGTCAAATCCCTCTTCAGAAATATAAAAGATCTTGTTTCTACCAGTTTTAGCCTAGAGAGAGAAAATATTCTAGAGAGTGGTAATTCAGTTTTTAAATATTTTTGGATAGAAAAATATCTCATCTTATTAAAATAATTTCCCCTGCAACAGAAGTTCAAAAATATTTTCAGAAGGCGCATTAGAAATTAAGTATAATCTGTTCAAGAGGCATTATCTTGGGGGTGAAGATTTTTTTGAAATTTTAAATTAAGGTTCCTATGGACCAATAAGATTCATCCAAATGTAGGGAGGAGATAAATAGAAGAATAAAAGGAAAATCCCCCAAAAATGAGTAAATTCTCACATAAGATGAAGAGTTGACTAAGGACAAGGTTAATAGTTAAAAAAAGAGAGATATTTAGGTGAAATGACGCATTTTTGATACCTCAGTATGGGGGAATTTCCCTCATGAAGGAGGTGCCTATTTCACATGCTTGAATGAGTTTTAAACTCCCAAATAATGAGATATTTTTATCTCTCCTCTCTCCTGTTTCAACTAGATCCAAAAAGTGAGCAAAACTGACCTAAAATTGGTCAAAAATTGACCAAACTGATCTGGAAAATTCTAGAATCAATTTGCTTGGTTAGAGGCTCACTTTTTCCTATAAATAGAAGCCCTCCCCTTTGTTGAAACTTAATAGTGTTTTTGCACTGTTACCCTGCCTCTCCCAAGTGCCAAAAACAATGAATTTTACTCATAATTCATTAGTTGTTGACCTTCCCTCTTCCAAAAGATTGGTGGCCACTCTTGTCTCAAACAAGAGTTGAACCCTCAAACCATCAAGCCAAAGGAAAGCTCTCAAATTATCTATGTAAGTGGGATATTCTTCGCTTTCCCATTCATTTTATGGTTTTTTTTATGATTTTTGTCTTCTCTACATTGCAAATGATGTATGCCTCATTGCAAAAGGCATTCCCCTCTCTTCTCTAGTAAATCCAACCATTCTTTATCCTAGGTGAATGATTAATGAATAAAATCAAGTTTTTCATAATGTTTCTCTTAAATAAGTAGAAAAATGTTACTTTAGAATGATTTAAATACTCTTGATGCATTTTTAATTAATTTTAGAGACTTAAAACTAAAAAATGGTCAGCCATACAAAGGAGGTTATGGCAAAATTTTAAAAAAAACTGGAAATAAGTATTATCTTTCATCATTCTAAAAGAGTAATCCGTATGATTTCTATATTCTAAAGTGTCATAATCATGCATAGAAGATGCATTTTGATTATTTGTATAAAAGAAATTTAGTTTTATTATAAAAGTATTACTTTCATTATTATTGATTTTTATGCATAAAAGTATGCATAAAAGATTTTTCTTAATTATAAAAGTGTTACTTTTATCATATTTGATTTTCATGCATAGAAGTATGCATAAAAGATTATTTTTTTATTATAAAAGTGTTGCTTTTATCATATTTGATTTTCATGCATAGAAGTATGCATAAAAGATTATTTTTTTATTATAAAAGTGTTACTTTTATCATATTTGATTTTTATGCATAAAAGTATGCATAAAAGATTATTTGTTTTATTATAAAAGTGTTACTTTTATCATATTTGATTTTTATGCATAAAAGTATGCATAAAAGATTATTTTTTTATTATAAAAGTGTTACTTTCATCATAAATGATTTTATGCATAAATTAGATGCATAAAAGAAATTCTTTTATATTAAAAGAGTGATTTTTATCATAAATGGTTGTATGCATAAAAGATATTTTTTTATATTAAAAGTGTGATTTTCATCATAAATGATTTTATGCATAAATAGGATGCATAAGAAAATTTCTTTTTTTCTAAAAGTGTAATTCTTACTAAATTGGATTCATGCATGGAAAGATGCATAAAGAATTTATTTTAATCCAAAAGAGTTATTCTCATCAATTTTGATTTTATGCATAGAAAGATGCATAAAGAAATCTATTTTTAGTTCAAAAGAGGTTAGTCTCCTTAAAATGGAATTTATGCATAAATAGATGCGTAAAGAAATCTATTTATGCATAAATAGATGCGTAAAGAAATCTTATATCAAAAATACGAATTCTCTTGTATTCTATAAATAGATATGAGGATGTGAAACGAATCAAATAGATGAAAATGAACGAGGAATCGATGGAGATGTATGTATGTGAAAGAATGGATGTAGTTATATGTATGTGAAAGAAATGATGTAGATGTGGAATGTGGATATGGATGTATGGATGTGAGTGTGAATGTGAATGTGGATGTATGTGAATGTGAATGTGGATGTGTGAATGTGGATATGAATGTAGATATGGAATGTGGATGTGGATGTGGATGTATGTGAATGTGAATGAGGATGTGTGAATGTGGATATGGATGTAGATATGGAATGTGGATGTGGATGTATGTGAATGTGAATGAGGATGTGGAATATGGATGTATGGATGTGAATGTGAATGTGGATGTGGATGTATGTGAATGTGAATGTGGATGTGTGAATGGGGATATGAAATGTGGATGTGGATGTGGATGTATGTGAATGTGAATGAGGATGTGGAATGTGGATATCGATGTATGGATGTGAATGTGAATGTGGATGTATGTGAATGTGAATATGGATGTGTGAATGGGGATATAGATGCTTTCCAGGCAAGAGAAGTTTTTCCGAGTTCGGTTTGGAAGAATCTAGGAATTAGTCACCTGTCCGGATATCCATGGGCGAGGCCCCGAGTGTGGGACCCTGCCCCGCGCAAGATGTGCTACTTCCGTTGCTAGCACCCCGAATCGGGGACAGGGATCTTACAGTATCGCGACATACAGAGTACCAACAAGGAGAGCATCCAGCATGTGCTATGCTTATTCTTGATGAAAAATAGATCAAGAGAGAGGGAGCACACACAGAAGAGCAAACCCTAATGTATATTGCAAACCCTAACCATAGAGGGAAGCCATCTCCCTTCTCAAACAATGCATAAAGCCATCATCCATAATCTACAACACACTACTTGTGTTGTGTCCACACACAGCTAACCCTAGCTAATGTCCACACACTATGACTAGCTGGACGTGGTCATTTATGTCTCACACATGTTACTACCTAACATGCCAGCACATAGTGCAACTGGCACAAGCTGACATCGAGCTTGAATCTCAACAGCCCCTCTCAAGCTCATGATGTACTGCCATAGATAAAGATGTAGATGAGCTTGGGCTATCAAAGCTCTCAACACTCCCCCTCAAGCTCATCCCATGTACTCCCAACATAGTACGGAAGTACTCAAACTTCTCCCTGCTAAGTGGATTTGTAAAGATGTAGGCCACCTGCACTTCAGTTTCACATACTGCAAATCCACTGTACCATCCAACACTTTCTCTCTGAAAAAATGATAGTGGACCTCTATGTGTTTGGTCCGCACATGAAAAACTGGATTCTTGGCCAACTGTATGCTTCTCATGTTGTCACAATGAATGACAACCTTGCCATCAAAATAGGCTTAACCAAATCAGCCAAGAGACTCTTTAACCATACTCCTTCACATCATGTAGCAATCCTTGCACCCCTATATTCAGCCTCTGTACTAGATAAAGCAACAGTAGGTTGCTTCTTGCTGCTCCAACTCACCACTGCACTTCCAAATGTAAAGACATAACCACTAGTAGACCTCCTGTCATACGAGCTACCTGCCCAATCTGCATCTGTGTAGCCATGTACATCCACGCCTTTACTATTCTCATAAAGAAGACCATAATGTGCAGTGGTTTTTACATAGCGCATAATGTGTCTTACTGCATCCAAATGAGGTTTTCTAGGGCTCTGCATAAATTGGCTTACTAGCCCCACAGCATAACTGAGATCCAAGCGTGTGATAGTCATGTAAATAAGACTGCCAACCATATTTCTATACATAGATGGATCATCCAACTCTTCACCAAAACCAGCCGCAGCTTCACATTCTGCTCCAAAGGTGTACTCATTGGCTTACACCCTGTCATCCCATATTTTGCCAACATATCCAATGCATATTGGGGTTGCACTACCCATGTCCCTGCATGGTCTTTGATCACTTCAATCCCAAGAAAATATCTTAATTCACCCAAGTCTTTTATATCAAACTACCCACTCAATGCCTTCTTAACATGCATAACATTTGTAGCATGATCTCTTGTGACAATCAAGTCATCCACATAGATGACAAGTAAGACAATCCCATGATCCATTTTCTTCACATAGAGTGAAGACTAAAATCCAAGGGAGATAAGATATCGGCTTATCTTATCACTCCAAGCACGAGGTGCTTGCTTCAAACCATACAATGCTTTCTTTAATCTACATACATGAGTGGGATACCTCGGGTGTACATATCCTTCTGGCTGTGCCATATAAACTTCCTCTTGTAAATCACCATTTAGAAATGTATTTTTCACATCCATTTAATGCATTTCCCAACCATTTGCTGCAGCCATAGCAATCACTACTCTCACTGTTCCCATCTTTGCAACTAGACTAAATGTTTCATCCTTAGCTACCAACCATGCTTTATGGCACTCAATGGAACCATCTGATTTGCATTTCACCTTATAAGCCCATTTGCAACCAATGACATTTTTGCATTGTGGTAAGGCAACCATATCCCATGTTTCATTTTGAACCAATGCGTCTATCTCAACATCTATTGCCTTCTCCCATGCATGCTTCCTAATAGCTTTTGTATAGCATGTAGGTTCCACATGCTTCACCAAAGAGGTCATATATGCGTAATGCATAGCAGTCATCATGATATGTCAACCTGCAACAACTGGATACCTGACGCTTTGGGACCTCCGCAATAATGTATGCGGATCACTCTGAACACCTGTCACTCTAGCATGTGGAGGCACATATCTATCCTGGTGTGCGTAAAACTGGTATGCCAAGTCTCTCATCCAAACTCACTAAACTGCCTTGCACCTGGTGTGCGTAAAACTGGTATGCCAAGTCTCTCATCCAAACTCACTAAACTTGACGACTCATAACCTGTAATTCCAATTCCTTCAACCTTCTTTTTCCCTTTATCCACAACACTACTCCTAGTGCTCACACTCTCATGTCTCAAGCATCCTGACCATGGATGTATAGTGCTACTCTCAGACTCTATTGGCCCAGACATAGAAATAGAACTTGCTTGTGGCAAGTTCACATGCACATCAGCATCATTAACGGAATCAATTACACCCTCATCCTTTTCCTTGTACCAACTAGCAAAGTCATAAACACCACATCTCGTGAGATAACCACTTGCCTAGTTTGTGGATTGTTATATGCCTTGCGATCGTGTGCATACCCAACAATAATGCACTTTTTTGCCTTAGCATCCAACTTCCTCCTTCTCTCATCAGGCACATGTACATAAGCTATGCAACCAAACACTTTGAGGTGTCCAATGTCTAGCCTAAAACCTATAAGCCGCATCTATATGTCTACTGTGGGTGTCTTATTAAGTACATAAGCCGCATCTATATGTCTACTGTGGGTGTCTTATTAAGTACATACACCGCTGTGGCACACGCTTCTACCCAATAATATTCTCGCATGCTCTTTTCATTGAGCATCGCCCTGGCCATATCACAAATGACTCTATTCTTTCTCTCAGCAACACCATTTTGCTGAGGTGTGTACCTGCACGTTAACTGCCTTCTTATGCCATGCTTTCTCAAGAAATTCTCAAAAGCATGTGAGGTGTATTCACCACCTCCATCTGTCCTCAAACATTTTATCCAAGAGCCATATTGCTTCTCTGCAAAAGCTTTAAAGTCCATAAACTTTCTCAACACTTCACTTTTCTCTCTAAGAAAGTAAATCCAAGTCATTCTGCTGAAATCATCAATGAATGTCACATAATACAAGCTGCCTTTAATGGATGGGTGTTGTACAGGACCCCATACATCACTATGAACTATCTCAAGTGGCCTGCTACTCATGTTTCCTTCTTTAGGAAACGGCAACCTTGCTTGCTTTCCAGACTTGCAAGCATCACAGAAATGCATATTCTCGTCATACTTAAATCTAGGCAGCCCACTAACAATGCCTCTTGCCTGTATGTTCTTTAACCTTTGTATGTTCACATGTCTAATCCTTTTATGCCACATGTTAATGTCCTGTACCACATTTCGGCTTTTAGAGAACATGGTTGATTTCAACTCAAGAATTCTAGCATCCAACTTAAATAACTTGCCTTCTTTCTTGCCTTTGGCAACAATGACTCTACATCCATTTTTGAAATCCTCAATGAAGCATCTATGCTCATTAAAAGAACCTATAAACCTTGTTCTACCATTTGACCAACTAAGGCCAAACTTTTTGTAATAGAAGGCACATACAAGACATCTGCCCATAGACTTTGTTTCACCATTGTGCATAACCAATGGTACACTTCCAACATGTGTGATAGCATGTTGGGTATCATCTCCTGTCTCCACATAGCCTTTCACATCCATAGGCTTCATATGTTCAAACCATTTGCCATGATAAGTCATATGGTTTGATGCTCCAGAGTCCATATACCAAGTGTCATCACTGTCACCATTTGTCATCATCATAGATCCCACATGTTTCATGGCAAACAAGTGATTTGCGCTATCATCATTACTGCTGCCTGATGCAAAATTTCCACCATTTGCATAATTTCCACCATGTTGTGCATAATTTTCACCATGTTGTGCTCTACCCCCTCTCAAATCATTTTGTTTGCGGAAACAATCATGTGCCATATGACCAAATTTTCCACAATAATGGCATTCCACATTTTGCATAGATGTTTGTTGGCCTTGCCAACGTCCTCTACCACGAGGACTACCTCTGCCTCTCTGAGGTGTATATCCACACGACCACCTCTAGCACCATATGAAGGCTGAAAATTCTGTTGTGGTGACCTATCTTGCCATCCACAACCATTACCACAACCATGTGATGCAAATCTCCCCCTGCCTCTAGATTCCCTTTGTGAATAGAAAGCCTGATTTCTGCCATTATCATCATGGGCTAGTAGATGCATCATGAAACAAGTCACTCAGTTTGATTTTCGCAACAAGCAAGATTGAAACCAACTCATCAAAATCTGGTAAACCTATACTCCAAATAGAGATAGATGTATCAAAAGACTTGTACTCCTTGCCCAGACCATGCAAGGCAATGTCTACCAAATCATCATCAAGTATGGGGGCATTGATTGTTGCCGATGCATCTACATACTTCTTTATCTCTTGTACATAATCATGGATGCTCCTTCCTTTCCACTTCACACTATGAATCTACTATCTCAATTGAGACTTACGAGCACTAGTGTCTGTATTATCAAATAGCTTTACCAATGTATCCTATGCATCCTTGGGATTCTCAGCATCATGTATATGTATGAGTATAGCATCCGAGATACATATAGACAAGTAATGCAAAACTTTGTATGCTTTCTTTGACCATTGCTTATGAGCTACAACCTATTGTTGTGTAGGTTATCGGGGTAGTTCGTGACTCTAGCTCTGCACCTGTAACAAGGTTCCAAAACCCTTTTCCTTTCAGAAAGCTTTTAATCCTATACTTCCATGCCTGGAAGTTCTTCCTATCCAACTTTTCACCCACAATGTGTACTAGGTTGTCTGACATATTTACTCAATGCAAATGCACCTTTCACACACATCCAAATCTGTAAACGACCCTTCCTTAGTTCAACCACACTCTAATAAGTGTTTGAGATACTCCAAAGTACTCAACAAACTTCACTGCTGCTCATGTAGAAAATCAAAGTGATTGCATCCAAATTCATTGCTACTGTTGATGTAGAAAATCAAACTGATTGCATCCAAATTCATTGCTACTGCTGATGTAGAAAATCAAACTGATTGCATCCAAATTCATTGCTGCTTCTGTTGATTAATTGCATCCAAATTCATTGCTGCTTCTGCTGATTGATTGCATCCAAACTCATTGCTGCTTCTGCTGATTGATTGCATCCAAATTCATTGCTTTGCTGATGTAGAAAATCAAACTGACTGCATCCAAACTCTAAAGTACTCAACAAACTTCACTGCTGTTGATGTAGAAAATCAAATTCATTGCTGCTGATGTAGAAAATCAAACTGATTACATCCAAACTGATTGCATCCAAATTGAACTAGCATACACAGTCCAAAAAGTACCCTATTTTAGCACACTTTCTAAGGCTTCAAATTGCAATGTAGTGGTTCAATCAAGTGTGGATAACTTGCATTGACACCTAAAGAAGCTCAATGTTGCATATCAGCACCAACCAAGGTGCGTACATACCAAATTTATCAAATCCCCGTCTCTGTTTTGAGAAAAACCAGTAAAACCAGCAATAATCCTGCTATAATTTCTTTAATCCTTGTCCAAATTGAGAGCCCAGGAATTCATTATCTTAGCAAAGATGTGTACTAACTCTGTGTAAAAGAAACTAGTCTAATTGTGAATAACGAGTGAGTAATTAGTCGATTAATCACTCACTATCTCACTAATCACTATTAATAGCTCTGCTAATCCTTCATTAATGAGCTCAAATCTTCATGTTGCTCAAGGTTGAACTTGCAACAAATACCTTCTCCACTTCAATATATACCCAATTGCTAAGCTTCCTATTCATTCATATCATCCATTTGGCATCAAAAGACCTCAACATTGTGAACTATTTGCAACAAAGAATGCACTCCTAGCCTGCAGAATTCAGCGCCGCCTGCTTGTAGGGGCATTAGGGGAAGGTTGAGGTCTATAGGGGCCCTTTAAGATGCCATGTGATTAAAAGGTTATTAAGGAAAAGAGCCAATCGTGTGATGCCATGTATACAAAAATGTTGGGTGATTAAAGGTGGTCAAAAGATTCTCTAGAAGATGCCTTTTTGTACTTTTCATTTCCAAAAAGTGGGGGGGGGGGGAGTTTTTGAAAGTTCGGACGTCCATAACTTCTACATATAAGCTCAAAATTTGTCAGAGATTACAGATCCAGAATCTCCTCGTCGAGCTCTTTCCATAGATATGTCACATGATATAGTTTTGCTCGCTCGATTTTAAATTCAATTTTGGCGGGAAACTTTGAAATTCAAATTTCTAGCCGTTTGAAGAACAAGAAGGTATCTAAAGTCAAAGAAACTTAACGTTTTAACAAGAAGTCATTAAAATCATAATATGGCAGCTTAAAGGGCCCCTATAGACGTCAACCTTCCCCTAATGTTTTTGGAGAGTTTGTACACACAAATGATTTCTCATAAGCCTTAGCAATTACCTAAGGTAGATTTCCAGTCAATGCATTGATTTGATATGCAAAAACCTTCACAAATCGCTTCAATTTTGAGCATATATACTCACTGTTTTCGAGGAGGTTTCAAAACCAGAATTTTTCTCTTATTTTAATACATCAATCTTGTTCCAGATTTACTCTAGGGTTTGCACATGAGTTTCCAATACATTAATCCTTGTCACATACATGTTCCTTTGCCAGATTACATCCATTTGCACAATACATCACTGCTTCCAAGCTCCAATGGAAAGCTTGCAAAAACCAGAATTTTCTTTTGCTTTGGGCAACCTTGATTTACCTTGTTTGTGCTTGAAGCACCTGCAATCCACTCAAGGGTGTTTAGCTTTGCTTACTCATGGTCCTTAGCTCTTAGATTTGTTGAGTATTTGTGTGCTCCAAGCTTCACAGCTCCAATGGTTTGCTTCACAGCTTCTCTTCATAGCTTCTTCTCCCTCTTCTCACTCCCACTCATAAACCTTAATTAGAGATCACCAAGCTCTGATACCATGATGAAAAATAGATCAAGAAAGAGGGAGCACACACAAAAGAGCAAATCCTAATATATATTGCAAACCCTAACCATATAGGGAAGCCATCTCCCTTCTCACACAATGCATAAAGCCATCATTCATAATCTACAACACACTACTTGTCCCCTACTTGTGTTGTGTCCACACACAGATGTCCACACACTATGACCAGCTCGACGTGGTCATTTATGTCTCACACATGTTACAACCTAACATACCAGTACATACTGCAACTGGCACAAGCTGACATCGAGCTTGAATCTCAACAGCCCCTCTCAAGCTCATGATGTACTACCATAGATGAAGATGTAGATGAGCTTGGGATATCAAAGCTCTCAACAATTCTCAGGATCGATACCGACAATATAGAGGTTCATTATCACTTTGTCAAAGAGAAACTGCTGGATGGTACAGTGGATCTACAGTATGTGAAGACTGAAGAGCAGGTGGCTGATATCTTTACAAAGCCACTTATCAGGGAGAAGTTTGAGTACTTCCATACTATGTTGGGAGTACGTGGGATGAGCTTGAGGGGGAGTGTTGAGAGCTTTGATAGCCCAAGCTCATCTACATCTTCATCTATGGCAGTACATCATGAGCTTGAGAGGGGCTGTTGAGATTCAAGCTCGATGTGTCAGTGTGTGCCAGTTGTGCTATGTGCTGGCATGTTAGGCAGCAGCATGTGTGAGACATAAATGACCGCGTTCAGCTGGTCATAGTGTGTGGACATTAGCTAGGGTTAGATGCGTGTGGACACAACACATAGTGCATCTTGTGTATTATGGATTATGGCTTTATGCATTGTGTGAGAGGGGAGATGGCTTCCCTCTATGGTTAGGGGTTTGCAATATACATTAGATTTTGCTTCTGTGTGTGTGTCTCCTCTCCCTCTACCTATTTTTCAATAGCATTCACCTAAAGGAAGAGCAATAGAACACAACTGTCATAGGGCACTTACCAATGCTTCAAACTTGAGTCCCTGGAGGCCTCCAAGCTCACTTGTTAAGATCCACCTCCATGCTGTCACCGTAGAGTCGCTCACATGGTCACATAAAGCAATCACTCTCTCTCACTCTCCCACACAAGCACGAAACATGCAAGCATAGAAGAGGCAAAGATGCTAGAATTCTCTCTCTCAATCTCTCTCAAGACACAAATAAAAGCTCTCAATAGCACAAAGGGTGATTGTGTCATGAGAAAATGCCTTATATACAGTTGGCCCTTATTCACATTTGGGCACCCAAAACTTACTTAACTAAGGCCTTGGATGGCCAATATCTCATAATGTACAACTTTTATAGTGCCTTTTTATGACACTTATTAATGTCCTCAATTGGAGGAGCATACTTGTTAATCCAAAATGGGATTAACATCCCCTCCTACCTCATGTAGGTTCTGTCCCCTCAGAAAACTTGTTACCAAGGTCAAAAGACATGGTCACCGAACTCATGATGGTAAAAGTTTTGGCGTGATTGAAGCTTTGTAAGGGTCCTTTTGAATGTTGAGTCTGATCACCAAAACCCTGTGTACACCATGTCCTTAAATGTGACATGCATGTACATAGGAAGTCATCATAGGCGATGATAGTACACCATCATGCCCCTATTCCCCGTGACTAATCTTCTCAAGAAGAATACCCCCTTTCAATGGTCTGTCAGGTGTCAGAGCGCTTTTGATAAGCTGAAGACTGCCTTGGTAACCAATCCCATTCTGAAGTTGCCAAATTTCTCTCTACCCTTAGTAACTGATGCCAGTGGTTTTGCCCTGGGAGGTGCACTCATGCAATGGCCTATGAATCCCAAAAACTCAGAACGCATGAGAGAAATTATGCTGTCCATGACCTGGAGCTACTTTCAGTAGTCTATGCCACCTGAAGTTATGGAGACATTACCTACTGGGTCAAAGATTCACTTTGATGATTGATCATCAGAGCTTAAAGTGGATCTTCACTCAGAAGGATTCCAACATGCGCCAAAGAAGGTGGATGTAGACCCTGCAGGAATTTGATTTTGAAATCAAGTACCGCCCAAGTAAAGAAAATGTGGTAGCAGATGCCCTCAGCAGAAAATCCTCCTTGCTTACTGTGAGGGGAAAAAAAGAAAAAAAGACCACGCCTCTATAGTCCACCTCCCAAACTTTGAAAATACTAACACAACGGAGGCACCACTAGCCATCAGGTGGAACACTTCTCACGGTTCACCACCCACCCACACCAGAAAGATAGCTCAAAAACATGATAGACAGTGATCATTCAGCAAAAAACACACAGCACCATACACATTGTTACAAACTCGGCAATTACACCAAAAACCAGGACTCTGGCCAGGATTTATTGCCAAGGGAATTCACCCTTGCGTCTGACAACTAAGCCTCTGTCTCCCGGTCTCTGCTTCTCTTCAGAGGGCACCCCACCAGCAACCCTCCTTCATTGCAACCCGGCTACTCTTTCCCCTCTTCTCTGCTTCACTGCCACCAGCCCTTGACCCTTATGGTACCGGCCCCTCTCACCTGTCTTCAGCACTACCAGCCACCTCTGTAGCTGCTTTACGTGCAGTGACACTTGAGACAGCCTCCAACTCTGCCACTGCACTCTAGGCTCTCTCTCTGGTCAGCATCCACTCTCTGCCTACAGTCGTTGCCCACACAAAACCAGCCACTCCTCTCTTCAGAGGGCGCCCCACCAGCAACCCTCAACTCAGCAGCTCTCACTCTCTGTGTGTCGTGACCAGCAGCTTCGCCAACCACAAAGCCTCTGCAGCTTTCCTTGCTCGTCAGCCTCTGCACAATCTCTTCAGCACCAACACTAACTGCTCAACGCAGCACCCTCCTTCTCTTGCATCCAGCCCAACCATCCTCAACTTCAGTCGCCGCCAGCTCCTGTACACTACTCCCCACTCGCCAGCCTCACCTGCGCACCCAGAGGCCTGCAGCCAACCTTTCTCAACTGACCACCAGCCCTTCGCACACTTATGGCGACTCTTTTCCTTGTGACCTCAACTCGCCTCTGGGCCACTGTACACAAGGCGGCTACCTGCAGTGAACCTCTCTCTCTACCACCCCCGAGAGCCCTCTTGCACAAAGCGGCCAACTTCACTTTCCTCGTCTCTGTTCTGCTGCAACAATACCCGCCCGGCGGTCCACCTCCAGCTACCGGCTTCTCTCGGTTGTCATCGCCAACCACAGCTGCCCGACGTCTTCATCAAGGCAACTTCACCCAGTCGTCTCGCCAGCCCTTCTGCGCCAGCTAACCCAGCTCTGCTACCCTTTAGGCGATTATACACCAAAGTTCACCCCCTAGCGGCTCTCCTGTATGAGGCGGCCTCACACACCAGCCCAAAACTCCTTTTTCGTCTTTGCCACCACCTTCCAGATGTTCACGCTGGCAGCTGCGTTGGCAACAAAGCTTGCCTCCACGTGGACCCTTCACAAGTTGGCCACATTGAATAGTATATTTTTTATTATTTTTTTAAAGCCTCAAAATGATGGCCACCACACTCTCTTTATTTTGTGCTTCATCTTAACATGCGACGCCCACACTTTCCAAACATGACAAGAGCTTCCCACACCTTCCAGCAGCATCATGACTTATCAAAATACGACCTATTCCCCTACACCAAAGGCGGCCTCTCTTCTGAATGAGTCGGTGCCCTACATTTGGCAACCACCCGTAGACCATACTGCTGCAATAAAAAACTTCCAAATCTCCAGCATCTGCTCCTAAAAAAAAACGTGCGTGTACCAGCTCACTGCAAAACCAAGCGCTCCATACATTTGCTAGGGCATTCAGGGCAAAGCTTATTCGCAAACCATGCACTCCATATGTACACAGACCCAAAACACTTCTCAGATTTTTGCCTGACACTTGCAATCACAGTGGTGTCAAATTCATTGATTATTGAAGCAAGAGTGCAGGATAGATTCTTTGGCCCTATTGCTACCCTACTTATGCAAGAGTAAAACTCCTCACGAGTTGAACCGAGTTCAAGGGTACAGCCTGGATGAAGGAATTATGTATTATAATAGTAGGCTATGCATTCCCAATGATGAGGGGACTAAGGGTCAGATTCTGAATGAAGCCCATGATAGCCTTAGCAGGACATCCAGGTTTCATGAAGACCTACATGTCTGTAGTAAAGAAAAGCTTCTTTTGGCGTGGACTAAAAAAGGATGTACTTAACCATGTATGTCAATGCTTGATTTTTTAAAAAGTCAAAGCCGAGAGAGTAAAAATGCCTGGGAAGTTACATCCATTAGACATCCCCCAAAATGAAGTGGGAATGTAACAATATGGATTTTATTACTGGACTACCTTCAATCAGGTTACAACTCCATCTTTGTGGTAGTTGGATAGACTAACCAAAGTTGCCCATCTGATTCTAGTAAAAGAAACCTACACTGCAATGGATGTGTTGCCAGAGTGTTCCTCAAGGAAATCTTCAGATTGCATGGCCTACCCAAGAGAATAGTAAGTGATCGAGATCCCAAATTCACGTCAAGAATTTGGACTGCATTCTTCTAAGCAGTAGGAACTTTCTTGGATCTCAGCATAGCTTACCACCCCGAGACCGATGGTCAAACAGAAAGGGTGAACCAAGTAATCAAAGATATACTTCGGTCATGCTATGGCAGGGAACCCAAGAAGTGGCTAAGCTATCTGCACCTAGTCGAGTTCGCCTACAATGCTTCTTATCACCGAAGTATTGGGATGAGCCCTTTCAAAGCTCTGTATGGACAAGACTGCCTAACACCATTAACTTGGTCCGACCCATTGATTAGGGTTGAGATATCTAGACAGATGCTTGACGACATGTAGCAGTAGATGTAGTCAATCTGCAAGGATGTAAAAGCTGCCTAGGATAGATAGAAGAAGTATGTAGATTTGAAAGAAAATTCGACGAAGTAGATATGGTCTTCATTCGAGTATGCCCCAAAAGAAGTTCTCTATCTCTTGGGAAGTACAAGAAGTTATCCCCTAGATACTTTGGGCCATATCTGATTACAAATAAAGTAGGTGAATTAGCCTATGAACTTCTTCTGCCTTCTCAACGTATTTCATGTCAGCCTACTTAAGAAGTATGTACCGAGCCCGAATCATGTGCTTAATGATGAATTCTTAACTTCTTCAACCCAAGGGCAGATGGAACTCCAACCTAAAGAAATCCTTGATGTTCGAGAGAAGGTTCTCAGGAATAGAATTTTGAGAGAATTATTAGTCAAATGGAATTTCTATTCTTTTGAAGACGCCACCTAGGAGAAAGAAGCCGAACTGATGCGAGATTACCCCAAGTTTTGTGAGATGAGGACATCTCGCATTTTTCAAGTGGGAGAGGATTTACCCCCAGTTTTGCGAGATGAGGACATCTCGCGTTTTTCAAGTGGGAGAGGATGTAGGATTCCTCCCCAGCCCCTCAAGATGTCCAGTTTCTTCCCCTGTAATCAATCCCCTTTTCACAATAATAAAAGATCTTGTTTCTACCTCTTTTGGCCTAGAGAGAGAAAATATTCTAGAGAGAGGTAATTCAGTTTTTAGATATCTTTGGATGAAAAAAATATCCTTTCCTATTAAAATAAATTCTCGAAACAGAAGTTTAAAAAAAAAGAAATTCCTAAGGTGCATTAGAAATAAATTATAATCTGCACAAAAGACCTTAGCGTAAGGGTCTAGATTTTCTGAGATTTTTGGATTAAGGTTCTTATGGACCAATAAGATTAATCCAAATGTAGGGAGGAGATAAATTGAAGAATAAAAGAAAACCCCCCCAAAAATGAGTAAATGCTCACATAAGATGAAGAGTGGACTAACGACCAAAGAAAAGATTAAAAAAACTGAATTTTGACACCTTAGAGTGGGGATCTCCCCTCATGAAGTAGGCGCCTTTTTTCCATCATTACCCCCAATTATTAATCAATTAAATGAGATATTTCATCTCTCCTATTTCAAAACTAGATCCAAAAAGTAAGCTGAACTTACCCAAAAATGGTCAAAAATTGACCAAACTGATTTGGAAAATTCTAAAATCAGTTCGCTTGGCTTGAGACTCACATTTTTCTATAAATAGAAGCCTCCCCCTTTGTAAAAGCTTAATGGTGTTTATGCACTGGTACTCTACTCCTGCCCTAAGCCATCTACATTGAATTTCTTGATAATTCAATTGTTTTTGGCCTAATCCTCTCCAAAGTGCCACCCTTGCTTCAAACAAGAGTAGAACCCTCAATCCCTCAAGCCAAAGGAAAGCTTACAAGCTCCATGTAAGCTAATTTTTCTAACTTGTTTGATTTTTAAATCTATGGTTTTCTTGATTTTCATGTTTTACTGTTGATTGAATTAAATTGAAATGCTATGCCTTTGAGGAAAAGGCCACCCCCTTCTCTTCTTTACATTCCAGCCTTTCTTAATCCTAGAAAGATTAACTAAAAGATTAATTAAATTTTTCTTACTGTTTACTCTCTTGAATTTTAAAAATTGTGTAGATTAGAGTCCTACACATCTAATTTGGGTTAATTTAAGTTAATTAAAGAATGATAAAAATGAGAAATGGTCAGCCATACAATGAAAATTATGGTAAAATTTTATAAAATTTTATAGAAAAGAATGTTTTTATGTTATTCCAAAAGAGTAATTCCCACCATTTTTACATTTAAAAGAAATATTCTAATTACTCCATGTACATATTCACCTATGAATATGCATGGATATCATTGACATTAATTATTAAAATTGATTTCTATGCATAGAAAGATGCATCAAGGAAATTTTTATTATAAAAGCGTTATTAAAAATATATTTTTATGCATAAATAGATGCATAAAGAAATTCTTTTTATTTTAAAAGTGTTATTCCTATTAAAATTGATTTTATGCATAAATAGATGCATAAAAGGATTTATTTTTAAGTGTTATTCCCATTGAAGTTGATTTTTATGCATAAAAAGATGCATAATTTTTTTATATCAAAATTAGAATTCTCTTAAATTCTATGTTTAAATTCTATGAGAAACTGATAAAAATGAATAATTAAATACTCTAAGAGAGAAATTTCTATCGTTTTATACTCACATGGATTGTAAAAAGAAAATTCAAAAAATCTATCGAGATTGAAATATTCGGATAAATGATTAATTTATTCCTCACTAGAATTTGTAACTAATTTAGAAATCAGTTAAGTGAATATTCAAAGAAAGAAATTCAGTAAAACAGTAACTGAATTATCAAACCTTTTCGAGAAAGATAGTTCAAGAAAAATCTTATCAGACTCGAACCTTGAATCAGACTATGACCAAGACCAAACTCTTTCGTCATTTTCGAGGAAAGAAGATGTGACTAGTTTAGAAAAATACCCTCAAAACTCCCGCCAAATCTGAAACTAAGTTTGAGACCCTTCGATTTGATCTGTGGATCAAGGTTACAGAATTCGAGGAATTCTGGTATGAAATTTAGAATGCCGTTCAAGAAGTTTTGGGGATACTGATTCAAGATATACTCATTGTATTCAAAAGAAAGTCAAACTGAAAACTTGCATAGAAACCCTGTTTTCTTAAAGGACTGTCTTATGCCAGAATGCTAGAGGGAGCATTTGGTATATGTTTTTCTAAGCAAAGTTTGGTTGCAAACAGCTGGCGCGGCGGGGAGTGTTCAAAGGACAACTCACACGACAAAGCCTACCCAGGTCTTGACCAGCCTCGGTACGGTTAAAATGGTGCGCTTCCCTTACGATGGGCGAGGGCCAACAAAGCGGTTCTCCCTGAGTGAAGTGCCAAGATACCTAAGGAGGATGCTGGAGGGTTCTAAAACTAGGCGATGCACGGGCTCGCGATCCTAAGACACCCATGCATATGTCATGGAAGATATGTATGATGGAAGAAATGATTATTGTAATGTGTTACTGGATCTCATTGTTGCTGACCAGCTGGTCTCAACGGAGAGTCTAGAGTGATACTGTTTTTTTTAAGAAACAAGGGGCTGGATGGAATTTTTGAGTTATGACATCTGCAACCAATAACTATTTGTCAATGGATTGTTTTATAAGTTAAAGTTTTAAAGAGGAGTGTGTGCGTATCTGTATTCGAAATCAAAAGATAAGAAACGCATTCAATTATGGGTGGGTGAGTAATTGTCTTGTTCTACCAACTCTAGTGGTTGCGTGTGGCTAACCCATGGTTCGGATAGGCTAGAATCAATGGAGTATTAATAATGAAATTGAAATAATAGAAATACGCTTAGAATTCGAGTAGTTAAAAAAATGTGAAGACTTTCTCAAATGATTAGGTCAACGGCTGTGCTTGATTTCGGTTAGGAAAAAAGTGTTGATTTCTTCAAGTTAAGTCTGTAATAGTTTTCCTTCTATCTGGTTTAATCAGGTGAAGGATAGTTTAGTTCTCTTGACCCCGTTAGAAAATTCGTTTAAGAAAATAAAAAAGGTGGAAATGTCCCCGTTTTTTGGGCAAGGAAAATTTTCTCGGTTTCAGTTTCGGAATGACCACCAGATTAGTCTTGTGTTGTCCGGACATTCGTGGGCGAGGCCCCGAGTGGGAAACCCTACCCCGCGCAAGATGAAGCTACTTCTGCTACTAACAATCGGAAATCCAGTGCGCGGAGGGGGCGGTCTCACAAAGAGTATGGCATACCTCCTGAGTTTGCTTACTTGGCAGGGAGACGGATGAGGTGCCAGTATCTCCTTGCGGGCAAGAGGGTTAGTGGGAAAATCTATCTGTTGAGGAATGAGAGCGGAAAAGATGCAGTCAGCTTGAGACTTTTAGTAGGTGGGGCATTAGGATATGGATTAAGTATTTTACTAGTGACATTAGAATATACAAGGTAAGTGGAGATGGAAGATGAAGATAGTGTCTCTTCCTGACCATGACCTAAGCTAGGGGCTGGGTTGCTAGGTTTGTGAGATTTCATGAAATCTTAAAGGTCAGGGATATCCATAGGATTTATGTTAGGATATTCAATATGGGTGGCATCAAATGTGTAAAGGACACTATTTAACATGGATTCTAAATGTTTGTAGATATTATGGTGTAGTTTTAGAATACTGAAAGGGTGATATAAAGAAGACTCACATAAGTTTAAGTGTTGGTGAGTATTGTAGACTTCTAGCCACCCATGGCTTATAATCCATTGATAACTTTGTGCTACCACCTTGCCAGTTGGCCGGTGTTTCGAGAATATCATCTAGAATAAATAGGTCTAATTTTTTAACACTATTGTCCAGGATGTCAGAGTTTTGTAGTACTTGACACCAACTATAAAGATTTAACACAATAGGGTGTAATGGATAAAAGTAAAAATCTTGTGGATTAGTTAATACTATATCTCCCCTGCAAAATTCCCATTATGATAGTGGGGTCCACATCACACTTAGTATTTTTCTTAATGAGGGTTAGTCTACCTAGGCCTAGGTCCTTAGATAGATTTATATTGTATTGAAGCAAGGAGAGGGTTAGTGTAGGATAAAAATAGAGTAAGAGTTTGAGGAGGGGACCGAGGGGTTACTGGCAAAACTGACCTATCTCTCAGGCTTGCTCAAGGAGTAGGCACATTTCATCCATAGGCTCTTGTATTTGACCACGGTCCTGTATGGCCGATTAGGGTTCCAATTCTTGTAGATGGAAGTCATTGGTGCTGAGGAGGTTTGATATGGTTGTTTCGCAGACCATCCATGTAGCATCCAACTCCTCAAAGAACCTCATTGCTTCCTCCTCGGCACGTTTGTTGGCGGTAGCCTCTCTTTCTTGAGCCTCCCCAGTATTTGACTATCTTTAACTATTGGGTGACTTGTGCCATTGCCTCTTGTTGTGCTATCATCATTCTTTGCATTTCAACTTGATTGGCACTAATGGTATCATTAAGGGGTCTCACCTTCTCTGCATGTGCCTTGTTTGTCTGTTCCCTTTCTTGTTGCAAGTGAGTAGCCCTGCTTTTCTCTTCCTTCAGACTTAAGGATGTTGGATCTAGCTTTGTAGCTCCTCTTCTTTGGCTATGGACATATGCTAGAGCTCTTGTACCTACTGGGCATGAATGGCTGTTAGCTTGTGGTTGTGGGTAACCTCCTTTTGGAGTTGCTTCTTAGCCTATTCCAACTTTGCCTTAAGATCCATATTCTCTTTAATTCTCTGCCCAATGGTTTGTCTTAGAACCAAATTATTGTTGTCTAGTGCTTTCTACCTGGCCTCTTGCTCGTCGATGGCCTTTAAACTCTTCATGTGATCACATCTCAATGTGTGGCCTTTGCTGCTGTCAAGTGTTCTTTTAAGGTTTGTACTTGTGTGTTGGACTCTTGAACTTACTTCCAAAGTCAGCATTACGATCATGAAGCATATGTGTACTGAGGAGATGGCAACACCATACTCATTGCTCGTGCTTCCATAATGGTGCTTCCAGTCCAACTTGCAGAAGTTTTAGTAGTCCATCCATGTTGAGAGATGTAATCACGGTGATGTGTGTATATGGGAAAGCACCCTAGAGGTGAAAGATATTGTTACAAGACAAGTTATGTTTTTTTGTTTTTGTGACCTAGTAAAATAAAGGCTCCCTTTTTTTAAAAAAAATATAGAAGCTAATATTAGCCCAAGTTCTAATCTATAGGGTTTTTCAAATGACTGGGCTAATTTTTGTGTCCTTTTTGTAAAATGATTCACCTTAAAATACACATTGTCTTTCATACATATAGGTCTAAATTTATTTCAATTAAGTATTGAGTAACAATAAAGGCTGTCAAAAAATTTAGAGCAAATATTCTCCTAAATTTTGGCTAAGATTTTCAATCTTGTTACATATGGTGATTTCCTAAAAAGAGAACAATAAGAAGTCCTAAAAGGTGTATAGTCATATAAAATATGCTATATAAAAAATGAAAAATGAGTCTTTAAATAAAATAAGACATGTATGAGGAAAGGTGAAGGGTCTTCAAAATGGGGAAGGGTCGTAATATTTAGCTCTAGGTTTCTAGAGGGATCCTCCCAAAAAAACTATAGTGTCTTCTAAAGAGCCTTTGAGTCCATCTAGCACATGCACAATAATGGATATAACTTCTAGCTAGGTTGAAGTTAACCTTTTTGGATTTGAATTTATTTTCTAATATAAAGGAATTATTTTAGAACCCCTTGGGAAAATTTCCCAATGTTCAACACTATCATCCCAAAGTTCTTCCTTGTGAGTTTATACAAACCCAATTTTCAAAATGTTTTATTGATTCAAGAAAACAAGAACCTAAGTTAACCAGGATTTTAAATTTATAATTAGTACCTAAGCATGTTTGATGCATGGTTACACCGAAAACCCATCAAAACACACTACAAGAGAAGGGATCATTAGTGGCATTTATTTGTGGCATTTATTAGTGCCATTGACACTAGATAAATGCCACTATGAGCAGCATTATTAGTGTTGCTAAGCGTTGTTAGATAAGCGTCGCTATAATCGCCGCAAGGTCACTCTGGGGCGCTGTAAAAAAAAACAAAATATTGAAATGGAGTGGAAATAAAAACTTAAAATAAATTAAAATCCAAAAAGCTTGACAAAGATCCAAATCTTTTTAAAATAAAAAAACAAAATCAGCAAATCGTTACAAACTGATCAATGTGTACATATGTTATGATGATATATATTCAATTAATACCATAATCAAATCCATCTCAAGTGCAATAAATCCATGCATGTTGATTGGTCTATCTCTAAATCCATCATTTTGATGGCTCCTATATTAATACAAAGTCCTATTCCACTACTTCAAGAAGATGTAGAGGTATTATCATCATGGTCCTCATGGTGGTCATATTATTGATTGTTAGTTGCATCTTCCATTGATTGTCCACCATGCATTTCTTCTTCAACATCTTGATCTTGAAATATACATTTATATCGAGGAGCAACATGTATTACATAACATCAATTAGGATCTCTTTGGTCCGGATGAGACACAACCTACCACAAAATATTTACAAGAAAATATATACAATGCCTTCCTTTTATCTATAGATTCATCAAAATTAAAAATCAAGTATAGATTCATCAAAATTATCTATAGATTCATCAAAATTAAAAATCAAGTATAAACATGTTCACAATGTTGTCGTAGAATATATGTGTCTCTTGAATCTTGCCATAATTTAGTTGAATCAATTGTAAAAAATTTGTTTGGATGCTTCTCAATGGTTGCTTGAGTAATCTATATGCCATTTTTAACACTTAACATCAAAGATGAATACTTTAAAATCTCTAAATCTAATGTCCAAGATGTCTTGAATTGTTCCACAATATTCAATTTTCTCTGCTATAATGTTATTATCTCTTCTACTAGCTCAACTATCTTGGCCAAAACTTGCCGTTACACCACAATCGTATGTGATTCTCTTGGAGTCAACACGTTGAGTGCGAAAATGTCAACCTTCTGACTATATTGCATTAATATGCACTTTATACCGAGACCCAATAAAAAATCTTAAATATAGCTTATATGTAAGCAATTTAGTATTCAACATTATATAGTTTAGCAAAATACAATATATGTTAGTTAAATATTAGAACATCTTTACTTACATGGTAGTCGCATCCCCTTGCATACTCCCATTCTTCTCTTTTAATCTCCTCTGTCATCCTTTCGCCTTGCTCTAGGGCATCTCTCTAAGCCATTCAATATTTCAATTCTTTGGTGGAAGAGCCTTTAGGTTGGGTGGGTATGCCATGTGCCTTTGTGTTGATCTCTTAAATGCTCTTCTCTACTCTATTTTTATCTTTCTTGCATCTTTATATTTCTCAATCCACTTTTCCATCACCAAAGTGTTAAGAAGACAAAATGTAATGACCTTTTTGTGCATGGACTCATCCATCTTTCGAATGCGTCCTTTTCCATGTGGCACATGTGACACCTTTCGTTCATCCTCATTGTTATTCATGAATCTAGGCATAGATGGATCAATTTGTTTCAAATATTGTGAGATGTACACGAGGGATTCTTGCACCAACCATTCCTCTACCATTCTTCCTTCTAGCCTTTCCCTTTACCTCATAAATCCCTTCAAGGTTTTCATGAAGCGTTGAAGAAAGAACATCCACGGGCTGAACAATACCATATATAGCCACCTCATTCACCAAATGTAATAGAAGGTGAAATTGAGTTGTGAGTATGCTTTTTGGAAAGCTTTCTTCAATTATACACACTACCTTAATTAAATGAACTCGAGCTTTCTCAATAGAATCTGGATAAATCTCCTTTGACACTATCCACCTATTCAAAAAAGGAACAAATTATAAATTAAAGAAGAATAGATAATTTTAAATCTATATGTTATACCAAAAGCACAAATCTATAGTTTTGATTGAAACTCACCTTACCAGTCCACCTAATTTATAGATGGCATTCTGAGATTTCTCTTCTTCACACCCACCAATTGAATTGGAAGTATGAACTAGTGAAATCAATTTTTGAAAATAATAAAATATCAATATAGAGTCCACACAACATAGACTGAGGAGTGGCCAAAAACTAGATATAGTTTTGTACGTATCTATATCATCTTTTGCCAATCATGTGATTTGAGTATTTTTCATACCTGTCCATACCCCCGAGATCTAGATCCTTTACCATTTTAGCATTCCTTGCCAAATTCTTGAAATGTGTAATGTTCAAATATGAAGGTACTTGTCAAGAACCTCCAACTCCAAATGTAACAAGCTTTACTTCATCCACATCAAAAATGTTACTCTCTTTTTGTGGAGAAGATCTTGCCTTCTATGAACTTGATGTAGGTTCATGAGGCTTTGACACTTTCTTTCCCAAGACTTGAATAATAGCATCTTGTAGCTTATCATCAAGGATAATCAGAGGTACTATCGACATCCAGCTTCCATCCTCTAGAGAACATAGTGTCCTCTTGGTTTGCTACCATGTGATATTTGACATATCGTCAAGGAGAAAGTTGATAAGATAATGCACTTTATACCTCAATATCAGTACATTCAATTTCTGGATGCAAGTCAACAAACTGATACATCAATAGCCATTATTGTCCCTTTATCTTCTCAAAATACTTATTGTCATCTCATGTGACTAAAGAAATAGATGCATATTGTGAATTTTTTGACCACTGAGATTGTAGAAGTCCATGTACCACTTCTTTGGCTCGCCACTCACCATGTCAACATTTGATGGAAATTTTTTCTCTTTGGAGCCATCCATGTACCTGAAGGGAGTTAAAATAAAAATAAGTCAATCATATAAAAACCAATCATAATTACATCCAAATGAAAACCTTTCATAACGTGCTTTAGAACCATCCATAGCGTGCTTAAGAATTTTAATATTTTCAATATTTTATGCAAGAATATGTAGAGATTGGCCCAAGGGCCATTCAAAAACTCAACAACATTTGATACAAGGTAGTGTGAAGAATGGCCCTAGGGTTCTTCTCAAGCACCTTACATAGGTAGAATGGCCCTAGGGCCGCCCTAGGGCCATTCTAAACTACGTTGTGCTTGCAAGAATGTCTCAAGGGTCATTCTACCATGGAATCTTAAGAATATGACCCTAGGGAACACAAGATAATTTAGAGTGACCCTTGGACCAAGCTACCACACACATGCAAGAATATAGGTTGGCCCTAGGGCCCATCTACCAGAGCAAAGATGGTGTTGCTTTGTTGATGGTAACATGGCCCTTGATAAATCTACCAGCAAAGATGATGTCGATTTGTTCATGGTAGCGTGTCCCTAGGGCCAAGCTAGATTCTCTTGCAAGGGTCACACTAGATTCCCTTGTGCTCCCTAGGGTAATCACTCTAGATTCTCTTGTGTTCCCTAGGGGCATCCTCTCAAGATTGCATCACAGAATATCCCTAGGGCCATTCTTGCAAGAGATTGCCCAAGGAAAATTCTAAAATTTATGCAAGAACATGTAGAGATTGGCCCAAGGACAATTCAAAAATTTACAAATAGTTAATTCAAGGGAATGGAGAATGGCCCTAGGGCCATTCTCAAGCACATTGTGTAGGTAGAATGGCCCTAGGGCCATTTTAAAGTACATTTTTCTTGCAAGAACGACACTAGGACCATTCTACAATGGAATATTGAGAGAATTTCTCTACCTAGAAAGACCCTTGACTAAGAGAATCTAGCTTGATCCTAGCGCCAAGATATGATCAAAAGGTCTTAATAATATTTTAATATGTTACACAAGAGCATGTAGAGATTAGCGCAAGGACCATTCTAAAATTTATGAACAGTTGATACAAGGGAGTGGATAATGACCCTAGGACCATTCTAAAGTACATTATGCTTGGGCCAAGGGCTATTCTACCATGTGATATTGGGTGAATAGCCCTAGGGCCAAACTACCACACACAAGAGAATCTAGCTTGGCCATAGGGCCAAGCTACACGAACAAATCTACATTATCTTTGCTGGTACCGTGGAACTAAGCCCAATCTACCATCAAAGATGGTGTTGCTTTGTTGATGGTAGCTTGGCCCTATGCTCAATCTACCAGCAAAGATGATGTAGATTTGTTCATAGTAGCTTGGCCCTAGGGCCAAGCTATATTCTCTAGCAAGGCTCATTCCATATTATCTTGTGTTCCAACAATTATCACATCACATCTCACTCATTCACATCTATCCCAATTCATATCACATCCATTCATATCACATCTCATCCATTCACCTCTTATCACATCGTATTCTCATCTTATTCGCATCATATTCACATCGTATTCACATCTATTCACATTTAGTAACATTTTCTACTTTCGATATACGGATGGGACTTTTTCTAAATCTCTACCGATTGCTTGGCCTAGTTAAAGGTACTTTTTTCTCGATGGATATTTTCATATTCTTTATTAAATTCCTCAAATGAAATATATTCAATATTCTTCTTTTGAGTAAAAGATATATGGGATTTACAAAAATTAATTCTACCCATATTTCCCAGAAAATGAATAATGCTCAAAATTTCACTTTTGATAAATACTCATAATTTGAATTATGCAAAAAATTCCTCTTTTTCCATTTAATTTCTTGGATCTCAAATGTCATGGGAATTCCTCTTTTTTCATTTAATTGATTGAATTCCAAATGTCATGGGAATTCCTCTTTTATCATAAAATAAATTTATTTAAAATTCTTTTTTCTTTTATAAAAATATCCATTATTTCAAATATGTCAAGAATTTCACTTTTACCATTTAAATGATTGAATTCCAAATGTCATGGGAATTCCTCTTTTATCATTTAAAAATTTCTCATGCATAAAATAAATTTATCTAAAATTTCTCTTTAAATTTAAATAAAAATATCCATTAATTCAAATATGCCAAGAATTCCACTTTTACCATTTAAATGATTGAATTCCAAATGTCATGGAAATTCCTCTTTTATCATTTAAATTTTTTCATACATAAAATAAATTTATCTAAAATTTCTCTTTAAATAAAAATATTCATTATTTTAATATATCAAAATTTATCTTTTTCCATTTAATTACATGGATCTCCATTATCATGGGAATTTCTCTTTGCATAAAAATAAAATTACCAAAAAGTCTTGTTTTCTTTAATTAACTAATTATGCATAAATACTAAAAATTAGTTTTCCATGAATTTTATGAAAATCATTCTTTTAGCATAGGATGTCCAATCCTAGAATATGGTAGGAAGTCCTCTTTTCACATTATGCATAAAAATGAGCTATGTAATAATTTCTAAAAATTTTGCCATAGCTTCGGTGCTGCTATTTACTGATAATTTTTAGTATTTCTAGAAAGAATAAGACTTTGTAATACAATTAAGTCAATATTAGATAAAATGGAAAAAATCCCTCAAAATGGGAATGTATTTAAAAAAATTATTTTGGCCATAACTTGAACATGCAAATTCCAAATTTATCGAACAAAGGAGATCTAGATTCTACTTTGCAAGCTCTTTCCAATGATATGTCACATGAATATGTTTTGACAAACTTTTGGATGAGTTTACCATACCCCCACTTTTTTCATGGGAATGGGATTTTTCCCACTTTATCTAATATTGACTTAATTGTGATAGAAGAACTATCTTTGAACTTAAATCTAATTTATGGAATTAAATCACAAATTTACCATAATGTTATTAACATAAAAGCATAAAAAGGCATTTTCTTGACCTCTAGCTTAACAAGATTAGAGATTGATTTTGAATTAAGAATTTATCAATGAGAAGCATTCATTTGCTTAAGAATTAGTCATAGGAATGACTATTCTTTTGGGGAGAGAGAGATATACATAAAAAGCAATATCCTAATTAAGCATAAAGATTAACTTTTTTGTGATTAATCATTAGAATTCTTATCGAAATCTTGATTTGCAAATCAAGATTTCTTATAGAAATCTTGATTTGCATTGAGAATAGTTAACTTGAAACTTCTCAAGCTTGACAGGGGTTGAGAAGTGGAATCTTTTGAGAATATTAATGAAAACCATGAAATTACTTCTTAAATCTAGATTTGGCTTGCTTCTTTATCTTAGAAGGAAGTCCCCAACCAATCAATTGGTTTAGTATGTTGAGAAGAAAGCTCGAGAAGAATTGTTGAAGAGAGAGAGAAGCTCCAAGTTCTCCAAAAGTAGAGGATATTTAAGGGATAATAGAAAATATCATTATTTTAATATAATATTGGCATGGTATAGTTCACAGATGATAGTACAAAACAATGAGAGTCTATTTATAGGTGAGGGAGGCCACTAACTGAGTCCAACTAAGTTCTAGAATTTCTAGCTTTAGTTTGGCTAAATTTGGACAAGATTTGGACCAGTTTAGCTCCCATTTTGATCCAGTTTGATTCAGGAGAGATAAAAATATCACACTTTTTTTGAATTAAAAAACCTCCCCACACATGTGAAAGAGGTGCCTACCTCAAAGGTCTCCCCCTCCTTACCAAGGTGTCAAAATTCATCATTTCTCTAAAATATCACATTTTTTTAGTAATATCTCTTAATTTTTAACTAATAAACCTTGTACTCAGTCAACTCTTCATCTTATGTGAGCATTTACTCATTTTTGGGTATTTTATTTTATTCTTTGGATTTATCTCATCCCAACACTTGGATTAATCCTATTGGCCCATAAGAACAAGTTCATTTTGAACTTCTGCTTCAGGGAAACCATTTTAGACACTAGGAGGATTTTTATATCCAAAGATATCTCAATTTTGGATTATCTCTCTCTAGAGATTTTCTCTCTATATGCCAAAACATGGTAAAACAAGATCTTTCTCGGGCGGTTGCAAGATAAGGGTACTCACTTTCGTTCACTCTCTCTAAAATTGGGATATCTACGCATCTCGGGCAGAGTACCTCGATTGTGATATAGCCATCAATTAAAACACGACACGTGCCTCCCAAGCCTAAAGTGACATATCTCGAACGAGATACCAACTAATGTCACGCTAGCAGGTCCGGGTTTCCAGTCATCATCCATGTCACCAATACAGGTCAGTGCCACCACACTATCTCGATCGAGATATTCATGCCACTCAGATCCACATAAATGCCACGGTGTACCCCCTAGAGGCACACCGCTCAAATGTACATTCAGCATATTTAACCAGCCCGTCTCTGCCGTCCACATATCTCGAAAGAGATATTGAAATAAAATCTCGACCATTGAAATACCTCGTTTGAGATATAGAGATGCAATCTCATCCATCCACATATCTTGTTCGAGGTATAGAGATGAAATCAAGATCGTTTAAAAACCTGGAACGAGGTTTATCTACAAAATCCGACCCATCCATTCACGCACATTTGAAGATACGATCCCAGCCGTTAAATATCTGGATCGAGGTATTAAATGAACCTCGATCGTGGTAATAATGACTTAAAATCTAAGCCGTCCATGTACCTCGAACGAGATACTGAGTTCAAATCTCAGTCGTCGATCCTTCACCAACCCTAAAATTAAGTGCGTATCTTGGCTGTTTGTCCCACTAACCCTAAAATCCACCAGAGCGTATATCTTGCAAACTCTAAAGTGCATGATGCCACCGAACCTCGTTCAAGGTTATAAAACTGGAAAACTTTTTTTGCCTCATTGTCAGAAGTCATTTTCACTCTCCTTACTCACTTGATTTGGATTAGCATTAGTGGGCCCATTAGCATTGTTTTATAGCTTCGTTAGTGCTACTTAGCACTAAGCATTGGACCTTTATGTTAGACTTAGGTTTTAGCATGGAGTCATGCGAGGAGGGCCATTGTGGACCTCATCGCTCACAGAGATAGACCACGAGCGGCTATCCGTAGGAGTGCTAGAGACACACCGTCTACATTACATATCGTGGCAGACTTGGAGGCGATGCTTTCATCCCTTTGTAGCCTTCACGATATTGTTTATGTAAATGAGTGGATAGCCCACCATCACACTGCTCCTATGTCACATGGCCTGACATATCATTAGGTCTGTGATCTTGGTCTGATTAGGGATGGAGCCTACTTAGATCTTTTCCTCGATAGTCGTGGGATGAGGCCTGGGACGGGTAAGTCCCTTACTATTTCGCGGTGTTCGCATCCTCGTATGGTGGCACATATCTATAGCCGATATGCTGCCGCATATGGGAGGATTCCAAACAACTGTCAGATTCCCATATACTTCGTAAAGCAATTATATGCAGAGTTTGTCTTAGGGGAGGAGGTGGATTACACTAGCCATCGGCCTAGTGGTGGTGCTGGCCAGCGCGGCGAGGCCGTCTCCAGGACCAGGGTAGGCGGCCTCCACCGGCCCTTCATCTAGCTCCTACAGATCCAGCATTTGTGCCTATGTCGAGAGTCGAGACTCTTGGCACACCCAAGTTGGCATCGACGTACGGAGTACCACGGAGAGCATCCAGCACGTGGTGTGCTTGTTCTCATGATCAATACCGATGACAGATGTCGAGGTATTTACATATTTATTACTTCTTAAGTTTTTTTACTCATTTATTTACATGTTTATATATACTTTTCTATATTTTTACATGAGCGGCATGGTTGATTGTGTCACATAGGGTCCCACACCTACCACTCAGAGACTCACTCAGGAGTTGGTAGAGGCGAGAGTGGAGATTTACATGTTTATATGTACTTTTCTATATTTTTACATGAGCGGCATGGTTGATTGTGTCACATAGGGTCCCACACCTACCACTGAGAGACTCACTCAGGAGTTGGTAGAGGCGAGAGCGGAGATTGACCGCCTTAGAGCTGCATTACAGATGGAGGCAGCTAGTGCAAAGGCACACAACATGTGAGAGAGTCTAACACCCAGCAAGTAGGTTTCTCTTGCACGACGTAAAAGAGTTATAATTGAGGTCCTAAGTTATAAATTTCTTTAATTAATACCTAATGAGAGAGACTAATCAATTATTTTTATGCTTTACTTTTTGCGTAGGCTCAGACTAAGGTAGCGAGTTCTAGAGCTGAGGCGCAGCAGCACATGATCATGGAGCAGATTGCACAAAATAGGGTAGAGTAGTTGATGCTGCATGTTCGAGATTTCTGCAGATCCTCAGACGTATATCCACGGCCTATTTACAGAGGTTTTTTGATGACCTCTCCCTCAGGATGAACCACCATTCCTCTGTGATTGCCACTGCGCTCTCGAGGACATTGACAGTACTAGTGGATATGCTCTGGGATGTGGACATTTTTTCCATTTGTCTTACATCACCCCGGAACTAGTACGCTTCTCAACATGTCCCTCTTGCCATGCACGCGTTGACCTAGCGACATACAGATTCCTCTAGCTTTCATTAGTAGCAAAAAAACCCTTGCCAACATCACCATAGCCACAAAACCACATCCACTCTACTAGCTATCATGACATTATTAGCAGGTGGTGGTTCAAGAAAAGATAGTTTTTGACTTACTCCAGAACTTGTTCAAATTTGTGTAGAGCTTGCTCAAATCAATGTGAGAAGGAAAAGAATCCTCTTCAAAATTTTCAAGTTTTAGGTATATTTTACAAAATTTATAGAGAAATGCCTTCTCAAAATGGCCAATTTCCTCTTGAAATTACATGAGAAGGTTTTCAACCTAGCTCATTAAAATGTATTTCCCGAACACCGATTAGTGACCCTCATGAGGCCATCAAAGGTTATCAAACTTTCTCTTGGTTCACTAAGTCATGCACATTAATGGCAAGGCAAGCAAAGATCCATTGGTGTATAATTGGTATTCCCAATATTGTCTCCTCTGACACACCACCAAGTATGTCCGTAAACAGTGTTTATTTTTTAAGGTTGTGGAAGTAGTGACATTTTAACCTACTAAAGAAGTATAAGAAAGAGTTAAGTATTTCTCTTGAAGTGCTATAAAAATCAAATTTCCCTTCGCATGGAAGGGTGAAAAAATTAAACCTTGCACATGAAGGGCATGTATTTATTAATTTGTTGCTTCTTTAGATACATTGGCTTAAATAGATATTAATTTATGACTTTTCCAATGTTTTAATATAAAAACTTTTGTATTTAAACATAAATAAGTATTAATAATAAAGATTCATCAAACTTGATGTTTAAGCTTAGTATAGTAATAAAGATTAATCAAACTTGTTTAAGCTTACTTGAAAACATTACAAATTACAATTTACAAGATTAATCAAACTTGAGTTCTCATAGCTACACATTACAAATTAATTAGTTCTTTTTTTGAAAACATTCGTTGTTGATAGCTTATTGAGAAAGCCAATTAGCTTTACAGTACAACCATGGTGATCGAGAAAAACAAATTTCATAAGCAAAGGGATTATAATGGGCTAATTTGATAGTGGGTCAACGGATATATTGTTGCCATAATGGGTCAATGACTTAACAATTTCATTTCATTTATAAATGTTTTATGAGGGAACTTGAAAGGCAAACTTTATTTTTTTGAGACAAACGTTAAAAATATTATTAAGTAAAAGGGGGAGAGACCAGTCTTAACAGACTAAATTCAAAAAAAGATTCTTTTTTTTGGAGAATCTTAACTCCTTATCACATCTGCAGTTTCACAGAAAAGCCTAAACCTCAAGAAAGTCCATGATATAATGCATTAATTCTTCATCCCTATTCGTAGGCTGCCATTAGTTCCCTCTTCTTGTAAATCATTTTTGACTCTAGAACTCTTGTTTCTTCCATGGTATTATCACCATCATTGTCCATATTATCCATAAGAATCTCATTCAATTATTCTATCTCAGCCAATAAAAGTTTCGTTGTATCCTTTAGTTCATTCCCTAGTCCCTGCAACATATCAAACTGTAAGGATCATATTTCTATAAATCCAAGCATTCCACAAAAAATCTGCTCTGATTACATTCCATATTTTAGTTGAACACCCATTAGCTTCCCCCTGACAGAAGATCTTTCTAGTTAAGATCTTGTGGGATGGTTAGAATATATGCATTGTTGTAAAAAGGAGAGCACTAGTTTAACTTTCTGGCAAGAGATGAAGAGATGAGGCATAGTTTCCTCCTCTTGACTTCAACCTAGACATGTACCATTGCCTATTCCCCATTGAAGCTGCATGTGAATTTTTCCGCAAGGCATGATGCAATATGAGCCACATCAAACATGAAATTTTAGGAGGGATATATTTTGACAAGATATTCATGAACCTAAGATTCCATTGCCTTCTATTCTAGTCTAAGCTTCACCGTCTGTTTAGTTTAGAATACAATTAAGGTTCACAGTCTGTGAGAACCGAGGAAAAGGCAACCTTTATATTGGCCCTCTCTTGCACTAAAAGTCAAATTTAGGAACTTTGGGAATTATTCGAGTCCCATTTCTTATAGGATTGGTTGGAAACTCGGTATTTTTGTGTAGTTTGAGCTAACACATATTTGTTGGTGCACTCTTTGTGCCATTAGATTATATCTTGACACAACTATTTGGCGTATTTGTTTGTGGTTGTATAGATACATACGTCAATGCAACAATATTGGAGAAGGACAAGGGAAACATGACACTAAACTTAATTGAGATTATACAACACCTTTCATATGAAGAAGATAATGTTAAATACTATCTCCACTTTGAGACATTGAAGTAAAAACATGAGCTTTATTTAATTTGCCAAAAGAATTCTAAATATCACTTAAAAAGGAACCTTAGAAATGAGAGATCTCTAAAGGGTGTGGTGTTAGAAACAACAAAACAAAAAGTAAATCTCAATGACAGTAACAATGTGCTAAGTTTACGATTGATCCACATATAAAACCCATCTTAGACACTATATCAAGATTATAAATCATGATATATATGCTCAAATTTGAGGGACATTGAAGTAAAAACATGGGATAATAATGCCAAAGAACACTTGGAAAAAGAACCTTAGAATTGAGGGATCTCCAAAGAGTGTGGTGTTTAGAAACACTAGAAGCAATCAAATTTCAATGAGATTGTTACATTCAAGTTTACAATTCATCCGAAGACAAAAACCCTTCGTAGACACTTTGTCAAGATAATAATTGAGTACAAATTGTATCTCAAACATAGGGTGGTGGGAGCTTTAGAGCTTCACGGATTAGTTCTTCTTTGATTAGGACCTGATCTGTTGTGCCATTGGACTTCGTGAAGACTGTGCCTTGCTTGTTAGCTTTGTCATAAGTCTTGATGTACTCAGCACACAGCTTCGTGTCGATGTTCTCTGGGAGAATGTGTGCCATTCCGCCTAGGCCCACTTTCTCTAGCTTTTCTTTTACTTCTATCTCTCCTAGGATTTGGAGGCACTCCAGGCTGTGATACAGAAGTGCTACCTTTCCATGGGCCATATGGATCTCCTTACTCTCTGATGATGGATGCATGGGAATATGGACCCAAGTAGTTCATCTTTGGTCCTCACATTCTTTCTTCTTTTGACTCACCGGGGAGCCTGTAGCACTGGCCTGGGTTACTACAGGGGTCTCTACGACTTTAGTGTAAGAGGTCGACATCTGTACATGGAAAGAAAATCAATCTCTAGACTAGCGAGGTAGGTACCACTCCTTTTCTTTTCTTTTCTTCTCCCTTTTTTTTGGGGTAATTGTAAGATGGTTAATCAAGATGAGAAGTGTGTTAGTGGTAGGAGCAATAAACAAGTTATGTTAATTGAACACGTTAATGATATAGCATGAAGGTGCAAGAATTTGGTAGTTCTATGAAAATGAAGATTGTGAGGAGGGATTCCCATGAGAGGGAATCCCGTGAGAGTTAGTGACATGAAGGGGACTTCCGTGAGATGGAATCCCGTGAGATTTTAAAGCATGAAAGGGATTTCCATGAGACAGAATCTTGTGAGAGCTAGTTATGTGAAGGGGATTTCCATGAGATAGAATCCTATGAGATTGTAAAGCGTGAAAGGGATTTTTGTGAGATGAAATCCCGTGAGAGAAGATGCATAGGCTCATGCCTTAATTGCACTTTCTGTCAAACGTAACATCACTCCACGTAGTTGTTCAACTAAAACAGCAAAACAGGCTTGGGATATTCTAACTGGTTTGTATGCAGGCCGTAACGAGGTAAAAATCTCTTACCTGCGTAAAGAGATAGAATCAGGGATTTTACTGACGAAAACGAGAACATGTGAACATGTTGATAACATATGTTAATAACATAAAAAATCTTGTGATCACATGTTATATTCACAAAGCTTTCACAAGGGCCTAAAAAAATTATCTTTGTCGGGCATAAAAAATCTTCTTAGGTGGCCACTGACCTGCTATATTATGTGAAGATGGTAACATGAGAACATGTGAATAGCTTATTCCCATGTGAAAATTATCTTTGTCGGGCATAAAAAATCTTCTTAGGTGACCACTGACCTGCTATATTATGTGAAGATGGTAAAATGAGAACATGTGAATAGCTTATTCCCATGTGTAGCCAAGCTTTTAAGGGGTTCCCAAATGGCAAGTGACCTGTTATTTTGTGAACGGTAACATGAGAACATGTGAATAACTTGTTCACATGTGTTATTATCACAAAAAATCTTGTGATCACGTGAATATTAAATCCCTGGCTAGAATCAAAGATTATGCAGGAAGATGATGACATGAATGTTTTTCTTGCTGAGATTAAAGATCTCAAGGAACAGTTGATTTCTGCAGGTGAGATTATTCCTGATCATTCTCTTTTCGCAGACTGTTCTTGATGCTTTACCTGAGTCATATCAAACTTTTACTTCCACGTGGAGATGTTACTGAGGACAGACCTGATGTTGTCAAGTATGATACTTTAGTCAACAAGCTCTTGCAAGAAGCGCAGTCTATGAAAAGATGCAGGGGGGAAGAGAGCTTGAGCTCTTGCAAGCACACACACACACTCACAAAACCCTAATAGAGAACACACAAGGTGAGAGGCTGAAAATCTTCTTCTTCTTCACTCAACACTCAACACACCATATACAAGATAAGAGTACACAATAATATGAAAGGTACTGAACCAATATATACACGGGTTCTCTATAGTGTGAACCCAACTAAATGAGCTGGTGCTATAACTATGCCAGTCTCTAGAATCGCTGTCACACAGCCTCTCATCCCACTGGCCGCATATCACCCATGATCTCACCAACCATGCCAGTGGTGAAAGTGTGGGGCCTATCCCCCAGGCGAGTCATCAGTGTCCACCGCCTCACTAAACGAGCTCGATATCTCAACACTCCCCCTCGAGCTCAACTGCATCTCATGTACACCAAGTGAGGCCCTAAATCTGCGGAGCTTTTCTGTACCTAATGCTTTGGTGAAGATGTCAGCTACCTGATCCTCTGTGCTGACATAAACAAGGTCAAGGTCTCCTGCCAAGACCTTCTCTCTGATGAAGTGGTAGTGAACCTCTATGTGCTTCGTACGAGCATGAAAGACTGGGTTCTTGGCCAACTGTATACTGCTAATGTTGTCACAAAAAATGACAACTTGTCTATCCACTGATAGACCCAAATCTGCAAGTAGCTTCCTCAACCAAGCTACCTCACATGCTGCCATAGCAGCTCCTCTGTACTCGGCCTTTGTACTCGATAGAGCAACCGTAGGCTGCTTCTTACTGCTCCAAGTCATAGCAGCACTCCCCAAAGAAAACATGAAGCCACTGGTAGATCTTCTATCTGAGATACTACCAGCCCAATCATTATCTGTGTACCCATGTACACATATCTCTGTCCCAGTCTCATAGAATAGTCCACAATGCAAAGTAGACCGCACATACCTCAGTATGCATCTCACTGCATCCAAATGCGGTTTTCGTGGAACCTGCATAAACTGACTCACCAACCCAACAGCATAGCTCAAATCTGGTCAGGTGATCGTCATGTAGATCAAACTTCCTACTATGCGCCTATACATAGTAGGATCCCCCAAGATCTCTCCTGAGTCTGCACTCAACTTGCTATTCTGATCCAATGGCACTGAGATAGGCTTACAGCCTCTCATACCATACTTGGACAACATGTCCAAGCCATACTGTCTCTGCAGTAATCCAATACCATGTGGTGACCTAATCACCTCAATGCCCAAGAAATATCTGAGCTCCCCCAGATCCTTCATCTCAAACTTCTGTCTTAGCAAGATCTTTACATCAAAGATCTCTGCATCATGGTCCCCCGTAATGATCAAGTCATCTACATAGATGACAGCAAGCACAACCCCTCTATCACCATGTCTCACATACAACGAGAAATCTTCATTGGCTACATGAAAGCCAATAGTGACAAGATATTCAGAAATCTTGTCAGACCATGCTCTTGGTGCTTACTTTAAGCCATACAAGGCTTTCTTCAACCTGCAAACATGCTCAGGGTGACCCACATCCTCATAACCAGGTGGCTGCAACATATACACCTCTTCTTGCAAATCCCCATGCAAGAATGCATTCTTTACATCCATCTGATGTAAAGACCATTGCTTTGACGCAGCCACCACTGCTATCACAACTCTCAATGTTGCCATCTTGGCAACTGGGCTGAAAGTTTCCTCATAATTAATGCCATATGTTTGCGCATACCCTTTGGCTACCAACCTAGCCTTATACTTGTTTATGCTTCCATCACTGTTATGTTTTACTTTGTACACCCACTTGCATCCAATGGCTTTCTTGCCTTCAGGCAATTGCACTAAATCCCAAGTTTCATTTCCATATAGTGCATCCATCTCCTCATCCATGGCTTTCTCCCAACACACATTTCCAACATCGGCAATTGGATGAGCAGTGTCATCCCCTGTTTCCACAAAACCTAGTCTTTCCGGGTTTTTCATCTCCTTGAACCACTCCCCATGACTTGTCATGTGGTTCGAAGCACCTGAATCCACATACCATACATCATCTTTTTGTGCTGCATCAACATTTTCAGACATGGCATTCATAACATGCTGCATAACAAACAACCTTTCATTATCCTCATTATTTCTGCTTGAGGACGCATAGTTGTTTTGCTGCACTTTCCCATTTTGCATGTCAGCGTGCTTCTTGTAACATTCTGCCTCCACATGTCCAGGCTTACCACAATAATAACATTCATGTGCATCATTATACTACCTTTGCCAATTTCCACGGCCTCTTTGACTCCCCCTGCCTCTGAATTTGCCTCTTCCACCTGTGTGTTGTTGTTGTTATTGTTGATTCTGGGACTGTTGTTGCTGCTGCTGGCCATAATTCTGATTACCTGTTTGGCCACCTCCTTGACCACGTCCACGGCCTCCTCTACCTTGTCCTCTTCCTGAACTCGTGTAGAAGGCCTGTTGCTCTGAACTGTTTTTGCTTTGTGAAGACTGTTGGTCTTCACCCAAGCTCTTCTCTTCGATAATCAGCATAGACACCAAATCTGTAAAGTTGGAAATGTTTTCCCGAGTCTGAATAGACATCTTGAACGCCTTGTATTGTGGCCCAAGATCACGTAGATAGACCTCCACCTTATCATCATCATCTACTGACACACCAATAGATGCAAGGGATTCCACAATACCCTTTATCTCAATGCATAGTCATTCACAGACATGCTCTTTTTCTCCACAGTATGAAGTTCATTCTTCAACTGTATCTTGCGTGCCTTGGTATTTGTTTCATAAAGCTTTACCAAGGTGTCCCACGCCTCCTTGGGGGACTTGGCATCTTGAATGTGCCCAATCATGGTGTCCTGTATACTAATGGATAGCCAATACATAACCTTCCTGGATCCTTGGTTCCAGTCATTAAACTCTTTCACATCTGCAGAAGCAGTCAAATTTATATCCGGTATCTTCGGTGCCTCTTCATGCTCACCTTCTATGTAGTCCCAATAGCCCTTTCCCATTAGGAAATTCGTCAACCTGAACCTCCAAGCATGGAAGTTATTCTTATCAAGCTTCTCAGCCACAATCTGGGTTATCCCATCATTTGACATTTTGCCAAACACACAATTTTACTAGAAACAGCACTCTAGTTTGTCCTGCACAAACTGCTGTATTTCTACATAGCGATACTGTAGTACTCTCAAATGTCACAACCAGTGACTATGCATACATACACCCAATGACAACTGTTGACCTCTTTGCAGCACCCACATTGTCTGCAGAGTCAATCTGTCTTCCTGCAGTTCTTACAACAGAGTTCTGCAGAGAATCAGTGACTTACCCGCAGTGCTCGAAATCGCCTGCTTTCTAAAAAACAGAGGTCCAGACGCGTCCGAAACGCGTTTTCGTCCCAGAAGATATTGTCCGATAGGACAACATTCCGATAGGACAGTATAGTTGCCCTATAGCTTTACTCCCACGAAGAAAGCTCCTCAATCAGAGATCGTTGTCGGTGCCTCCCGTAGAGCTCCCGACAAGGGTGTAGTCACCAACACAAATAGGGAAGAGTGGTTGCAGCTGTTACCCTCGTACCGCTTCCTGTGGTTCTCTTGCTTACAGCTCAGACCTTAGCACGAACCAAGCTCTGATACCATGAAAAGATGCAGGGGGGAAGAGAGCTTGAGCTCTTGCAAGCACACACACACACTCACAAAACCCTAATAGAGAACACACAAGGTGAGAGGCTGAAAATCTTCTTCTTCTTCACTCAATACTCAACACACCATATACAAGATAAGAGTACACAATAATATAAAAGGTACTCAACCAATACATACACGGGTTCTCTATAGTGTGAACCCAACTAAATGAGCTGGCGCTATAACTATGCGAGTCTCTAGAATCGCTGTCACATAACCTATCATCCCACTGGCCGCATATCACCCATGATCTCACCAACCATGCCAGTGGTGAAAGTGTGGGGCCTATCTCCGAGGCGGGTCATCAGTGTCCACCGCCTCACTAGATGAGCTCGATATCTCAACAATCTAGGCAAAACAGGGCTAGGCAGCGTGCAGTTAATCAGGCATTTGTTGCTGCCCAGCAGAGAAGAAGTGGTAAGGCAGCCCCTTCCACTGTTTCTTCTATTAGTAGGTCTGTAACTTCTTCTCCTTCCACAAGTAGCAACAATAGGTCTGAGAAGGCTCTTGATAAAGGCAAGAAAAAGATCAGGTGCAACTATTGTAAGGCAACTGATCATGTCATTAAGAATTGCCCTAAGCTAAAGGCTAAAGAGGCAAAGAAGAAAGAGTCAAATGCAGCCACAATAGCGGATGCTTCTACAAATGCAGATTCTATAAATGTTGTGCAGGATATAGAATGGGCGTTTAGCGTGTATTGCCGGTATGACCCATCTATAATGATGCATGTTTGGTAGTTTCTGTTGACTCTGATGTATGGTATTTTGACAGTGGTGCTACAAAGCACATTACCTCCCATCGTGATATGTTCACTTATCTTGAGGCTGTCCTCAATGGGAATACTGTCACATGTGCCAATAATACTTCTTACCCAGTGAAGGGCGTTGGTAAAATTATGCTTACTGCTGTTGCAAATGGCACCGCTTTCACACTTTCAGATGCTTTGTATGTGCCAGGGATAAAGAAGAATCTATTGTCTGTCTCTACGCTTGCTAGACTTGGACTTGTAGTCAAATTTGTGGATGACAGATGTATTGTTCATGATTTGACTTCTGGTGATATGATTATTGCATCTGCCATCTTGTTTCGTGGGCTGTATAGGCTCAATTCTTATGACAAGTGTGTGGAAGATTTAGGAAATGCAGTTTCTGATGAAAAGGCAATTTCAGATGCAAAACTATGGCATGCTTGTTTTGGTCATCTGAACTTTGCTAGTTTGCTACGTTTGCAGAAATTTGATATGGTTGCTTCATTGCCCCCCTCTTGAGGCACCAATGTTTGTGAAGGCTGTATTTTGGGCAAAATGTAGCGTTCTACGTTTCCAAAGGATGGTTTTGTGCAGGCCACTCGCAAATTGCAACTTGTACATAGTGATGTATGTGGGCCTATGCAAACTCCCCCGTCATTTGGTAAACACTTGTACTTCATGACTTTCATTGATGATTATTCAAGGGATGCATGGGTATATCCACGCAAAGTTCGAAGTGTTTTTGTGCTTCAAACACTTTTTGCTTATGGTTGAAAATGTATCCAATTGTACTGTGGACACCCTCCGTTCTGATCGAGGGGGGGAGTACATGTCTAAAGAGTTTGATGCATTTCTAGTAGCTAGTCGTGGGATAAAACACCAATGTACAGTGCCGTATACCCCTCAGCAATTGGTGTTGTTGAGAGAAAAAATAGGTCACTTATGGAGATGGCACGATGTATGGTCAAGAGCCAAGCTTTGCCACATGCATTTTGGCTTGAGGCTGTCATGTGTGCTGCATATGTACTCAACAAGTGTCCCACTAAGGCCTTGCAGCATGTTACTCCATATGAAGCTTGGCATGGCAGGAAGCCTCTTATTGGTCACTTACGTGTCTTTGGTTGCTTGGCCTATGCTTTAGTGCCTGTGCAACAACGTAGAAAATTGGATGATAAGGCTATCAAATGCATTTTTGTTGGTTACAGTGTTGAGAGCAAGGGTTACAGATTGTATCATCCGCCGTCAAAGCATATCTTGATTAGTCGAGATGTTGTTTTTGTGGAAGATGCTGTGCAGCCTTTGTTATCATGTACCAAAGAGACAGGTGTGAGCTCACAGGATGTATTTGATACGTTGTTGCCTTTGTACAGGTGGGAATTCAAATGTAAGTCCTAATGAGATAAATATTCAGCCTATGCAGATTTCAAATGACATCATAGATCAGCCTATTTCTGATGCAGATTTACAGGATGTAATTTATGAGGATAGAGCTGAAAATGAGTAGGCGCTAGAGGTATGCCTAAATGGCTAGTGCAAACCTTGCGTGATAGTAAAATTGATGCACCTATGTCTAGTCGTACTCGTTCAGGTTTTCAGCATGCCTCTTATGCATCAGATTGTTATGCTTTGCCTGTGTCTAGTATGTGTGAAGAGGAAGAACCTCTTTCATTTGATGAGGCACATAAATCAAAAAATTGGTTAGCTACAATGCAAAGTGAATATGATGCTATAATGAAGAATGGTACATGGTCTTTGTGTGATTTGCCTATTGGTAAAAAGGTCATTGGATGTAAGTGGGTTTTTAAGTTGAAACGAAAGCCAGATGGCAGTGTTGATCGCTATAAGGCTAGACTTGTTACGAAGACTTGTTACAAAGGGTTATGCTCAAAAAAAGGGCATTGATTTTGATGAGACCTTTGCTCCCACTTGTCGTATGACTACCATTCGTAGCATTTGTGCATTGGCAGCTCACAGTGGTTGGCATGTACATCAATTGGACATAAAGACTGCGTTCTTGAATGGAGATTTGCATGAGGAGGTGTATGTATCACAGCCTCGTGGTTTTGTTCAAAGAGGGCAGGAAAACAAAGTGTGCAGGTTGAAAAAGGCTTTATATGGTTTAAAGCAACCTCCACGAGCTTGGTATGAAAAGATACATGCATATTTGATTGCACATGGTTTTTAGAATAGTCCAACAGAAAGCACTTTGTATGCTAAATATGTGGATGATGTACATCTAATCATTGCTCTCTATGTCGATGACATGCTGCTCACAGGACCAAATGAGAGTCATATTGCTGATTTTAAGGCTGATTTGAATGCCTCTTTTGAGATGTCAGATTTGGGGCATTTGGGGATACAATTTAAATAGTGTGATGGAGGTATTGCTTTGTGTCAGACAAAGTATATTGAGACATTGTTGCGGAGATTTGGCCTTGAAGAGTGCAAGCCTATTGCTACTCCAATGGAGACAGGTTTGAAGTTGAGTCTTCATGATGCTGGAGATCACTTTGATGTCACACTCTATCAGACAGCTGTTGGTTGCCTCATTTATGTATGCATTACGAGGCAGAACATGCAGTTTGCAGTCTCACAGGTGAGAAAGTTTATGCATAACCCAGGGTCTCAGCATTGGAAGGCAGTTAAACGCATCTTTCGCTACTTGAGTGGCACCATACATCTTGGGTTGCTTTATCCCAAGGGGGGATCATTGCCACCAGATTTACATGCTTTTTCGGACTCAGATTGGGCTGGTTGCTATGACACAAGAGTGTCCACAAGTGGTTTTTGTTTCATGCTCGGTAGCTCATGCATATCTTGGTTGAGCAAGAAGCAACCTATTGTGGCCACTTCTAGTTGTGAAGCTGAGTACAGGGTAGCTTTCACAGCTACGGTTGAGTGTGTGTGGCTCAGACGGCTGACTTGGGTGTTGGACAGGAGTCTGCCACCTCTATATACACTCACAGTCAGAGCGCATTGGCAGTTGCGAGAAACCTAGTTTTTCATACTCGCATAAAGCACATTGAGGTGCATTATCACTATGTGAGGGAGAGACTCTCAGCAGGAGAGATCAGCTTGGCATATGTGCCAACACAGGACAACCTCGCCGATCTTTTCACAAAGGCACTTCCTTGTGAGAAGTTTGAAGCTTTCTGTAAAGCTTTGGGATTTCTCCCCTTTGTGGACTGATCTACTTCGGGCATGGCACTTCCCTATACATGAGTGCAAGCTCTCGTTCACACCATCACTCCCTCGGGGGGTTCACTATATGGAAGACCCTCCTACGACGTGCGTTCAAGGGGTATTTAAAAAACTCCTTATCTGTGAATTTTGAGCTAATAAAACTACCCCTTTTTCTTTATAAACTTACGGGTTTTTTTCCAAAGTACAATTAAAATACCCCTCTTGTAATTGTATTTCTGTAAATTTACCCATTATTTTAGATTTAAAAAACCCCACCTGATGATCGCACGTGGTAGACTTACGTATTTTGAGGTGCACCCCCCGAGATCACTCCTAGGGGGGATTTGTTGCCATATATATAGGCAGTGATGTGTGTGAACACACTTAGGACCGTCGGGGCACTTTTTCCCTCTTTAGGAGGTTTTGTCCCCCGGCTTGTATATATGCCCATCATTCTAGGACTAACTTATCTTTTGTACATTGACACAATCTAATACATTGTGTGTTGTGTGCATTCTTGCTTCTTCTTCTCCAAGCTTCGTGTGTTTTCTTGCAACCCTAATTCCAACAATATAGTGACTAAACTCAGACTAGCTGGATTAGCTCACTTACATTGTACTTAGATTTATGGGCACTGACTAACCTCAGACTAGCTGGGGCAGCTCATTTTCATTATGCCTTGATCTTTTGAGTTAGTGGCTAAACCCAGAGTAGTTGGGTTAGCTCACATTCTGATGTACTTATTTAACGTTTATATCATTATGAGTTTTTCAATTATTTAGTATCATTACATTTTAGTTGATGTTCTTGATTTTTTTTATTTTTTTAACACTTTGGCTATCATATTGTTTGTTGAAAATCCCCATGCCATCGTACCCAAATATGCTCCGATGTGGGGGGGACCAAACTTTGCAAGCATGTTAGGGGATGGGCTCCCCCACATGCTTGCAAAGTTTGGTCATGATCGGAGCATGTTTGGGTTAGTAATTAGCACCCAGTGTGGATTTTTCAAGTCTCTTGGTGCTTAAGAGGCTATGGAAAATGGCCTTCGCAAACATGCTCCAATGGGAACCAAACTTTGCAAAGCATGTGGGGGGGGCATCCCCACATGCATACAAAGTTTGGTCATAATCGGAGTATGTTTGGATTGGTAATTAGCGGCCAGTGCCGATTTTTCAAGTCTCTTGGTGCTTAAGGGGCCATTGGAAAATCCGGGCCTTCCCCATACCATTGTACCCAAACATGCTCCGATGGGGACCAAACTTTGCAAGTATGTGGAGGGGCCCACCCCCACATGCTTTCAAAGTTTGGTCACAATTGGAACATGTTTGGATTAGTAAATAGCGCCTAGTGTGGATTTTTCATGTCTCTTGGTGGTGCTTAAGAGGTCATGGAAAATCCGGGCCTTCCCTATACCATCGTACCCAAACATGCTCCGATGGGGACCAAACTTTGCAAGCATGTGGGGGTGGACTCCTCCCACATGCTTGCGAAGTTTGGTCATGATTAGAGCATGTGTTTGGGTTGGTATTTAGCACCCAGTGGCGATTTCTCAAGTCTCTTGGTGCTTAAGAGGCCATGGAAAATCCGGGCCTTCCCCATACCATCGTACCCAAACATGCTCTGATGGGGACCAAACTTTGCAAGCATGTGGGGGGGACCCACATGCTTACAAATTTTGGTCACAATCAGAGCATGTGAGGGGGGGACCCACCCTCACATGCTTACAAATTTTGGCCACAATCAGAGCATGTTTGGATTAGTAATTAATGTCGAGTGCAGATTTTTTAAGTCTCTTGGTGCTTAAAAGGTCATGGAAAATCCGGGCCTTCCCCATACCATCATACCCAAAAATGCTTCGATTGAGGAGACCAAACTTTGCAAGCATGTGGGAGTTTTTCATAATCAGAGCATGTATGGGTTAGTAATTAGCGCCCAGTGTGGATTTTTCAAGTCTCTTGGTGCTTAAGAGGCCATGGAAAATCCGGGCCTTTCCCATACCATCGTACCCAAACATGCTCCGATGGGAACCAAACTTTGCAAGCATGTGGGAGGGGCCCACCTTCACATGCTTGAAAATTTTGGTCACACAATTGAAGCATGTTTGGATTGGTAATTAGAGCCCAGTGCGGATTTTTCAAGTCTCTTTGTGCTTATTAAGAGGCCATGGAAAATCCAAGCCTTCCCCATACCATCATACCCAAACATGCTCCGATGGGAACCAAACTTTTCAAGAATGTGGGGGGGACCCACCCCCACATGCTTGCAAAGTTTGGTCACAATCAAAGCATGTTTGGATTAGTAACCCAGTGCAGATTTTTCAAGTGTCTTATTACTTAAGAGGCCATGGAAAATCCGGGCCTTCCCCATACCATCATACCCAAACATGTTCCAATGGGAACTAAACTTTTCAAGCAAGTGGAGGGAACCCACCCCCACAGGCTTGCAAAGTTTGGTCACAATCAGAGCATGGTTGGATTAGTAATTAGCGCCCCCCCAGTGCGGATTTTTCAAGTCTTTTGGAGCTTAAGAGGCCATGAAAAATCCAGGCCTTCCCCATACCATCATACCCAAACATGCTGCGATGGGGATCAAACTTTGCAAGCATGTGGGGGCGACCCACCCCCACGTGCTTGCAACCTTTGGTCACAATCAAAGCATGTTTGGATTAGTAATTTGCGCCCAGTGCAGATTTTTCAAGTCTCTTGGTGCTTAAGAGGCCATGGAAAATCCGGGCCTTTCCCATACCATCGTACCCAAACATGCTCTGATGGGGACCAAAATTTTCAAGCATGTGGGGAGGGCCCACCTCCATATGCTTGCAAAGTTTGGTCATAATCAGAGCATGTTTGGATTGGTAATTAGTGCCCAGTACGGATTTTTCAAGTCTCTTGGTGCTTAAGAGGCCATGGAAAATCCGGGCCTTCTCCATACCATCATACCCAAACATGCTCCGATGGGGACCAAACTTTACAAGCATGTAGGAGGGACCCACCTTCACATGCTTGTGAAGTTTTGTCATAATTGGAGCATGTTTGGATTAGTAATTAGCACCAGTACGGATTTTTCAAGTCTCTTGGTGCTTAAGAGGCCATGGAAAATCCGGGCCTTCCCCATACCATCATACCCAAACATGCTCCGATGGGGACCAAACTTTGCAAGCATGCGGGGGGGCCCACCCCCACATGCTTGCAAACTTTGGTCACAATCGAAGCATGTTTGGATTAGTAATTAGCACCCAGTGCGGATTTTTCAAGTCTCTTGGTGCTTAAGAGGCCATGAAAAATCTGGGCCTTCCCCAGTCCATCGTACCCAAACATGCTCCGATGGGGACCAAACTTTTCAAGCATTTGGGGGGGGCCTACCCTAAAATACTTGCAAAGTTTGGTCATAATCGGAGCATGTTTGAATTGGTAATTAGCACCCAGTGCAGATTTTTCAAGTCTCCGTGCTTAAGAGGCCATGGAAAATCCGGACCTTCCCCATACCAACATACCCAAACATGTTCTGATGGGGACCAAACTTTGCAAGAATTTGGGAGGGACCCACCCCCACATGCTAGCAAAGTTTGGTCACAATCAAAGCATGTTTGGATTAGTAATTAGCGCCCAATGTGGATTTTTCAAGTCTCTTCGTGCTTAAGAGGCCATGGAAAATCCGGGCCTTCCCCATACCATCATACCCAAACATGATCCGATGGGGACCAAACTTTGCAAGCATGTGGGAGGTCCCACCCCCATATGCTTGCAAAGTTTGGTCACAATCAGAGCATGTTTGGATTAGTAATTAGCCCCTAGTCTGGATTTTTCAAGTCTCTTGGTGCTTAAGAGGCCATGGAAAATCCGGGCCTTCCCCATACCATCGTACCCAAACATGCCGCGATGGGGACCAAACTTTTCAAGCATGTGGGAGGGGGCCCACCCCCACATGCTTACAAAGTTTGGTCATGTGATCGAAGCATGTTCGGGTTAGTAATTAGCTCCCAGTGCTTGCAAAGTTTGGTGATTTTCAACAAACAATATGGTGATGGTGATTTTCAACAAACGATATGATAGCCAAAGTGTTAAAAAATAAAAAAACCATGAACTTCAACTAAAATGCAATGATCCTCAATAATGAGAAGACTCATAATGATATAAACATCAGAATGTAAGCTAACACAGCCACTCTGGGTTTAGCCACTAACTCAAAAGATCAAGGTACTTTGAAAATGAGCTACCCCAGCTATTCTGAGTAAGGTCACTCCCAAAAAATCTAAGTACAATAATCTAAGTACAATGTAAGTGAGCTAACCCAGCTAGTCTCTGTTTAGTCACTATCGAGATAGAGATCTAGTCACAGCAGGACCCTCTCTAGCTCTTAACTGCTCTAGAATGCTCTCATGGTCATCCACTCGTAGCCGAAAATGAGGGGGAGAACTGTGTTTTGGGCTGAGATGACTTGAACTGTGCGCCACAACCATCCGACCAAACCCATCACTGGCCACGTATGATCCCACAATCTCGTAAAAAATTGTCATGGAGGCCAAAACAGTGTTGCACAAAATGTGCATCATGTGAACAATCATCACTGATATAGAAATGATACTCTCGAATAATGACACGGGTCTCGGGGGTACTCGCTATCCCATCTACATGGGCCTCTGCATGTCGATAGATAATGTGGACCATAATAGCAACCTGGTGAGGTAAGCAATAGAGGCAATTAGGACACAAAAAATCAAATAGGTAATATAGCTCAAACACGAAACAAATATTATGAAATATAACCATTACCTACTCTGAGAAGTAATACTCAGATTGTATCTCCTAAAAAGGTGTGAAGGTGTAGTTCTCTGCAAAATCAATCACAGAGACGACCACACCAATAGGAAACTCTTCCAGGCATGCTCGGAACTGACGATCCTGCCACTTGGCACAATGACTGTGCCATATATAGGGGTAGATGTACTCCCTAAAGGTGGCTGTGAAGTGACAACGTGCTGTATGTTTGTCCACGAGCTGCACCTTCGTGGACTATCCACAACTCTGGAGCTGGTGTGTCACATACTCATAACATTGCCATGGCACTATCTCTTGGTCACTTGCATCAAGATCTACCATCTGTAGATGTGCAAGTGAACCACATGATGTGCAATTGTGCTCCACACAAGGCATCCTATGGAACTGGGCATCCTCCGTGCGTACACACACAAAAGAGAGTGGCTGAAATCACAAGGACTACGAGGCAACTCTCTATGCCCACTAAGAGAATGGAACACATCATAAAAAAGTTTAAACTCAACATGGTAGCGACAAACACATGCATCATGTTGATGTGAGTACCTCACAAACCAAGGTTTACACCCCTCAAATGACCATTGCCTAATTTTAAGCTCTGGATACGATGCCACAAACTGAGAATACAACTCTGTTTGGGTCATTTCAAGAAAGCAAGCACCGTGCTGGTGTTGCTTGTTGACGTGCTCTCCACTCTCTCTTTCTCTCACGAGAACTACCCTTTTCCTCTCCTCCTCTTGAACTTGGTGGACGGGGGGGAAGTCTAGTCCTATCACGTTTTTGACTCCTACAACTTTGAGAACCCATTCTCAAGGAAGCTAAGAGAGTGAAAATTATGAAGGCTCAATGATGGGATAGTACTAGAGATAAGTGTGGGATAGTACTAGAGATGTGTGATTATATAGGAAAAATAGGTTATCCACCTCAAATCTCATTGGATTTCCTATCTAAGATTGATTGGATAATTAAGATAAACATAAAGATAAACTATTATCCACTTAAAAATCAATAATATTAATAGTATTTATTAACAAGTCTAAATATTTATCATTATTAGATATATAAATATATCTTTAAATTTATCTTTTATTTTATAGTTATATAACTGTATTTTTTAATTAATGTATTTCTTTCAAATTTTATTCAAAGGTTTATTCTACACAAAATATTTTCAAGAAATATTAAATTTAAAAATTTATTTTTTTAAATTAAATAATATGTACTTTAAAAATAATATTATTGATCTAATTCCAAAATATAATCCTTTAAAATTAGTGATTTTAAATTCTTTTATTTATTAAGTTATATATATTTTATTATTTAAAATTTTATATTCTATTTCTCTAAATTACTAAATTAACTTTTTGAAAAATATGTTTTTGAAAAAAATTGGGGAGGTGGGAAGGAGGTGCCACATGTCACATGCGTGCATGACACGTGGCATTCTCTTGACATGTGGCACTATTGTGGTTGATGTGGCATGCCATGTCACCAAAAAGTGTGAGGTGGCATGTAAAGGTGGTAAGAAGATGTGGCATTAATGATGTCTAGGGTGATGAGGTGGGGAGTCAACTTGGTTTACCATGTTGACATGGAGGGTGGGGGTAGCAAGGTGAGGTGGCAAGCTGCTTATGTGGATCCTCTTGAAGCTAATGTGGACATAAAGTGGCATGCATATATAAGATTTGTGCCTACCCAAGCCTCACCCATGGAATGATATCTAGGCTTTGAAGTTTACCAAGCCTAGATTTTCAAACCTAACTAGGATTGGTTTTAGACTTGAAAAGGAGAGAGTGGACACAATATGGGAATTTTCACTTGAGAGGATTGAAAATGGACCTTCCCATACTCAAACTAAGCCAAATTTTTTAAAAAAAAATCATGGCAACAAGCATATTGATCCCTAGAGTTTTTAGATTGAAAGATTCAATATTTGATTTTCTAGAATTAAATTACAATTGATTTAATGGGCCTCTAACAGTCATAACAAATTTTTCTAAAGTAAATCTACAAAAATCCAACCCGTTAGATTTGTAATTTTACCTTATACCCACATTATACTAATCTTTCCCAATCTAATCATCACTAGATCCATACAATCTGAGCATTTTAAATGGTAGATGTGGTGGGAGGACAAAATAGTATGTTTTTTAACAATTCTAATACTTTTTAAATCATATAGAAAATAGTAGAACACATCAAAAATTACTCAATAAATCAAGTTAAGCTCTATATTATTTGTATTTGTGATATGCAAAGTGGAAACATCATATGAACAATAATGTAAAAGTTATAGGCAATTTACTCACATTCACTATACTTGTCTAAACCTTCAACAGGGCCTGTATATAGTTTTGGTTCCCAAAGAAAAGGGGATTCACAATTATTAGATATTTGATCAGATTATAGTTTTAGGTGCCCAACTTTTCATATGATGTTTCATTAGAAGACCTTGAAGTGAAACTCCTTGGCTAACTAGGAGAGATTGGCTATTCTTTTTGAAAAAATGCCTGTTTTCGGGCTAAAGCCAAGGGCGCCCACTACATGAAACTAGATAACCTCATCTTGCAACCACCCTCTCCTATTTCAGAGAGGGGAATAACTACAAGAACATAAGGGGAGGTTGTTACACCTTTACACCTCAAAAGCTGGAGGGAAGAATCTTACAGGCCTTAGGGATAATCTACTAGTAAAGATGGTGTTGCTTTGATGATGTTAGTTTTGCCCTAGGGCCAAGCTACCAACAAATATGATGTAGATTTGTTCATGGTATCTTATAGATTTGTTTGTGTTAGCTTGGCCCTAGGGCCAAGCTAGATTTTTTTACAAGGGTTACTCTTTCCATACAAAAATCCACATCATCTTTGCTGGTAGCTTGGCCCTAGGGCCAATATACTAGGATGGTGTTTCTTTGTTGATGGTATCTTGGCCCTAGGGACAAGCTGCCAGCAAAGAGGATGTAGATTTATTCTTGGTGGCTTGGCCCTAGGTAGCTCAACCCAAGGGTGATTATAGCATGCAATCTTGATACTCCCGTGTATGTATTTGGTTGAGTACCTTTCTTATTGTGTGTACTCTTATTCTTGTATATGGTGTGTTCAGTGTTGAGTACAGAAGAAGAAGATTTTCAGCCTCTCACCTTGTGTGTTCTCTATTAGGGTTTTGTGAGTGTGTGTATGTGCTTGCAAGAGCTCAAGCTCTCTTCCCCCCTGCATCTTTTCATGGTATCAGAGCCTGGTTCGTGCTAAGGGCTGAGCTGCAAGCAAGAGAACCACAGGAAGCGGTACGAGGGTAAGAGCTTCAACTACTCTTCCCTATTGTGTTGGTGACTACACCCTTGTCGGGAGCTCTACGGGAGACATCAGCAAATGGTCTCTGATTGAGGAGCTTTCTTCGTGGGAGTAAAGCTATAGGGCAACTATACAGTCCTTTTGGACTAAAATTTTCGGGCCGAAAACGCGTTTTGGGCGCGTCTAGACCTTCGTTTTTCAGAAAGCAGGCGATTTCGAGCACTGCGGGTAAGTCATCGATTCTCTGCAGAACTCTGTTTTAAGAACTGCAGGAAGACAGATTGACTGTGCAGACACTGTGGGTGCTGCAAAGAGGTCTACAGTTGCCATTGGGTGTATGTATGTACATTGAAGTCACTGGTTGTGACATTTGAGAGTACTACAGTACTGCTGTGCAGAAAATACAGCATTTGTGCAAAAAAAACCAGAGTGCAGTTTCTGGTAAAATTGTGTGTTTGGCAAGATGTCTAATGATGGCATAACACAGATTGTGGCTGAGAAGCTAGATAAGAATAACTTCCATGCTTGGAGGTTCAGGTTGACGAATTTCCTAATGGGAAAAGACTATTGGGACTACATAGAAGGTGAGCATGAAGAGGCACTGGAGGAGCACTGGAGATACCGGATATAAATCCGACTGCTGCAGATGTGAAAGAGTTTAAAGATTGGAACCAAGGAGCCAGGAAGGTTATGTATTGGCTTTCCATTAGTATACAGGACACCATGATTGGGCACATTCAGGATGCCAAGTCCCCCAAGGAGGCATGGGACACCTTGGTAAAGCTCTATGAAACAAATACCAAGGCACGAAAGATACAGTTGAAGAATGAACTTCATACTGTGGAGAAAAAGAGCATGTCTGTGAATGACTATGCGCTGAAGATAAAGGGTATTGTGGAATCCCTTGCATCTATTGGTGTGTCAGTAGATGATGATGACAAGGTGGAAGTCTATCTACGTGGTCTTGGGCCACAATACAAGGCGTTCAAGAAGGCGTCTATTCAAACTCGGGAAAACATTCCTAACTTTATAGATTTGGTGTCTATGCTGATTATCGAAGAGAAGAGCTTGGGTGAAGACCAACAGTCTTCACAAAGCAAAAACAGTTCAGAGCAACAGGCATTCTACACGAGTTCAGGAAGAGGACGAGGTAGAGGAGGCCGTGGACGCGGTCAAGGAGGTGGCCGAACAGGTAATCATAATTATGGGCTGCACAGCAGCAACAACAACAGTCCCAGAATCAACAACAACAACAACACACACGTGGAAGAGGCAAATTCAGAGGCAGGGGGAGTCAAAGAGGCCGTGGAAATTGGCAAAGGCAATATAATGATGCACGTGAATGCTATTATTGTGGTAAGCCTGGACATGTGCAGTCAGAATGTTATAAGAAGTAGGCTGACATGCAAAATGGGAAAGTGCAGCAAAACAACTATGCATCCTCAAGCAGAAATAATGAGGATAATGAAAGGTTGTTTGTTATGCAGCATGTTGTGAATGCCATGTCTGAAAATGTTGATGCAGCACAAAAAGATAATGTATGGTATGTGGATTCAGGCGCTTCGAACCACATGACGAGTCATGGGGAGTGGTTCAAGGAGATGAAAAACCCAGAAAGACCAGGTTTTGTGGAAACAGGGGATGACACTGCTCATCCAATTGCCCACGTTGGAGATGTGCCATTGTCTATGCAGGATGGCAAAGTGAAGTACCTTGCAGATGTACTTCATGTACCGAACATAACAAAGAATCTGGTTTCAGTTGGCCAGATGATTGAGCAGGGTTTGCACGTTCGGTTTAACCCTGATGGGTGTTATGTTGAAGATTTTAAAGACAAGTGCAGGTTGGTCGCAAAAGGCAACAGAGTGGGCAGAATGTTTACATTGAATGTAGACATGCCTGAAATGAGTGCTGCGATGTTTGCAAATGGTTCAGGAGTTGTTGCAGACACAGACATATGGCATAAAAGAATTGGACATGTAAATGTGCAGAGATTGAAGTCTATGCAGACAAAAGGAATTGTGACAGGGCTGCCAAAATTTAAAGTGGAAGGTATGCAGAAAATATGTGAAGCATGCCAATTTGGGAAGCAAACAAAGCATGTGTTTCCACGTAACTGATATGTGAGCAGAAATGCACTAGATGTTGTGCATTCAGATGTATGGGGTCCTACGAAGACCATATCTATGGGAGGCTGCAGGTACTATGTGACTTTCATTGATGACCACACAAGGAAAGTGTGGGTACATTTCATGAAAGAGAAGAGTGAGGTGTTCACTCACTTTCAGAATTTCAGAGTTTTGGTTGAAAAGCAAACAGGGAAATATGTAAAGTGCCTAAGGTCAGATGGAGGGGGAGAGTACTTCTCCAATGAGTTCTCTGAATTCTTGAAGAAGAATGGTATTCGGAGATAGTTTACATGCAGATACACTCCGCAGCAAAATGGAGTTGCTGAGCGAAAAAACAGGCACATTGCTGAGATTGCGCGAGCATTGATGGAAGAGAAGAATATGCCGCATTGCTATTGGGCTGAGGCTGTTTCTATAGCAGTATACATCATGAACAGGACTCCAACTGCAGCCATACATGATGTAACTCCAGAGGAGAGGTTTACTAGCAGAAAACCAGATTTGTCTCATCTGAAAGTTTTTGGATGCATTGCATATGTGCATGTGCCAGATGAGCTGACAACTAAGCTGGATCCGAAAGCTGAAAAATGTGTGTTTATTGGATATTCCCTTGAGCAAAAGGGATACAAGAGTTGAGGATAAGCAGGGATGTCTTTGATGAGATGAGCAGCTGGTATGCTGCTGAAAAAGAAGCTGTTGGGGCTGATGTGAGTGGAAGTGTGGTTGCACAGAATGCAGGTCAGCAATCACAGTCTTTGACTGGACCAGGAGAGTCCTCATCTAGTGGGTCTATTGATAGACCATGGAGTGGCAGGATGCGTCATAATACCAGTCCTGCAAATGTGATTAGTACATCACGGAAAGGAAAAGAGAAAGTGGTTGAGCCCCTTGGTATGCCTGACATTTCTGCAGGGCATTCTCATGTTGATGGAGAGTCTAGTGGCTCAGATATGAGCCTTGATGAGGAGCTTGGGATTCCAGCTATGAGAACACCTGGTGTAAAGAAGGCTATGGAAGCCATGAATGAAAAGCTGCGAAGATCTGGGAGAGTGAAAAATCCTGTGCAGAGATTTACCTATGATGGTTATGTGGCACATCACTATGCATATATGGCAAAGGTTGTGCAGGTTGTTGAGCCCACATGCATTGATGAGGCTGTTGGAAATGTGTATTGGGAGAAAGCTATGGATGAGGAGATGGATGCACTATATGGAAATGAAACTTGGGATTTAGTGCAATTGCCTGAAGGCAAGAAAGCCATTGGATGCAAGTGGGTGTACAAAGTTAAACATAACAGTGATGGAAGCATAAACAGGTACAAGGCTAGATTGGTAGCCAAAGGATATGCGCAGACATATGGGATTGATTATGAGGAAACTTTCAGCCCAGTTGCCAAGATGGCAATGGTGAGAGTTGTGATAGCAGTGGCTGCGTCAAAGCAATGGTCTTTACATCAGATGGATGTAAAGAATGCATTCTTGCATGGGGATTTGCAAGAAGAGGTGTATATGTTGCAGCCACCTGGTTATGAGGATGTGGGTCACCCCGAGCATGTTTGCAGGTTGAAGAAAGCCTTGTATGGCTTAAAGCAAGCACCAAGAGCATGGTCTGACAAGATTTCTGAATATCTTGTCACTATTGGCTTTCATGTAGCCAATGCAGATTTCTCATTGTATGTGAGACATGGTGATAGAGGAGTTGTGCTGCTTGTCATCTATGTAGATGACTTGATCATTTTACGGGGGACCATGATGCAGAGATCTTTGATGTAAAGATCTTGCTTAGACAGAAGTTCGAGATGAAGGATCTGGGGGAGCTCAGATATTTCTTGGGCATTGAGGTGATTAGGTCACCACATGGTATTGGATTACTGCAGAGACAGTATGGCTTGGACATGTTGTCCAAGTATGGTATGACAAGCTGTAAGCCTATTTCTATGCCATTGGATCAGAATGGCAAGTTGAGTGCAGATTCAGGAGAGATCTTGGAGGATCCTACTATGTATAGGCGCATAGTAGGAAGTTTGATCTACATGACGATCACCAGACTCGATTTGAGCTATGCTGTTGGGTTGGTGAGTAAGTTTATGCAGGTTCCACGGAAACCGCATTTGGATGCAGTGAGACGCATACTGAGGTATGTGAAGTCTACTTTGCATTATGGACTATTCTATGAGACTGGGACAGAGATATGTGTACATGGGTACACATATGCTGATTGGGCTGGTAGTATCTCAGATAGAAGATCTACCAGTGGATTCATGTTTTCTTTGGGGAGTGCTGCTGTGACTTGGAGCAGCAAGAAGCAGCCTACGGTTGCTCTATCCATTACAGAGGCCGAGTACAGAGGAGCTGCTATGGCAGCATGTGAGGTAGCTTGGTTGAGAAAGCTACTTGTAGATTTGGGTCTATCAGTGGATAGACAAGTTGTCATTTTCTGTGACAACATTAGCAGTATACAGTTGGCCAGGAACCCAGTCTTTCATGCTCGTACGAAGCACGTAGATGTCCACTACCACTTCGTCAGAGAGAAGGTCTTGGCAGGAGACCTTGACCTTGTTTATGTCAGCACAGAGGATCAGGTAGCTCACATCTTCACCAAAGCATTGGGTACAGAGAAGCTCCGCAGATTCAGGGCTTCGCTTGGTGTACATGAGATAGAGTTGAGCTCGAGGGGGAGTGTTGAGATATCGAGCTCGTCTAGTGAGGTGGTGGCCACTGATGACCCGCCTGGGGGATAGGCCCCACACTTACACCACTGGCATGGTTGGTGAGATCTTGGGTGATATGCGGCCAGTGGGATGACAGGCTGTGTGACAGCCATTCTAGAGACTGGCATAGTTATAGCGCCAGCTCATTTTAGTCGGGTTCACACTATAGAGAACCCGTGTATGTATTTGGTTGAGTACCTTTCTTATTGTGTGTACTCTTATTCTTGTATATGGTGTGTTGAGTGTTGAGTACAGAAGAAGAAGATTTTCAGCCTCTCACCTTGTGTGTTCTCTATTAGGGTTTTGTGAGTGTGTGTATGTGCTTGCAAGAGCTCAAGCTCTCTTCCCCCCTACATCTTTTCAGCTTGGTCCTATGCCAAATCTGCAAGCAAAGATCATGTAGATTTGTTCATAATAGCTTGGCCCTAGGGCCAAGCTATATTCTCTTGCAAGAGTCACTCAATATTGTCTTGTGATCCAACAGTTAATACAAGGGAATGGAGAATGGCCCTATGGCCATTATAAAGTACATTATTCTAGCAAGAATGGCCCTACAACAGAACTATCACACACAAGAGAATCTAGCTTGGCCATAGGGAAATGCTACTATAAACAAATCTACATCATCCTTTCTTCCAGATTGAGAATAGGGTGCAACTACCATGAAAACCTACATCATCTAGCTTGGCCTTAAGGCCAAGCTAGATGATGTAGGTTTTCATGGTAGTTGCACCCTATTCTCAATCTGGAAGAAAGGATGATGTAGATTCTCTTGAAAGGGTCACTCTTACTATGCACATGTAGAGATGGGCCCGAGGGCCATTCTACCATGCAATCTTGAGAGAAAGGCCCTAGGGAACACAAGAGAAAATAAATAAACCAATCTACCAGCAAAGATGACATAGATTTCTTCATAATGGCTTGGCCCTTGGGCAAGCTAGATTCTCTTGAAAGAGTCACAAGATTATCTTTTGTTCTAATAGTTGATACAAGGGGTTGGAGAATGGCCCTACGGCCATTCTAAAGTGCACAGCCGGTGCGTTAGTGCTTTGTTGAAGCTCAAACTTGAGCTGTGGATTCCTCAGTGAGTGGGCTACCAAAGCCCTCAAGCCCCTTGCTTAATGATGGACTACAACCGGCGTATGGCTGTACGGCCAACGTTGAGCAAAAAACGGCGCCGTCTCCCTCGGTGGGCAATGCCACAGCAGTGCAGGATCTTTCCTCTCAATTGGCTATACGAATGCATTCACCTAGGACTCCTCTACATCTCCCATGAAGAAATCTCTGAGAGTTATGCCCTCTACAAGCTGGTAGAGCTCCTCCACTGCTGCTAGGGGGTTGAGCTCCACAAGTAGAAGATAAGGAAAAATGAAGAAAAAATGACCTAATCTACACCACGAGTCCTAATCAACCTAGGCTCTAGATACCATGTTGAGAAAACGTGGTGCTCATGCTAGATCAAGTGTGTCGAGGAAAAGAGCTCACAAAATACAAGAACAATATCTTGCTTATTTAGTTGTTTATGAATACAGCTAGGCCTTGCTCAATACAAAATGCCTCATAGCTCCACCTTTAAATAGATGAGCTAGTGGACCTTAAGTCCATTCACACACACCCTTCTCTTCCCCTTCTACATAACCTTAGTCTCTTAATAGGGTAAAGCTAGATTCTCTTGCAAGGGTCACTCTTGCTATGCATATATAGAGATGGGACCAAGGGTAAAGCTAGATTCTCTTGCAAGGGTCACTCTTGCTCATCACATCACATTAATTCACATCTTATCCATTCATATCTAGCCTGATCCACATATCACATCCATTTCACTTCACATCTATCCCGATTCACATCACATCACATCTCATTCATTCACATCTATCCCGATTCACATCACATCCATTCACATCACATATCATCCATTCACATCTATCTCAATTTACATCATATCATATCACATCCATTTCACATCACATCTCATTCATTCACATCTATCCCGATTCACATCACATCACATATCATCCATTCATATCTATCCCAATTTACACCATATCACATCACATCCATTTCACATCACATCTCACCCATTCACACTTATCCCGACTCACATCACATCACATCCATTCACATTCATCACATTCATTGTATCCCCATTCCATCACATACATTCTATCCACATTACATCACGTCCACATCTATCCACATCATATCTCATTCATTCCATCCACTTTACATCACATCCACATCATATCTCATTCATACACATCCCATCTCATTCATCCACATCTCATTCATCCACATCCATCCAATCATTCACATGCACGACTATCCACATCTATCCATACATTCACATCTATCACTTCACATCCACATATATTCACATCACATCACATTTCATCCACATCTCTTTACATCACATCACATCTCATCCACATCCACATTAAATTCACATCCACATCTCTTTACATTACATCACATCTCATACACATCCACATCACATTCACATCCACATATCTTTTCAACACATCACATCTCATCCACATCCACATCACATTCACATCCACATATCTTTTCAGTACATCACATCTCATCCACATCCACATCACTTTCACATCCACATCCCTTTACATTACATTCTTTTACATACACATCCACATCTCTTTTCAGCACATCACATCTCATCCACATCCACATCACTTTCACATCCACATCCCTTTACATCACATTCTTTTGCATACAAATCCACATCCATTTACATCACATTCTTTCACATACACATCCACATCCATTTACATCACATTCTTTCACATACACACCACATCCATTTACATCACATCTCACCCTTTCACATATCCTCTCATCTCATTCTCATATCATCATTCACATCTACATCCATTTACTTCACATCTCATCCACGTTGTCGTGATGTGTGCGGTATAGCCAGGAAAGTACAAGACTTCTAGCTGTGAGAGTAGGTACCAAATCTAACAAGGAAAACTCACACATAAAATTTCCCAAGGAGTATTGGACATCTCCATTTTTAATGACATATACATGTGTCAATTCACCTCAATACATCCTTGAATTCATCCTGATGATTGCACAAATTTGTGTACCAAGTGCTTGTCCCTTTTTAGGCATAGATTCACTGGCTCCTTTTTCCAAATCCTTCAAGCCAATCACATGTAGGCATAGCTTAACCTTCAAATATTTCCAACATACATGTGATCATTCACATTCCATACATCCCAGTGTCATCAATTTCATCATTTCAAGATGTCCTTTATCACCTGAAAACCTGCCTTTTAATTCTAACATCTCTCAAGCAAAAGATGGCATACGGCATAACTATAACATGCTCATGATTTCCAAAATTCAATCGAGTAGAAAGTAAGACCAACTTCCCGCAACTTAAATGTATTTTTGTTACCTTTTTCCCACAAATCTCCAAGTTCCAAATCCTTTAACTTTTTCTCCAAATCCTTCTACTCATTTCCAAAACCCTTTAGGATATATGAGATATACGATTTTTCTAAATCGTATGAAGTGAAAGTATATTTAAAATAAAAAATAAAAAAAAGACACTTATCTGAAGGTTTACAAGTGAAATTTTTCTTGATTTTATTTCACTAATATCATGGCCGCTTCACTGCAGACTGCTCGATGAAGGAAGCGTGGAAAACTAAAAGCATCTCTTGTTGTAGTACTCAATTCCCTCTTCAATTCTAGCACCTACACGGTGTGAACAGTAGATATATCTTTCATTTGAAATTCACTGGTCGATAAATGCCCTGGTTCTCCTCTTTTCTGCAGACATCCAAACTCTGATTTTTGCCGCCTCTTACACTCTGGTTTTTTCCTCTTTTTCCTGCAAGGAATGCGGCGCCTCACCACCTTTTGCAGCCCAAGATTCGGGATTCCCATTTCAAAAGGCTGCGCTTGCTTCTATTTTGCACAATATCCAGAAATTTCCAAAAAAAATATTCCTTTTTATTCCACGTATGCTGCCACCCGCCATTTCCAATGCTTTCGATTATTTTTCTTTTTTAAAGCCACACAAGCTTCCCCCCTTAATATCCCTTATTATAGTCTTCATTCAATAAGGTGTGTGATGCTCCTAACCTTGGCATTAAGGCAAGCTTCCCAATACAAAGTAGATCATCCAATTGTATCCCCCGCATTCAATAAAGACTTCGGCACTCTAATGTCCCATTGAATCTCCATTGCTCTTGATGCCTCCATAGTTTATAATGTCATCATATCGACCATGTGATTTATAGAATCCCCCAATTGTTCGCTCAAATATATCTCCATGTCTTCACAAATGCATTCCTTTGTGCATTGGCATGCCCTCATGTTTGCATTCCATAAGAGGTATTCACTAATTTGACCCATCGATACCATAAAGAAGCCACCATGAGCTCTGAGTAATAGCAGAACCATCACCCACCACACTCATATACAAAAACTCCTAGATCTGGCTCAGCCTCAGCTCGTCTTATTGAACCTCATTTACAATATGAACATATGTACATGGCATCATATAATGACTTGTCATGGCACTTAACCCATGCATCTGGATTTGCATTTGATGGCCTCACATGCATGGTTTCACACCATAGACGTGCCATGGCACGACATCCACCCCCTCTAAACCTGCACATCCTCTGGTATGTGCCAAATCATCATCAAGATCCACATATAACTGGATGTCGTCTTCATCTTCTGCATTACCAGGAAGATCATCCTCTTCCTCTTCAACCATATCCATACTACCACTGTCAAGCCTCTCATCCTGAGTCTCCTGTGAATCAAAAGGATCTATATCATGCCTTCTTTTAAATATCTTGATTCTTTTGCCTGCCACAAGATTCTTTATTTCTGTTCCATCAAGCTCACACAGAGTATACGTGGCATTTCCATGCACATGCTTGACAATGTAAGGGCCAAACCATCTTTTTGCAAATTTTCTTTGAACAGTGAATTGGTTGTCAAGGCTACTATCATACATTAGAACCCAATCACCTTCTTTAATAGGTTTTGGCCGGAGTCTGTGTCTTCTATCAAATCTTTCTTTATTTTTCAACCTTGCATCTTTCAAGCGAGCTTTAGCAAGCTCTACATCTTCAGGCCTCCTCTCCAACTATCTTATTCGCAATGCAAGGAGGTCATCTCTGCTCAATCCTTCCACCCAGGGCAATACATTCCAAGTTAGAACTACTTCTTCAACTGGCATCACTGGCTTCTGACCATACATTAATTTTGCAGGCATGTATCCTGTCACTGAGCTATGAGTTGTACGGTCAGCCCACAAGGCATATGGTAGCAGCTTTGGCCACTCTCGCATTCTTTCTCTGCATGCCTTAGCCAAAGCTTTAATGATTGGAGGATGTCCTCGCTCACTTTTTCCATTGCCCTCAGGATTGTAAGCACATGTTAGGGACAGTTTGATACCAATTCTAGAGAAGAATTCCCTTGCTTCTTCAACATCTAGCTCACCCCTATCAGCTGTTATTTTCCCAACACAACCATACCAGCAAATCACATCTTCCAAGAGAAATTTACATACTGTTTCCGTACTCTTTGTTCTAAGAGTACGCCCCTCTACCTGATTTGTCAAATCTTCTCTTGCAAGTGCTATATACCGCATCTGCCAAACTCCCAAAGGCATTGTAACTAGATCCACTACCCATTTGTAGTGCATGGCAGGTGGGTAGATTGGTTGCAATCCATCACGATGTCGCACATTTGAGTACATTTGACATACCATGCATGTTTCCACATATTGGGAAATATCCTTGTACATTCCTTTCCACCAATATTTTTCCTTTATTTTGGTAAACGTAGCCCACACACTTCTATGTCCAGCCCAGAGACTCTCATGGAATTCTTTCACAAGCTTTCCTTGAGTCTCTTTATCACATATGACTCTCTGTGGCATAGCATTCCTCTGCTTAGGATGCTTCCAGAGGTACCCATCCTTTAGGAAATAACCATATGCTTTTCTGCGGATCCTCTTAAACTCTGAGTCAGACCAATTTCTCTGTCTTGTCAGAGTACTCAAGTATTGACCAATAAGCAACCAATCTCCTTCATACATTTCCTCAGTAAAAGACTCAAGTGCATTTGATAGGCAAATATGGTCCCCCTTTGCATATGCAGTAGTGTAGAACCTTGTACCCACATCATCAATGTCACTAATCATCTCTTTCTCATCTTTATACCTGGCTCTTGATAGCATATCTGCAACTGGATTATCTTTTCCCGCAATATGCTCAAACTCAGGATTTAGTGACTTGATATAAGCAATCCACCTAAGCATAGCAATATCTAGAGTGGTACAACTTGCTATCATCCCAAGAAGTGGCAAGCAATCTGTTTCCACAAGTACAGATGCCCCAATAAGATATTCTTTTTCACATTTTAGAGCAGTGACTATTCCCCATAACTCTCTCTTGATCTGTGGATACTTTCGTTGTCGAAAGCTTAATACCTTTGCTCCAAATCTGATTACATACCTGTGATCATCCTCATCATCTTGCCCTACTGCCCATCCTATCCCAGTAGGACTAGTATCAACTGTAACAATCACATGCCTGCCACACTCATAATCTGCCTTTCTCAGAGTAGGTGATGATTGGAGCAAACATTTCAGCTTCCGCATAGCTTTAATATGTACTGCACTCCACATAAATTTTTGATTTTTCCTCAAAAGTTGATAAAGAGGATCTGCTACATGTGCATAATGTGGGATCCAAATAACATAAAAGACACATGCTCCAAGAAATCTCCTCATCTATGTAACATTAATGCATGTCTCTTTCATTCTTTGTATTGCATCTATCTTGGCTGGACAAGGTCGGCGTCCACTAGTACTACAAAGATGTCCCACTATTAGCACTTCACCAACTCCAAACACTGATTTCAGCCCAGATAAAGTAAGATTCACTTCTTCAAGCCTGGATAGAATCATATCACAATCCTTTATATGATTCGCCACAAACTTGCGGCACCCCTTTGAATTCAAATCCCCATCTTTGTCTATCTCATCACAGCCCTTTATTGGCACATCATCCAAAAATGGCATAGTTTTTTGTGGTATGAAGTCTCGTAAGACTTTATTCATTCCATTCATCATATATGTGCCACTGAGTTGGTGGCTCCCTGTGGTAAAGTACACATCCTTACTAATCCCAAAGGAGTTCTCATTGTGGTCAAGTCCCTGCTTTGTATATCCAGCTGGAACTGATCATATCCCGAATACAGATCACCCATAGAGTATATAGCTTTCCCTGCAAATGCTTCTGCAAACTCATCCACAATCGGACCTGCTCCCACATTCCTGATTGTGACTTTGTTTACAGGTTGCATGTCTTGAATAAAGCGCAATGTCCCATTTTTCTTTGGTACAGTAACCATCTGTTGGAATATGGGGCACATGATGGCTCCAAGATTCCCATCTTGATCTTTTCTTTTAGTAATTCCATCAGCTTTGGCAAGAGAGCCTTTGGTACTGGAATTGGCCGCCGCAGGTTCCAGGGCACATGTGGAACAGTAAAGATCACCATTGGTGCTGTTACACTTGGATCAACACAGCCTATCTCATGCGGCTGAAAAGCAAAGGCTTTCCCATGTTTTACAAGCATCTCCTCAAAGCATTCCCTTTCAACAGGCAACAGAAAATCCTTCTCACCAATCTTCAGCTCTTTTAGAGTTTCTTGAGTAAACTTATGCCCAATTTTCTTCGGATCTCTAAGATTTGGTTGCATAGAAGCTTCATCTATCTTCTCCTTGCTTCCTGGTGGCAAAGGCAAGGCAACTGGTTTCACCTTCTTTGCAACTGTTTTGTACTTTGTATCAACATGAGCATCCATCTCGCAATTCATGTTTTTACATTCCACCCCCTCAAATTCCTGGATTATATCATACATCTCCACAGATGACACCTCTATTATCTCATTTCCACCCTGTAAGCATGCTCTTCCCATATCAAGAAACACATCCATAGTATCTACAAATGACACCTCATCAAGCACCCCTGAAATAAACTCATTCTTCTCCAAAAGACCACACTGCTCAAGACTTTTTTGTTCACTTTGTACATGTTTACGCATGCCACGCTTCAAATCCTTGCTTTTTACAAAGACCAGTGACCCATAGCTAGAGAATCCCTGAAAATTTGCTGAAAAGTTATTTACATTGATTGAGTCCTGCGAGAACTCATTTTCCCTTGTACCATTGGAATCCCGCTTTACAATGGCACCTGGCCAAAATCCCTCATCTACCTGTAATTCATGAATTCTCTGTTTATCTTTGGGAGTGACTGTGCTCGAAGAGATTCACGGTTCCTTTCATGGTTAATGCAAACTGTCAAGAACTGAACAGCTTTCTTGCCATCTTTACTCCTTATTCTTGCATATGCCGAGCCATCATCCAAAACTTTTGTTTCCATCCTCACAGCTGTAATGTAGGGTTGCCCAAGGATGAGGGGATACGACGACATCTCCCGAACAAAGAAGTTCTGATCATCTTTCACATCCCCTATAGTTACCCTTACATTTGGACATGCTGCATAAAGCTCTCCAGATGAGTTATTAGCTGCTTTAATCATCCACCCATGATCTACATCCATTGGCCACTTACATTTGTTGTAAAGATTTTTAGCCATAAGATTTATTTCAGACCCATGATCAATTAGAGCGACATATGGCTCTTCCAAATCACCTATCTTGACAAGGGTTTCAGTGGTTGCTCTTGCCCAATGGCTCCTGGAGTAATGACTCTTTGTAAGAACTTCTTTTTCATCATCCTCTTCCACAAAGCGCACTTGTCGTGCCCCATCAGCAGAGTGATTACATTCCACCACATTTTCTCTCTCTTCCTTTTTCTGTACCTGTACTCCATGAGTCTTGGAAGTGCTTGCCTCCCCTTGCGATGGAATAGATTCAATTATGGACTGCCTTTTTCTTCGTATAATATCAATTATCTCATCATGAAATTCTTTCTTTGCAATCCCCAAGACTTCCCCTAGTGTAAATTCCACCCTGCTGTTTAGAATCCTCTCTTCAAGCACCTTTTTGAGATCTGTTGTAGCTTCAATATCAGATTGAAGCTTGTAGAGTGGACTTTTCCCTTTACCCTTCTCCTTCATTTTTGCTGGCACTTCTTCCATTGAAACTTCCTGTGGAGGTCTACTATGCTGTGGAGGCATATGTGATGGCCCAGGATCCTTCTTTTCACTTCCACGTGTAACTCTTTTTGATGGCCCTCCTTCCTCATTTTCCCTTTTTTGCTTCTCCTCTACCTGTGCCTCATTATTCTGGCATTTAGCAATGTAGGCATGAACAGATAAAGAATCCACAGGCTCCTCCCAGCCAGTCTCAAGACGTATACAGTCACCTGCCTCATGCAAAGCTTGCTTAGATACCTTCTTTGACGCAATTAATTCCTTTGTTGATGGCCAAAAATCCTCATTCTCATAATCTTCATCATTCTCAAATCCCTGCCTTGATTGGTCAACCTTTAATCCATAGGTTGCTGCCTCAACCATAGAAATGGCATGACTAGCAGCCATATTCTCAACCAGCTTTTTCATCCCTCCTTTCCCAAAGTTTGTACTCAATGGAAGACCAGTCTCTGTAAGATGGATTTTCCCATCTTTGAAAAACACAAGTTGATTTTTAAGAGCTTCTTTATAGCTAGCACAATCCTTCTTTGCATGTTCTGGGTCATCACACCATATGCATCTATATGTAAACCCTTCTTTGCTTTGAGGCCTTTGCATAGAAGCCTGCCCCAATGGTAGCCCCTTTTCTTCAATCCTGGACATCTTCAATTTTAGGTCATGCATAAGCTCATCCATCGGCCCTTCTACCTTTGGGATTGTAGCAGCTGGTTTTGGCAGATTCTCAGGAGTAACAGCAGTTATAGGAGTTGCAGAGCCCATCACCATTTTATCCCTCCTCCGCTGCCGCTTTGCTAACATGGTGACCGCATCCTCAACATCATTCCAATCACTCTTTAATCCCTGCTCTGTATCCTTATCCTCAAGGAGGATTTCCAATTTCTCTTGGAGATCTTTCCCAGCTGCTTGTAAGAAGAGCTCTGTTTTTTCTCTGTCCAAAGTTGTGCGTTCTATCCTTGACAGCTGGGCATAGCGCTTCTCAAACTCTCTTAGCAATTCTGTGGCAGAAATTCCCATTTTAGATTTTGTGACCCATTCCAAGAAAGTTCGTTTGGTCACTCGCTCAGAATATTCCATGAAATATTCATCCTTTAAAGCAAGCTTGAACTCCTCCCAATTTCTGCCACCATGTGCTGTTCGCAATCCTCTTATGCGCTCTCTTATTTCAGGAACACATACCAGCTCGAAACTTTGAACCATATCCTCCTCAGTCACCCTGTTTAGCTCCATTTCCTTTATGTAATTGCGCAGGTACTTTGTGATATCCTTCCCATCAAATTGATCCACCTTTTTCACAATTGATTGTAATGCTTTGGTCGTGGAAATTTGTCCCCTCTCAGCAGCTTGTTGCTGTTGCATGTACATGGTAAACATCTGAAACATCTGCATAACTCCGAGGTCAAAATGAACCCCCTGACCCTCAGAATTCTCAGCCATAGCTTCCTTGTATATTTCACCACACTCTCACCCCAGCAGTTTCACGTCGGGTTCACCAAAAGCTGTCGTGATGTGTGCGGTATAGCCAGGAAAGTACGAGACTTCTAGCTGTGAGAGTAGGTACCAAATCTAACAAGGAAAACTCACACATAAAATTTCCCAAGGAGTATTGGACATCTCCATTTTTAATGACATATACATGTGTCAATTCACCTCAATACATCCTTGAATTCATCCTGATGATTGCACAAATTTGTGTACCAAGTGCTTGTCCCTTTTTAGGCATAGATTCACTGGCTCCTTTTTCCAAATCCTTCAAGCCAATCACATGTAGGCATAGCTTAACCTTCAAATATTTCCAACATACATGTGATCATTCACATTCCATACATCCAGTGTCATCAATTTCATCATTTCAAGATGTCCTTTATCACCTGAAAACCTGCCTTTTAATTCTAACATCTCTCAAGCAAAAGATGGCATACGGCATAACTATAACATGCTCATGATTTCCAAAATTCAATCGAGTAGAAAGTAAGACCAGCTTCCTGCAACTTAAATGTATTTTTGTTACCTTTTTCCCACAAATCTCCAAGTTCCAAATCCTTTAACTTTTTCTCCAAATCCTTCTACTCATTTCCAAAACCCTTTAGGATATATGAGATATACAATTTTTCTAAATCGTATGAAGTGAAAGTATATTTAAAATAAAAAATAAAAAAAAGACACTTATCTGAAGGTTTACAAGTGAAATTTTTCTTGATTTTATTTCACTAATATCATGGCCGCTTCACTGCAGACTGCTCGATGAAGGAAGCGTGGAAAACTAAAAGCATCTCTTGTTGTAGTACTCAATTCCCTCTTCAATTCTAGCACCTACACGGTGTGAACAGTAGATATATCTTTCATTTGAAATTCACTGGTCGATAAATGCCCTGGTTCTCCTCTTTTCTGCAGACATCCAAACTCTGATTTTTGCCGCCTCTTACACTCTGGTTTTTTCCTCTTTTTCCCGCAAGGAATGCGGCGCCTCACCACCTTTTGCAGCCCAAGATTCGGGATTCCCATTTCAAAAGGCTGCGCTTGCTTCTATTTTGCACAATATCCAGAAATTTCCAAAAAAAATATTCCTTTTTATTCCACGTATGCTGCCACCCGCCATTTCCAATACTTTCGATTATTTTTCTTTTTTAAAGCCACACAAGTTGCCCCCCTTAATATCCCTTATTATAGTCTTCATTCAATAAGGTGTGTGATGCTCCTAACCTTGGCATTAAGGCAAGCTTCCCAATACAAAGTAGATCATCCAATTGTATCCCCCGCATTCAATAAAGACTTCGGCACTCTAATGTCCCATTGAATCTCCATTGCTCTTGATGCCTCCATAGTTTATAATGTCATCATATCGACCATGTGATTTATAGAATCCCCCAATTGTTCGCTCAAATATATCTCCATGTCTTCACAAATGCATTCCTTTGTGCATTGGCATGCCCTCATGTTTGCATTCCATAAGAGGTATTCACTAATTTGACCCATCGATACCATAAAGAAGCCACCATGAGCTCTGAGTAACAGCAGAACCATCACCCACCACACTCATATACAAAAACTCCTAGATCTCGCTCAGCCTCAGCTCGTCTTATTGAACCTCATTTACAATATGAACATATGTACATGGCATCATATAATGACTTGTCATGGCACTTAACCCATGCATCTGGATTTGCATTCGATGGCCTCACATGCATGGTTTCACACCATAGATGTGCCATGGCACGACAACGTTCATTTTCATCACACCACATCCTATCACAGCCCATTCACATCTTATCACATCCATTCACATCCTATCGCATCCCATTTACATCTTATCACATCTATTCACATCCCATTTACATCTTATCACATCTATTCACATCCTATCACATCCTATTTACATCTTATCACATCTATTCACATCCTATCACATCCCATTCACATCTTATCGCATCCCATGTACATCTTATCACATCTATACACATCCTATCGCATCCCATTCACATCTTATTCCCATTTAGTAGCTTTTCCTACTTCGATACCGATAATGGGACTTTTTCTAAATTTCTGCCAATTGTTTGGCTTAGATAAAGGTTCTTTATCTCAACGACTATTTCCATATTGTTTCTCAATTTCTCAAATGAGTTATATTCAATATTCCTCTTTTGAATAAAAGAATTCTTGGGATTTACAAAAATCAATTCTACCCATATTTCTATTTTTGATAAATATTCATAAATTGAATTATACTAAAAATTTCTCTTTTTTTTATTTATTTTTTTGGATCTTAATTATCATGGGAATTCCTCTTTTTACATTTAATTGATTGAATTCTAAATTTAATGGGAATTTCTCTTTTATCATCAAATAAATTTATCTAAAATTTTGCTTTTCTTTAATAAAAATATCCATTAATTCAATATGCCAAGAATTTCACTTTTACTATTTAAATGATTGAATTCCAAATGTCATGGGAATTCCTCTTTTATCATTTAAATATTTCTCATAAAATAAACTTATCTAAAATAAAATATTCATTAATTCCAATATGCTAAGAATTTCACTTTCACTATTTAAATCATTGAATTCCAAATGTCATGGGAATTCCTCTTTTATCATTTAAATATTTCTCATAAAATAAATTTATCTAAAATAAAATATTCATTAATTCCAATATGCTAAGAATTTCACTTTCACTATTTAAATCATTGAATTCCAAATGTCATGGGAGTTCCTCTTTTATCATTTAAATATGTCTCATGCATAAAATAAATTATTTAAAATTCCTCTTTGAATTTAAATAAAATATCCATTAATTTCAATATGCTAAGAATTTCACTTTTACTATTTAAATGATTGAATTCCAAATGTCATGGGAATTCCTCTTTTATCATTTAAATATTTCTCATGCATAAAATAAATTTATCTAAAATTTCTTTTTGAATTTAAATAAAATATCCATTAATTCCAATATGCTAAGAATTCCACTCTTCCTATTTAAATGATTTAATTCCAAATGTCGTGGGAAATCCTCTTTTATCATTTAAATAAAATTACCATAATTTTCTCTTTTCTTAATTATTTAATTATACATAACCTTAAAAAATAGTTTTTCATTGAATGTGATGAAAATCATTCTTATATTCTAGGATATTCAATCCTAGAATATGGTAGGAAGTCCTCTTTTCACGTTATGCATAAGAATGAATTATGTATCAATTTCTTAAACATTTTGAGCTGCATTGCTATTAGTGATAATTAATAATATTTTTTAAAAGAATAAGACTTAGTAATATAATTATGATAGTATAACTATCTTTTAACCTTAAATCCAATTTATGGATTTAACTCATAAGATTACCATAATTTACTAGCATAAAATAATAAAAAACCATTTTCTTAACCTCTAGCTTCACAAGCCTAGAGTTTGATTTGTGAATTGAGAATTTCTCCATGAGAAGCATCAATTGAATAAAGAATTGGTCATAGGAATGACCATTCTTTGGGGGAGAGAGAGATAAACATAAAAAGCATCCTAATTAAGCATAAATGTAAACTTTTCTTAATTATTCATTATAACTCTTAAGAAAAGCTTGATTTGTATTATAAACACTTAAATTAAAAACTTTTCAAGCTTAAGAGGGGTTGAGAAGTGAAAACATTGAGAATAGTAGAGAAAAACCATAAAATTACACTTTACCTCTTGTTTTTGCTTGCTTCTCTATCTTAGAAGAAGCCTCCAACCAATCAACTGTTTGTGTGGTGAAAGGAAAGCTCCAAGGATGGTTGAAGAGAGAGAGAGTCTCCACTCTCTCCAAAAGTAGAGAATTTTTAAGGGATGATAAAAAATATCATTATTTTAATCTAATACTGGCATGGTATATTTATAGTTCACAGATTTTTTTACAAAGGACTAAGGATCTATTTATAGGTGAGGGAGGCTCCTAACCAAGTCCAACTAGGTTCAGTTTGACTGAATTTGGATAATATTTGGACCTAGTTTGGCTCCCTTTTGATTTGGTTTGATCCAGGAGAGATAAAAATATCACAATTTTTTTGAGTTAAAAACTCCACCACATATGTGAAATAGGTGCCTCCTTGAAGACCCCCCCTCCTTTTACCAAGGTCTCAAAAATGTATCATTATACAAAAATATCTCATTTTTTTAGTAATATCTCATAGTTTTTAACTAATATACTCATTTTTGGGTATTTTCTTTTATTCATTGGATTTATCTCCTCCCAACACTTGGATTGATCCTATAGGAACCTTAATTGGACCATAATCCAAAATTTTTTGAGAATCTAGACCCTTAGGCTAAGGTCCTTTATACACATTTTCAATTAATTCCAATTGCACTTTGTAAAGTTATTTTTGAATTTCTGTTTCAGGGGAAACCATTTTATTAGACACTAGGAGGATTTTTATATCCAAAAATATGTCAATTCTGGACTACCTTCCTCTAGACATTTTCTCTCTCCAGGCCAAAACACGATCTTTCTTCTATTTCAGAGAGGGAAATAATTACAAGATCAGAAGGGGAGGTTCTTACACCTGTACACCTCAAAAGATGGAGGGAGGTTCTTACACTTGTACACCTCAAAAGAGGAGGGAGGAATCTTACATCCTACCCCACTTAAAAAATGCGAGATGTCCTCATCTCACAGTCTGGTCAACCCAACAGAATCCTAGGATAAAGATCCCTTCATATAGAACTCATTATTAGATAATAATTCATTCAGAACATATCATTCATATCCTTAACACAATAATGGTCCATCATACCGAAAATTTCATCTGAACATTCTTCCATGAGAATTTCAGTTATGTAGTTTCAATTTGTCATCCCTTAATTAGATCCAGCGGGTCAAGGGTTAACAGCAGCAATCTGTCAGCACAACCCACTAATCTCGTAGTGTTTTGCTAAAGTCATTTCGCCATTCCAATTATTATCATCATCACTGGGATTTGTCCCATTCATCCTCATCGTGGTTTTGTTCAACTTATCTTCTTTCAATTAGAATTCATGAATCATCATCTTTCAATCAGAATCCAAATCAACTTATCAATTGTCAACCAAAATTTTAAAATCATATCAACTAGCATTCGAATTCATCATCTGGATAGCATTTTTGCTTATAATTTCAAGGTCTTAGATTTACTCGTATATACTGCCAGTAAAGAGCTGCAGTTATACCGTTGGTATATACGAGTAGTCATGGTCCTTGGAATTATAAGGTAAATACTATCATATCTAGGCCTCAAGCAAGTCAAGGATTCCATACAATTGTGGTACTTCCACCTGAAGACCCAATTACCTATTTATGAATCTTGATTCTTCATTCTCAATATCAATTTCATCACACAATTTCAATCTTTAACTGGTACTTCATAAATTTTTGACATTTTTGGCTTCACGGTTGATCCACTTTAGCCAATTCGCTCTGATACCAGCCGAAAGATCCCCCCTTTGTGCAACGAATTCGGGGGTGCTAGCAGCGGAAGTAGCACTCCTTGCGGACAGAGCCTCTCACTCGGGGCCTCGCCCACCCACGGACTCGGGGGGGTCACTCGTATAAATATGTAAGTATCACGTGGGTTCAACAGAAGGACATTTTAAATATTTAAAACTTACAAAAATATATTTACAGAGGGGATTTATTTATTGTATTTAAAAAAAAATTACAGATTTGAATAGGAAAGGATACATTATATTCACTAAAAAATTCACAGATAAGGGACTTTTTAAATAGGCCTTGAACGCACGTGATATAGAGGATTTACATATAGTGACCCCCCCCGAGCCCACGGATATCTAGACAAGAGACTAATCCCTCGGTTCTTCCAAAGCCGAACCCAAAAAGACTTCCCTCGGCCAGAAAGCACGGGCGATTCCTCTAGGATATTTTTATTATAACGTAGTCAAGGTCATCACTAACCAACCTGATCCGACTGAACTCGTAAGTCACATGGTCAGATGAAGGAAAAGACTTGCACTTGGATCATAGAGACCAACGCTTTTTTCCTCATCGAGAGGCATAGCCGTTGATTCTTTTCCATAGAACAAGGCATGTCCGGGATTTACTTCATCTATCGAACCATAACAGAATTGAGTCTCATTTTAGGGATCCATCAGTCCAGCCATCCAGTCCCGTGGGTTAGCCAACCGCCCAACCACTATATTGACGGGATCCATTTAGGAATTTGATTAGGTTTTCTCCCGAGTACTTGGGAAAAGAGTTTCGAGGCCCCCTAGCCGACACTTCATGCAAACTTTAAGATAGTTACACCACTTATACACCCAATAAGAAATTGCCTTTTTCCATAGATTTAGGTGTCTTTAAAACAATCTTTTAATGAAACCATAGTATCATTGATCATAATCCTCCAAAATATCTGGTTCAAGTCGAATTTCAAATCATTCCTTCATCGATGTACCTATGGCATCATTGGCAACAACCAGAACGCTCACCACCTGTCCACTCAGGGGCCTTTTCAATAGTTCCTAGCTCATAGTACCCAGATATATATTCACTTATAAAAATCCAGATGGACTCTCTGTTGAAGATTAGCCATTGAGGACCAGCAAGGTCAATCCACCAGATCCATGCCCGGATTCAGAAAAAAACTCTTACTCCTTGTTCCAATATCTTCCTGACGCATGCGTGGGTATCTTTGGTGACCCAGAGCCCAAGCACTGAATGGTCAACACCCTCTAGGATCCTTCGCAGGTCACCTAGCACTTCACTCATAGGCCGCTTCCTTGGTCCCTCATCCACCGTACCGGAGGCTCACCATTTAAATCGAGGCTGGTCGTCAAGACCTCGGCCGAACTGTGCTATGCGAGACGTCCTCTATTGACTCTCCGTCAGCTATTGCAACTTTATCACTTAGGTCTCCATGACCTCATTCATAAGATGGTCAAAATGCTTCCGTAGCATTCTTGACATAAAACAATCATTTAAAAACAGGTCAGAAATATAGTTTCTATAACGAACTCTCGTCTTTCCACATTGTTCCACATCAATCCACATTACTTAGTCCAAACTCCAATCATATATATTCCCATCGTCCTTCATCTATTCTCATCCAATCACATCATCACATCTTTCCACATTTATACTCATCACATCTCATCCACTCACATCTACTCATATCCACATCTCATCCATTCATATCTACCCTGATCCACATATCACATCCGTTTCACCTCACATCTCATTCATTCACATCTATCCCGATTCACATCCCATCACATCTCATCCATTCACATCACATCTCATTCATTCACATCTATCCCAATTCACATCACATCTCATTCATTCACATCTATCCCGATTCACATCACATCCATTCACATCACATATCATCCATTCACATCTATCCCAATTTACATCATATCACATCGCATCCATTTCACATCACATCTCATTCATTCACATCTATCCCGATTCACATCACTTCACATCCATTCACATCTATCCCGATTCACATCACATATCGTCCATTCACATCTATCCCAATTTACACCATATCACATCACATCCATTTCACATCACATCTCACTCATTCACACTTATCCCGACTCACATCACATCACATCCATTCACATTCATCACATTCACTGTATCCCCATTCCATCACATACATTCTATCTACATTACATCACATCCACATCTATCCACATCATATCTCATTCATACACATCCCATCTCATTCATCCACATCCATCCGATCATTCACATGCACGACTATCCACATCTATCCATACATTCACATCTATCACTTTACATCCACATATATTCACATCACATCACATTTCATCCACATCTCTTTACATCAAATCGCATCTCATCCACATCCACATCACATTCACATCCACATCTCATTCACATCCACATCTCTTTACATTACATCACATCTCATCCACATCCACATCACATTCACATACACATCCCCTTACATTACATCACATCTCATCCACATCCACATAACATTCACATCCACATCACATTCACATGCACATCCCCTTACATTACATCACATCTCATCCACATCCACATAACATTCACATCCACATCTCTTTTCAGAACACCACATCTCATCCACATCCACATCCATATCACTTTCACATCCACATCCTTTTACATTACATTCTTTCACATACACATCCACATCTCTTTTCAGCACATCACATCTCATCCACATCCACATCACTTTCACATCCACATCCCTTTACATTACATTCTTTCACCACATACACATCACATCTCATCCACATCCACATCACTTTCACATCCACATCCCTTTACATTACATTCTTTCACCACATACACATCCACATCCATTTACATCACATTCTTTCACATACACATCCACATCCATTACATCACATCTCACCCTTTCACATACACATCCACATCCATTTACATCACATCTCACCCTTTCACATATCCTCTCATGTCATTCTCATCTCATCATTAACATCCACATCCATTTACTTCACATCTCATCCACATTCATTTTCATCACACCATATCCTATCACATCCCATTCACATCTTATCACATCCATTCACATCCTATCGCATCCCATTTACATCTTATCACATCTTAGACTATTTACATCCTATCATATCCCATTCACATCTTATCACATCCCATTTACATCTTATCACATCTATTCACATCCTATCACATCCCATTCACATCTTATCGCATCCCATTTACATCTTATCACATCTATTAAATCCTATCGCATCCCATTCACATCTTATTCCCAGTATGCTAAAAATTTCACTCTTCCTATTTAAATGATTGAATTCCAAATGTCATGGGAATTCTTCTTTTATCATTTAAATAAAATTACTATAATTTTCTCTTTTCTTAATTTTTTAATTATACATAAACCTTAAAAATTAGTTTTCCATTGAATGTGATGAAAATCATTCTTTTAGTCTAGGATATTCAATCCTAAAATATGGTAGGAAGTCCTCTTTTCATGTTATGCATAAGAATGAATTATGTATCAATTTCTTAAAATTTTTGCCATAGCTCCGCAGCTATTTCTGATAATTTTTAATATTTTTGAAAAGAATAAGACTTAGTAATGTAATTATGATAGTATAACTATCTTTTAACCTTAAATCCAATTTTTGGATTTAACTCATAAGATTACCATAATTTACTAGCATATAAGTATGAAAAACCATTTTCTTAACCTCTAGCTTCATAAGCCTAGAGTTTGATTTGTGAATTGAGAATTTTAGAGAATTGGACATAGGAATGACCATTCTTTGGGGGAGAGAGAGATAAACATAAAAAGCATCCTAATTAAGCATACATGTAAACTTTCCTTAATTATTCATTAAAACTCTTAAGAAAAGCTTGATTTGCATTATAAACACTTAATTTAGAAACTTCTCACGCTTGAGAGGGGTTAAGAAGTGAAAACATTGAGAATAGCAGAGAAAAACCATAAAATTACACTTTACCTCTTGTTTTTGCTTGCTTCTCTATCTTAGAAGAAAGTATAAGGGTTGGTAAAGTAGGAATAGTGGCTGGTATTGTGGGAGAAAAAGGACAAAAGGACCAGATGTATGCGAGATCATAGCAAAACAACACATCATGAAATAGGTGAGAGACTATATATAATGGTGAGTGAACATATGTACAAGATCCCTCTTATGTGAGGTGACTCTGAGTAGAAGAAGACCAGTGCTGCAGAAGGAAAGACGATGTCAGAGCTGAAGCATGGTTGGTGAAAGCGTCATCCACTTGCGGCATATCAACCATAATCTCATCAACCATGCCAGGGGCATAAGTGCAGAAGCTGTCACCCAAGTAGGTCATCAATGTCCGTTGTAGCACTAGTTGAGCTTGATATCTCAACACCCCCCCTCAAGCTCAACTCCACACACTACATTCCAAGTAAGCTCCTAAACTTATGGAGCTTCTCTGTGCCCAATGCCTTCCTAAATATGTGAGCCACTTGATCCTCTATGCTGACATATACCAGATCTACATCACTTGCTTCTAGAACCTTCTCCCTCACAAAGCGATAGTGTACCTCAATGTGCTTCATTCTAGCATGGTATATTGGGTTATTGGCCAACTATATGCTACTCATGTTATCACAATAAATGACAATTGCCCTATCCATGGGTTCACCCATATCACCAAGTAGCTTCTGAAACCAAGCTAGCTCACAAGCTGTCATAGCAGCACCCCTGTACTCTATCTCTATACTCGACAAGGCAACTGTTAGTGGCTGCTTCTTACTACTCCAACTCATAGTAGAACTCCTAAATGAGAACATAAAACCAGTGGTAGATCTCCTGTCTGCAACACTACCAGCCCCATCAGCATCTGTGTACCCATGTAGCTGTATCTCCATACCAACCTAATAGAAAAGTTCATAATCAACTATGGAATTTATGTACCTAAGAATCCGTCTAGCCACATCCAAGTGTGGCTTTCTAGGGGTCTGCATAATCTGTCTCACAAGTCAAACATCATAGCTAATGGTTTCCTGTATCTCTATGGAAAGCTTTGTGTGCTGCCTCCAATAGCAATGAAGCAGGTTACAGCCTGTCATACCATACTTGGACAACATGTCCAAGCCATATTTCCTCTGTAATAACAAAATGCCACGTGGTGATCTCACCACCTTTATGCCCAAAAAATATCGTAACTTATCCAAATCATTCTTCTCAAACTCTTGCTTCAAACACCTCTTGATATCATGTATGTCAACATCACTATCACCAGTCATAATCAAGTTATTCACATAGATGACTAATAACATGATCCCTCTGTCTTTTTCACATAAAGTGAAAAATCTGTATTGTATATCTAAAATCCAATGGTAACAATATACTTCTCGATCTTGTTTTACCATGCTCTGGGTGCCTACTTTAAGCTATATAAAGCTTTGCATAACCTACACACAAAATTTGGGTGTGCATCTAATGTAAAGACCAACCCTTTTCTGGAGCCATAGATGACTAATAGCATGATCCCTCTATCTTTTTCACATAAAGTGAAAAATCTGTATTGTATATCTAAAATCCAATGGTAACAATATACTTCTCGATCTTGTTTTACCATGCTCTGGGTGCCTACTTTAAGCTATATAAAGCTTTGCATAACCTACACACAAAATCTGGGTGTACATCTAATGTAAAGACCAACCCTTTTCTGGAGTCATAGCAATGACAACTCTCATGGTTTCCATTCTTGCAACTGGGCTAAATGTCTTTTCATAGTCAATGCCATAAGTCTGCGCATAGTCTTTGGCCACCAATCTTGCCTTGTAGCTGCTCACTGAACCATCAGCGTTATGCTTGACTTTATACACCCTTTTGCATCCAATTTCCCTCTTTTCCTTAGGCAAAGTCACTAACTCCCATGTTGCATTTGAATCCAATGCTGCCATCTCCTCATTCATGGCATCCCCCCATCTCTTATTTCCAAGTGCTTGCTTAAAACAAGTGTGCTCTAATTCCTATATTGCTTTAACCATGTAAGCATAATGGGTTGTATATCCATCATATCTCAAATTGTCAACGGGGTACCTAACCCGAATAGACCTGCATACACTTAGATCACTGCCAGGTGTCCTTAAAACAGCCCTCGTTCTCCTTACACCAGGATGGAATGCCAAGATCCTCATCAAGGCTCTACTAGAGTCACCATCCATATCTGAGTGATGCTGACAGATCAGGGACAAAATCTTGATCTACCTTTTCCTTCCCTCTGCATGATACGTGTGTACCTACATCTGTCCTCAGCCTTCCTTAACATTGGATCCACTGCTAGAGGACTCTCCAAGTCCACTAAGCACTTATGATTGTTGCTCTATATGTGGTGTGGCATCAACACTTCTTACATCTGCATCTTCTGTTGCTTTGACTACTAGTGCATACCAGCTACTCATCTTGTCAAACACAATATCTCTGCTTACTCGCATCTCATGAGTAGTAGGGTTATAACATCGATAACCTTTTTGCTCCAATAACATAACCAATAAAGATGCATTTCTTTGCCTTTGGATCCAACTTTGTTCTCACTTCATATTAGGAACATGCACATATGCAATACACCCAAACACTTTCAAGTGAGACATATCCGGCCTTATGCGTGTAAACTTCTGTTCATGTGTCATATCATGAGCAACTACAATCGGTGTCATGTTTATAATGTACACAACAGTTGCTCTAATGCTTCAGCCCCCCAGAAATAATGTGGTATATTCTTTTCAGCCATCAAGACACATGCCACTTCTACAATGTGCCTATTTTTTCTTTCTGCAACACCATTTTGTTGTCGAGTGTACCTGTATGTAAACTCTCTCTTGATTCCCTGCTTCCTCAAGAAATTGCTGAACTCATTGGAGAAATATATTCCCCCACCATCTGATCTCAGGCAATTTATTTGCATGCCTTTTTCCTTCTCAATCAAAGCTTTAAATCTCTGAAAGTGAGCAAAAACTTCACTTTTCTCCTTCATGAAGTAAACCCACACTTTCCTAGTGTGGTATCAATGAATGTAGCATAATACATGCAACCTACAATTATTGTAGTCTTGGTCTATCCCCATACATATGAATGTATGACATCTAATGGCCTTGCACTTACATGCTTTTCATGTGGGAAAGAATGTTTATCCTACTTACCAAGCTGGCATGCTTCACATACTCTGTGCATACTATCAACCTTAAATTTTGGCAAACCTCAACAATATTTTGGGCCTACATAGACTTCAATCGTTTTACATTCACATGACCAATACGCTTGTGCCATATGTTAATATATACAATGATACTGGTACATGCATATGCAGAAGAAGGAGGTAGGAGAACAATGCATGGCGGTGGGAAGCTATAAAGAGAGTCCAGATTTTGCATGGTTGAGAGATCGGGTTTTTTGTGTGTTGCAGAGAGGAGAGAGTTGTGAAGGAGAATCATGGAGAGAGACGTGCTCATGTGGTGAAGCAATTTTGGTGATAGCTTGCTATTTTGGAATCTATTTCTTTTTAAGATGGTGGCAATGTAGGTTTTGTTTTGAGGGGATTGGGTGTGCTCATAGCAGAGGTTGCATTGTTGTTGGTAGAGGGTCTTATAGGAAGTGGGTTCCCTAGGACCTCTAAATAGTAACACTTTTGGAACTTCGACTCGCTCAAGCTTTTCTCAACAATCCTTTGTAGTATCTGTTGGTGGTAGTCTACAGAGTATAGCTACAACTTTTATTGTTGTCAGTGATCTTTATGCATTTGAGAATACATGATTCTTGTTGGGGATTATTATGTGGAAATCCCTTGGTTTTATAGTGGTCCTTTGTTTGTGCATTCCCAAATCTCAGGCGTATTGAGTTTGGCTCAGTTTGTTTATTCACAAAAGGCCTCATTGTGTTGAGTTGATGAATTCTTGTGTTTTGGTTTTATTAGAGTTGTTTTGATAGACACTACAAGGGATCCGGCTCATACCCGCGCTCCTAGCCGCTAAAAACGACTTGTGAAAAAAAGTAGCGGGCTCGTGTATCAGCGCGTGTATCATCGCGGCCAGAGACATGCGTGTAAAAGCGCGTGTAGAGGAATCCTTAGACACGCTGATACACGGGCGTATACATGTGTTCTGTCATTTTAGCTGCACTTAGACGCACTGATACGAGGGTGTATACACGCGTTTTCTTAGTTTAGCTGTGCTTATACACGCGTATTTCACAAATTTGACGCGTTCATACACGCGTATTTCACAGATTTGGCACGTCTATACACGTGTATTTCACAGATTATCCGCGTACATACACGCGACTGTTTGTAGAGTTGACGCATCTATACATGCAAACAGAGAGCAAAAAAAAATCTAGAGAGTGCTATTTGGTACCTAAATGCTGTTCCAGCATTCCAGCACCCAATAACACTCTCTAGATTTCTTTTTTTGGGTGCATTGGACCATCCACGAGGAAGATTTAAGACAAGAACAATATGAATGCATACATTGTCAATACACAATTCAAGACAAACATGAATGCAATACTATCGATTCACGATTCAATATTACTATCAAAATTTTATGTGTACACATATATACAAGGGAGTCCATATGTCAAAATAGCCCATGGCTTCAGTTACAAGAATATATATACAACCACATCCTCAATATGGAATGTGATACTATAAGTTTGAGTACTACTCAGACCCAGATGATGACTCGCTGCTCCCTCCATGATCAGATGAGCTCACATCGATCGGAATGTCCGATGAGTAGTGCTCACGTCCACCCTCTGTAGTGGCGGCCGGTGGATCATTAGCAGCTTGTGTGCCTATTCAAGTAATATATAGTATATAAGTATATATATATGTAATTCAATAAACCAAAATCATTTGTTTAGAGTTTTCAAGTACTTGTCGATCGTATGGTCTCATGGCCATCTCAAACTGCGCGTCCGTAATACATTCCTCGGCTCTGAAGAGGACCCACATATCACGTCTGCTATGCCGGCGAGCATATCCAGTATTGTGGGCTGTGGGCTTCCTCCCCGTAACCCATCGCTGTATCATAATCAACACAATTTGTAAGATTAAAACAATCATAGAATCAATGAATTAAGTAAACAATCAAATAAAGTGGCAAGATACTTATGAACTCTGCCTCCCATGACGCGACGCTGCCAGATCCGAAATGCGAAGATCTAATGGCCTCCATCTGGATCCGTCGTGCCTCCACATGCTGCCTGCTCTTCACGCCACCCTCTGCTCGTTTCTTTGCCTCCTTCCACTCGCGTTTGTGCACAGTGGTAGGTTTCTCAGCAGGATAGCCACCCGTAGCTACATTTAGCCCATCATCGTACGCTTGTTTCTTAAGGTGAGATCTTTTATTGCTTAAGATCTCCCTTATTCGCGTCCTTCCCCATACATCCGAGAATGTCGCATGTGGGGGATTGGGGTACCTGTTGAAATGTCAAGCTCGTATACAGCTGGAGGATAGCACATGGGTGCTGACAGAGTGACAATATGGTAGATGGATATCGTGTGGTGTGTTTATGACTGCGTCCAGCTGGTCATGTGTGGTGTGGACATTACATTAGGTTTACTTTGTAGTGTGGACATAACACTATGTAGTGTTCTCTTTTGTGTGTGTGAGAGAGATGATGACTATGGCTTCTCTCCTTCTTTATGATTGATGAATATGGATTAGGGTTTGCTTCTCTTTGTGTGTGCTCCCTCCTCCTTTTGTTTTTTATCATGGTATCAGAGCCTAGAGCTCATTAGTTGTGTTGTGAGAGTGAGTGAGAGAAGAGGGAAGAGGAAGAAGAAGCTGTGAAGCAAAGCTGCGGCGGTGAAGAACTCCATTGAAGCTTGGAGCTTGGGAGAGCTGTGGAGCACACATGAATACCAGATCTGAGAGCTAAGGACCATTGGTAAGTGCAACAAGACCCCCTCTGCGGATTGCAGGTAATCAAAGCAAGTGAAAGACAAGATTCAAGTTTGCAAGAGAAAGCAAAAAATTTTTGTTTTGAAGCTTTCATGGAAAGCTTGTGAATGAATGTATTTTGGCACATGTATTTGGGGAAATGCAAGCAAAGAAGTGAAGGTCTCATGTATTTGGAAGGGCACATGTACTAGAAACTCAGGAGCAAATCATTCATGCAAAAATTGATGCATTTCAAGTGATGTGTGATGGAAAAATTCTGGTTTTGTGAACTTCTGCAAAACAGAGAACATACCCCCTGTGGAGGATCGACGATTGCGAAAGCTAGAGGAAACATTGAGTCAAACCCTTCAAGCACATGTTAGCTTAGGTCATTGCTAAGGTGCTGGTGAAGTGAATGTGCAAATGCCCCATCCCTAGAGCCCTCTGGAGCAGGCGGCGCTTTCTGGAGTAGTATCTTGGATAGTTTGAGAAGATTTTGGTCTAATTCACTCATTTGTATATCAAACTTGGTGCTTTAAAGCTTGGAGTGCTTAGCAAAAGTGTTATTGAGAGTTGTATTACATTTGGGGCAGCTCATGTGATGTATTTGAAGCTCATTTAATTCAATTAGCAGAGATTTGCAGGTTTGCAGAAATGCTGTGCAGAAATAGAGCATCACTAATCAAGCCATTAAACCTTGTGTATTGCAAATTGGCCTAATTCCTTTGGTACAAGTGAAGTCCCAATAGTTTCTAAGCCTTTGGTTCAAGAATTTTTGAATTTGGATCAGATTTGAAGGAGATAGAGCACTTTTAGTGAGAGGTGGTACCTGACATATGCAGAAAAAGGCAAACCAGAGAGCTACAAAAATTGGTGGTTCTCACTCAACTTGAAGAATTTGATCAAACCCTTCTAGGATATGTTGGAGCAATGTGTTATGAAGCCAATGAATGCATAAACATCAAATTTGAACAAGATTTGAAGAAATTAGAGCAAGATCTTTGACTGGTTCTCTGGCGAGAAAAAAAACCAGAAAATTTCTTGTGAAGAAGTATCATTTGTTTTCAACCTTGATCGAGTATACATTGTTGATGAAGCATTGTGGGATCTCAAAGCACATATATTGCAATCATTTGATGTGATTTGGAGAGATTTGGAGCATTACAGGTACTTCATACATTGTGTTCAAAGGGGTGCATCTACTACCTTGCAAACATGGGAGATGGTCCGGTCCAAATTGTTGGAGAGAAACTGGATAGAACTAACTTCCAAGTGTGGAAGTTTTGAATGAAGAGTTTTTTGAAAGGCAAAGGATTGTGGAGCCTTGTATCGGATGAAGACCCGCCGGAGCCATTTCTACCTCCTCAACCAAATAATGCTCAGTTGGTGGCTCACAAGCAATGGGTAGAGCGGTCTTCGAAAGTGTTGCATTACTTTTCAATATGTGTAACAGATGCCTTGCTTATTCACATCCAAGATGCAAATACACCGAAAGAAGCATGGGATATATTGTGCCGAATGTATGAGATAGACACTGGTGCAAGGAAGATACAACTAAAGCAACAGATTCACAGTGTAACACGAAGGAATAGGAGTATACATGAGTATGTTCAGAAAATCAAGGGTTATGCAGATTCACTATCATCAATTCATGCCCCAATGGATGATGATGATTTGGTTGCTCTCTCACATTGCATGGTTTAGGCCGAGAATACAAATCTTTTGATACTTCCATCTCAGTAAGGTTGGGAGGAATGCCAGACTTTAATGAGCTTGTGTCATTGCTCATTGTGGAAGAATTAAAGCTTGGACTTGGTGGTATGAATATTACAGGTGGTGCATCCTCATCCAGTAATGATGAGCATGCAAGGAATCAGGCTTTTTACTCATCTAGAGGCTCTCGAGGCAGGGAGAGATTTGCCCCTCGAGGCCGTGGAGGACGTGGTTGGAATGACAAGTCTACTCAACCACAATCAAATTATTTTCAGAATTCACAGTCATCATTTGGATCACGTGGAGGTCGTGGATTTCAATCCCATAGGGGGAGAGTTGGAACAGGTGCTCATGGTAGAGGACGATGGCAAGGTCAACAAAATTTGAATTGGATTGAATGTCACTATTGTAGCAAACTTGGACATATGGCAAAAGATTGTTACAAAAAGCAGAATGATGTCAGGAATGGAAGACCACAACATGGAAATTATGCATCTACTAGTAACAATGATGGGAGTTCAAATCATCTTTTTGCAATGAAGCACATTATGGGGACAATGGATTCTCAGAATGCTAGAGATGAGTCATGGTATATGGATTCGGGTGCCTCAAACCACATGACATGTCATGGTGAGTGGTTTGAGAAGATGCAACCATTGGGTACAAATGGTTATGTGGTCACAGGAGATATCAGCATCTTATAACACATGTTGGCAGTGTGCCTTTGAGGATGCATGATGGAAATGTGAAGAATAAGTGCTATATGTACCATCCATTACAAAGAATTTGGCATCAGTAGGCCAAATGGTTGAGCAGGGACTACAAGTAAGATTCAATGAGAATGGCTATTTTGTGGAAGACTTTAAGCATGGCTGCAGATTGATTGCCAAAGGTAAAAAGGAAGGAAGGTTATTCAAACTAGATGCAGGCATACCAAAATTAAGCTCAGCCATGTTTTCAAAGAGCAATGGGATTGTGCAGGACATTGATATGTGGCACAAGAGGATTGGACATGTCAATATACAAAGATTAAAGAACATGCAAACAAGAGGCATTGTCAGTGGATTGCCTAGATTCAAATATGATGGACATATGCATGTTTGTGAAGCCTGTCAATTTGAAAAGCAGGCAAGGTTGAGGTTTCCTAGAGAAGGAAATATGAGTTGCAGGCCACTTGAGATCGTACATAGTGATGTATGGGGTCCTGCACAAAATCCATCTATCAAAGGCAGTTTATACTATGTGACATTCATAGATGATTTCAGCAGGATGACATGGATATACTTTCTGAGAGAGAAGAGTGAAGTGTTGGAAAAGTTCATGGATTTCAAAGCTCTTGCAGAAAAGCAATATGGCTGTTGGATTAAATGTTTGAGAATAGATGGAGGTGGTGAATACACCTCAAAAGCTTTTGAGCATTTCTTGAGGAAGCATGGAATAAGAAGACAGTTGACTTGCAGGTATACACCTCAGCAGAATGGTGTGGCTGAGAGAAAGAATAGAGTCATATGTGAAGTGGCAAGGGCAATGCTCAATGAAAAGAGCATGCCAGATTACTATTGGGCAGAAGCATGTGCTACTGCAGTGTATATTCTGAACAAAACACCTACAACAGCCATTCATGGAAGCACTCCAAAGATGCGGCTTACAGGTTACAGGCCAGACATTGGACATCTCAAAGTTTTTGGATGCATAGCTTATGTACATGTGCCTGACGAAAGAAGAAGGAAGTTGGATCCTAAGGCAGAGAAATGTGTAGTTGTTGGATATGCACAGGATCGAAAGGCATACAAATGTTATAACCCTCAAACTAGACAAGTGGTCATCTCACGAGATGTGGTGTTTGATGAGCTTGCTAGTTGGTACAAAGCAACAAAAGATGAGGGAGTCATTGAGTCACTTGAGACAGATGTGCCTGTGAACTTGCCACAAGCAAGTTCTAGTTCTACTACTATGTCTGGGCCAGCAGTAGAAGCTGAGAGTAGCAGTCAGGGATTTCACTGACGTAAACGAGAACATGTGAACATGTTAATAACATATGTTAATAACACAAAAAATCTTGTGATCACATGTTATATTCACAAAGCTTTCACAAGGGCCTAAAAAAATTATCTTTGTCGGGCATACAAAATCTTCTTAGGTGGCCACTCACTTGCTATTATGTGATGGTAACATGAGAACATGTGAATAGCTTATTCCCATGTGTAGCCAAGCTTTTAAGGGGTTCCCAAATGGCAAGTGACCTATTATTTTGTGAACGGTAACATGAGAACATGTGAATAACTTGTTCACATGTGTTATTATCATAAAAAATCTTGTGATCACGTGAATATTAAATCCCTGGTAGCAGTGTACGTCCATGGTCAGGACGTTTGAGGCATGAGAGTGTGAGCACTGGGAGTAATGCTATGGATAAAGGAAAGAAGAAGGTCGAAGGAATTGGAATCACAGGTTATGAGTCATCTAGTTCAGAGAGTTTGGATGAGGAGCTTGGCATACCTGTTTTACGCACACCTGGTGCTAGGCAGGACAGATATGTGCCACCACATGCTAGAGTTACAGGTGTACAGAGTGACCCGCATGCATTGTGGAGATCCCAGAGAGTCAGATATCCAGTTGACAGATTGACATATCGAGATTTTGCTATGCACTATGCATACATGACATCTATGGTGAAGCATGTGGAACCTACATGCTATACAGAGGCTATTGGAGAGCATGTATGGGAGAAAGCCATGGATGAAGAGATGGATGCTTTGGACAAAAATGATACATGGGAATTGGTTGAGCTACCGCAAGGAAAGAATGCAATTGGTTGCAAATGGGTGTATAAGGTCAAGTGCAAGTCAGATGGCAGCCTAGAGAGACATAAAGCAAGGCTGGTTGCTAAAGGATATGCACAAACTTATGGTCTTGATTATGATGAAACTTTCAGCCCAGTGGCTAAGATGGCTACTGTGAGGTCTATCATTGCACTAGCAGCACAAAAAGGTTGGGCTTTACATCAAATGGATGTAAAAAATGCTTTCTTGAATGGTGAACTACAAGAAGAGGTGTACATGGAACAGCCAGAAGGATATGTACATCCAGAATATCCTACTTTTGTTTGCAGGTTAAAGAAAGCAATATATGGTTTGAAGCAAGCACCTCGTGCTTGGAGTGACAAGATCAGCAGATATCTTGTTAGTATTGGATTTGTGGTTGGAAATGCAGACTCTTTTCGATTGGATGATGGCATGTGGAGAATTTCCGCAGACACTCTTGCTTGGAAGCATATTAAAGATGAGTGGCCTAGCTTTAAAATAGAGCCCAGAAACTTGAGACTTGGCCTAGGTATGGATGGAGTGAATCCATTTGGTTTCAAAAGTACCGCATACAGCGTGTGGCCAGTTGTGTTGGTGAATTACAACCTTCCACCATCAATGGCGATCAAGAAGGGACATCTTATGTTATCCCTTCTAATTCCAAGGAAACATAAAGTCAAGCATATGGATGTTTATCTCAAACCGTTGATTGATGAGTTGGAGGAACTATGGAGAGGTGTTGCGGTGGTGGACATTAGTGGGCCTCCCTCCTCTCGACACTTTGACTTAAAAGCAGTGTTGATGTGGACAATGCATGACTTTCCAGGATACAGCGATTGTTCTGGTAAGAATTCTAATTACCTTCCTACTTTAATACTATTGGCTATATTAATTATAACTATTGACTTTATTATTCTAACTTATATTTATATTTTAATAAGTTTGAAAACATCGGGTAAACATGCATGTCCTGTTTGTGGCCCTTCGTTAGTACATGAGTATGCTGACGGTTTGTGTAAGACCATATTCGATAATCATCATCGATTTCTCCCATCGGATCATCCTAAATATGTTGCTAGTAAGAGTAACATTCCTCCACAAACACTTCGTGCAAAAGATTGGAAGCGTGTTTGGGAGTCTACAAATATTCTTTCTCCAGATGGCATGAACAGGTATAGTAATGTTTTTCAATATTGTTTTGTGTAGTCTCTAATTGGATTAAAGATCACATAGAGCAATCCCTTGTGTAGGTACTCTATTTCGGCTACCATATTGGACCCAGATGGCATGAACAGGTATAGTAATGTTTTTCAATATTATTTTGTGTAGTCTCTAATTGGATTAAAGATCACATAGAGCAATCCCTTGTGTAGGTACTCTATTTTTTTTCGGCTACCATATTGGACCCATCTTACGATCAACCATCTTCTTGATCCCATGCACATCTTCAAGAATATGGGATCTGGTATTTGGGAACATGTTATTGGTAAACGAGACAATGTTAGCGTACAGGAGGACTTGCGGGTCGCAGGACGTATGTGTCAAGCTTGGCCACGAGAGGAGGGTGGGCACGTTCGTCTTCCACCTGCACCATGGATTATATCAAAGAAAGAGGAGAAGCAGGTAAAGCAGGCCATCACCACTTTGCGTACTCCCACTGGATGCATGAGATCATTGAAGGGAGCCTTTACAACAACTAAAAAAAGAGGCGTTGAGCAACTATATGGGTTGAAGTCCCACGATTGGCACAAGATGCTCCAAGTAAGTGTTTTCCAAGTCTTCTACGTTGAAATTAAATTTTGTAATGCCATAAACCATACATACATATGCTCTTATGTGCGCAGTTCATACTACCTACTAGCATCGACCATTGTGCAAATAAGAGTTTGAAAAAATGTATTTATAAGATGGGCGAGCTTGTGAGGTATGTAAAACCCATGTCAGATCACCCTTCATTATACCTTGCAAAATGAACGTGCATGAGGTATAACGTACTATTCATTTATTTTTCAGATATGTTAGTTCAAAAGCAATTGATCCAGCCACGTTGGATGATGCACGTGTTATGGAGTGGAGGTGGTTTGTTTGGTAGAGGAGACTTTTTCGCGAACCATTCTCACAAGTCAACTACATCTCATTGTGCATTTAGTGGACGAAATTGCTTTATGTGGCACTGTGCATGCACGTTGGATGTTCTTCCTAGAGCGCTTCATGACCTTAAAAGACTTTGTGAGGCAATGTGCAAGGCCCAAATAAGGCTGTCAAATGCATTTTTGTTGGTTACAGTGCTGAGAGCAAGGGTTACATATTGTATCATCCACAGTCAAAGCATATCTTGATTAGTCGAGATGTTGTTTTTGTGGAAGATGCTGTGCAGCCTTTGTTATCATGTACCAAAGAGACAGGTGTGAGCTCACGGGATGTATTTGATACGTTGTTGCCTCTATTTACATGTGGGAATTCAAATGTAAGTTCTAATGAGGCAAATACTCAGCCTATGCATATTTCAAACGACATCAATATGATGGTATGGGACATGAGATTCATTTCATATACTTACTTGAGATACATTTATGTCTTCTATCTTTTACCATCTTATGTGTGTATGTGGAATACACCTTTGTGGTATGGGAAAATTAGACTCGTTTCACATATGCTCATTTGATTCATTCATTGCATATTTGCATTATGTGTTGATCTAGTTTTCCATACCAATCATGAAGCCATCCTCTCATGGATTTATGCAACTCAGGACAGTTGCAACCCCAAAAAGAGGGAATGATATGAGAATTACTCTTGCTTACTAGGAATTATATTTCTTATCGGGGACACCCGTGTGTGCCATGCCTATTGATACATGTAACTTTATTTTATGGTTGCCTATATCTCATGACGATGTTGGGATTAATTGATGTGTTCAATTAATTGTTTAACTAACGGGGACTGTGTCTATGAGTATAGGTACCTAGATTTGCAAGGATACCAAATGAGGTGTCGCACCATACGAGGGCATGTGCCACATGGCATGAGATGTGCAAGGGTATCGATTGAGGTGTCATATGGATGGTGGATTGAGTGGTGGCCTGAAGATAGAGATCATTTTGATAACCATGTATTAGAATTTTATATCATCTATAGAATTTCATGTTGCTAGGTTATTTTGTGTATATTATTTATGATTTGTTGATGAGTACGAGGATCAGCAATTTAGGTGTGGCATGAGTTTTATTGTTGTAGTTCATGTTCACTCAAGCCTTCGAGTCATGCCTTTGTGCCTCTGAACTATGCTCGTTCACTGAACCTCTGAGTCTATTTGCGGTATTCCATGTCCATAAGAACCTTTGAGCCATGCATGATTAGCCTCTGAGCCATGTTCGGATCTTAGAATTTACCTTGTAGGATATGACATTGATAGCTATGACAATGATGTTGTTGTTGTAGCAATTTTCTCTACACAATTGAGGACAGTTGTTTCCTCAAACGGGAGGACTGTTTTACAGGCATATATTTTATTATATTTTTGATGCATAATGATGTTGTTGTAATAATTTCCTCTACACAATTGAGAATAGTTCTTTTCTCAAATGGGAGGAGTGTTATAGGTATATTTTTTATGCATAATCATCATAGAAAAATATGCTTGATTTAATGTGTGCAGAGATTAGTTTAATAAATGGAATGTCAAAATGCGCACAAGGTTATTAAATTTGTGAATGTGCACAAGGTTTCTTTATGAGTTAGTTTTGTTGGCCACGTGCCAAATTATTGTATAAATTATTTATACATGCTTGTGCCTGGCGTTGCTATATTCCTAGCACATACGCTAAAAGAGTTTTGATTATTTACACTTAGTGTGTGAACAAGCTCTAGTGCTTGATGTATTTTTGTAAAAAGTGGAAAAGAAAGCCTAATTTTTTATGCACAACTATTAATAGCTCCTTGGGCTATTTACTAAATAAGAATTCACAAAATACTCATGTCGTGGAAGTGGAGCCACACGCATAAGGGGGGAGATTGCACCCAATCTTGTCTTGATAGTGATGTTGTTCTATTTCTCTTGTTTTATGCTATGCTATGCTCTTTCATATCAATTTGATTCAAGTCTATGCAGTAACCTTTGATGTATTTGTGAGTTTTGAATTTTTTCTTCAAGAAGTACAAAAGGTCCCATGACATGCATGGAGGCAATGCCAAAATAGTGAAAGATGCAAAGATGTCTATAGATAGTCAGGTTGTGGCACAACAAATGTCAATGAGTGGAGCAAAGGCTAGGCGATTTTTGCACATGTTGGGGAAAAACTCCAAAGCAAGATGGGAATCAGGGAAAGAGTTATGTAAGTGTACTACTAACTGTGACAAGGATGCAAATCTTTGTAATAAGCGTGCAAAGGTTTGGGCTTGTTTTGACAGGATGGTGTCGATCATGTTGTTAAGTATTACCAACGCTGAACAACAAAGCATATTCAAGACAATAGTCATCAAGTTTACTCAACTAGTCATTGACAGTTGGGGGGAAACATCAATCACCCATTACATGGTACATTTTTGTTATTATCAAGTTGTTACAATCTATATATATTTTTAATCACTCACACAATTTTTTGTTTCCCACTTATTGTTGGATCATATTGCTTGGAAAAGTATGGTTCCCTCAACATCTAGAGTGCCCAAGGGATGGAAAAGTCACATTATAGGGAAAAGGGAATTTGAACACTCATCATGGTGGAGGGGGGACATGAACAAATTACCTCATTAAAATGTTTGATTGGTTTTTCTGATACACATTGAGTAGAAGCTTATTGAAGGAGAAAGCAAAGGCATCTCAAATTGCAAAAGCAGTCCAACTCCGCATCATGAAGGAGACCAATATGGCTGAATGGATCCAAAGTAGTGGGCCAATACGCCTTGTTGCATGGCCTACTACAATGGTTAGAAAGGGAAAATTTTGGGTAAAATAACATTAGATTATAATGGACATTATTATTATTTTTTGGTTTCCCACTGAATTATCATTTTTTGAAACTTGACCTAATGTTCAAGTGCTTATAATAAGAATCTATGGCCTCATTTTTGTCATTTTACTTTCACTCTCCTCACTTTCTCACCCATGGCGCTCGAACTAAGAATACTACACGTAGAGTACCTCCTCATCTTGCCAATGCTACTACTAGTACTAGAAAGCATCCTCGTGATCCCGCTAGCAGGGAATCATCAACTGCCAATGAGCAAGAGCACGATCAAGGTCCTCCACCATGGGAAGGATAAAATATTCCACCTCCACGAGGGTAACGTGATGGGAAGACCCTCCCTACCAATATGGGTCCCCTTCCAACACAAGAGGAAGTCCAACAAGAAGGCGGAGGACAAGGAGGCTCTACAAGTAAGGGGAGTGTGCCACATAATTTATAACTACAAGACCCTCCACAAGAGTAGGTAGTAGAACCTCCACCACAACCTCACTATGGCCACACCAAGGGACTTGACTAGAAGAAGGCTCCTTATCCTTCAAGTCCTCACAACTTGAATGTGCCTCCATGTGCACCAAGGAGGAGGAGGAAAATATGGAGTCATGAAACTCCAAGAGATAATATGCTATTTTAAAAAATATATAGATCTCCTTATTCCCAAGGCACCTTTCACACGTCTTGTAAGAGAAATCCTATATAGTTACTCTCAAGATTATCATGTGCAAATCCTTGCCTTGGGAGCCTTACAAGAAGCTGCAGAAGCTTTTTTGGTGACTTTTTTAAGGATGCAAACCTCGGTGCTATATCCATGCCAAGAGGGTTACTATAATGAAGGATCTTAAATTAGCTAGACTTTTGCGTCGTCAAGACTTGTAATTAGTAGTGGTGCTATGTAAGAATTTATCTTTATCAGTAGAAAGCTCAAGTTTTTTTCTCTTGTCTCATTTTAAGATTGTATTATCATGGATTTTTATTTTGGGACACATTTTTTAATATATAAGTTTGAAATATATTTTCTTAATGTACCATGTGCAAAATTGAACTAGATTGCACCAATTTTCTCATAGCAAGTTATAAAACACATAAGTGTAATTTTTTGTAAATTCTTTTAGAGAGTTTATATATTTACAATTTTTTTTTCAATTGAATAGTAAAATTGAATTATGAATTTGTAACAATTTTTTTCAAAAAAAAGAGTTTTTCTTAATACATTTTTTCAAGTCCGTGTAGGCCTTCCAAGCCCTCCTCCAAGCCTTGGGGGAGGGAAATAGGAAGAGCCTAGATGGGGATCGAAGGCCCGAGGTCACCACGTGCTAGGCTTAGGTTCTTCTAGGCCCATCCAGCCCCCCTTCCACCCCCCCATTTACCCCCCCTCCCCCCTGTCCGAGATCTTGGTGGGGGGGAGGGCTTGGAATGCATAGATAGACTTGACAAAATGTTTTAGATTGTTTAATTTGTTTGGAATTGATTTACAAAACAATTGTAAAAATTCAGTAAATTATTATAAAATCAACTACGAAATTGAAATCGCTCCATTCAACTACAAATTCATAATAAGGTGAATGCACCAAGCTGACTTGGGGCAAGCTAGCTTGTACTTCTTTAAATTCCTCCTCGGCCACATAAACTTACTCAGTATCTTGTATTTGCCCTTGAACAAATTGGACATTCTCTAATACCATACCATCAATTGGTACAAGTTTCTCCGTCATGTATTGAGAGGTTTTGTTATCAAGTGGGCAATCTAGCCCGATGGCAAGGAGAGACAAGAACTCATCTTGCTTTACTTTAAAAAAAAATTTTTAAGTCCTGCAAGAAGCAAAATTCCTCTCCATCTACCATTACGGAGCTAAGCATACTTAGTGCTAACTCAAGCATATCTGGTGCTGTCCCTATCTCATCGGCCTTGTCCGTGGGTGCATCCACAGCTGTCATTACTCTCTCTGCATGACCCTTCTCCACTGGCCCGTGAGGTTATACCTTCAGCTTTTTCTGCCTCTTCGTGTTCTCAAAGAAGAACCAAGGCCAAAGCTTTCTCCACCACTTGATCAAGGAGCTTGGGCTTTGGATCACCTCCTTGCCCTTAACTAAATTGACTAGGGAAACATCATCAACCTCAACCTCATCATCAAACTCTTGTTCATTCAAAATGAGAATGAATGTTGAGATCCATGATAAAAAGTTGTTGCCGATGTTTTCCTTAACAAGGGAAACCATTTCTTGAGTGGAGAGCACCTTGAAGTGTCCATATTCTTGCATAGCTTGTTGGTACGTATGCAATCCCTTAGGATAGTTTGCATCAGTTCTTTTGGTGTAGCATAGAATCTTGCAAGGGACCCAAAGAGTGTTACTTCCAAGAATGATCATAGAAAAGGGGTTCATGTATATTTCCATGTACTCCAAGGTCTCCTTGTAGTCCTATTCGGCAAGGAGGATAGTTGCTTCGAAGGTCAATGGTGCGAGAGAAAATGTGAAATAGCTCTTACTGGCCCCAACCCACTCATTCCTCTCTAGGAATGCAAGCAATTTCTCATACCCCATGGAATGATCCATAGGATTACAATGAGAGTGCAAGCCAAGTCGTAGAGAGGAATGTATGCCAGCAAAGTGCGCGTGAGTGCTAGTGATACAAATGACAAAATTCTCAGGGGTTTCACCTAAAAATATGTAAGTATACAACATGCGTTCAAATGAAGGGGTTTTTTAATTCAAAATTTTAAGGTAAATTTAAAGAAATACATTCACAAAAGGGGTTTTTTTTATCGATTTTGAAAAAAAAACCGTAATTCTATAAAGAAAAAGGGGTCATTTTACTCATGAAAATTTTATAGGTAAGGGGTTTTTTAAATGCCCCTTGAAGGCACGTGATACATAGGGTTTCTTAGTAGTGCACCCCTTGAGACATAATTAAGGGAGGTTTCCCATTTATAGAAAAAAATTAGGGTTTGAAATGCTCAAAATACATTATTAAACGTGGTCATTTTAATTAAAATACTTAATCCAAGTATTATATTTAATCAAATGTATCCAAATAATAATTTGTACAAACTTATCCAAATTGGACTTATTTCGATCATTCAAGCTTGATCCAAACAGTCTGTGTGCCATTCATTACATATCAACCAAAAAGGAAAAAGTTGGATTACAATGAAAAACAATTACAAAACAATTACAATGACATTACTCAAATACACTCCTAATTGGCAATTCAACACCCCCGTCCCTCCAAGAATCATGAACCATGAAATACTTCTCCATACGTATCCTAATCTACACACACATATGAGAAAATATCATCAGAGCATGGATGGTTAAGAAAAATCAACTCCAAAATTAGTGAGGAAAAAGCTAATACCTTTTGACGTTCTATCTTGAAGCTTGCATATTATACTTTCTTAAATCCCATGATTAGTAGGTGTTCTCAAACTTCTACTAAGCTCCATTCTTTGCTAGCTTTGAAAAGGTCAATGGTGCCATTGGGTAGTTTGACCGGTAGTTCTACCGGTGAATGAACACCCTCACATGACGTCAATGGTATCCACTCTCCCTTTTTCTTCATCCATAGCTCATAAAAGGATCGAATGTATAAATTTGAGTGTGCTTTCAAGTATCGAAGTGTGATACTTGAAATCACAACTCTATAAGAATATACACCTCCCTTATGCACCCCTTCCACTTTATCCCATCCATTTCCAAATAAACCATTCATCTGCTCAGATTGCAATTTCTTGCAAATGAACATTGGTATACTAGCTTGTGGCAAGAGCTTACAAAACACGTTGTCGTGCCATGGCACGTCTATGGTGTGAAACTGTGCATGTGAGGCCATCAAATACACATCCAGATGCATGGGTTAAGTGCCGTGACGAGTCATTATATGATGCCATGTACATATGTTCATATTGTATATGAGGTTCAATAAGACAAGCTGAGGCTGAGCCAGATCTAGGAGTTTTTGTATATAAGTGTAGAGGGTGATGGTTCTGCTAAATGGTATCGATTGGGTCAAATCAGTGAATCTTATGGAATGCAAACATGAGGGTATGCCAATGCACAAAGGAATGTATTTATAAAGACATGGGAAAATACTTGAATGAACAATTGGGGATTCTATAAATCACATGGCCGATATGATGATTTATAAATTACGAAGGCATCAAAAGTAATGGAGATTCAATGGACATTGCAGTGTCGAGGAACTTATTGAATGCCGGGGAATGAAAATTAGATGAACTACCTTGCATTGAGCACCTTACCTTAATGCTAAGGTTAGGAGTATTACACTAAGGGGCACATTGCGTGGCATTAAAAAGGAAAACAATGGAAAGCATTAGAGTGTGGGTGGCAGCATACGTGGAGTAAAAAAAAGAAATGTATTTCTTTTTATTAGAATTTACTAGATAATGGGCAAAGAAGATTCGAGCGCAGCTTTTTAAATGGGAAAATTCCGGATGAATAGCTGCAAAAGGGTGGTGTAAGCACGATTTCCCCGCGGGAAAAAGAGGAAAAGACCGGAGGCAGACGGCGGCGAGAACCAGTGAGGAAAAAATCTGCAGAGAAGGAGAACTAGTGTCCAATCGACCAGTCTTTTTTATTTCAAGAATACATAAACTGTTTGTGCCTTGTAGGTGTTAGATTTGGAGGAAATCCTGAGTACTATAGAAGGAGATACTCTTCGTTTTTTCTCATGTCCTTCATTGAACAGTCGGCGACGTGCAGCTTGCGATTAGTGAAATGAATCAAGAAATTCCATGCACGTAAACCTTCAGTTAAGTGATTTTATTTATTTCCTTTAAAATTACTCTCACTCTATACGATTTGAGAGAATCGTATATCCCATATATCAAAAAGAATTTGGAAATGTATAGAAAGACTTTGGGAAAAAGCTAAAGGATTTTGAGCTCGGAGATTTTGTGAAAAATACATTGAAGTCAAGGGTAATTGGCTTTACTTTCTACTCAAATGAATTTTGGAAATTACGAGTATGTTAAAGCTATGCCGAATGCTATCTTTTGCTTGTGAGATGTTAGAATTTTAAGGCAGGTTTTCAGGTGAAAAAGAGCATCTTGACATAATGGTTTTGATGGCACTGGATGTAAAGGATGTAACTGGCCACATGTATATTGGAAAAATTTGAAGGCCTTGTTATGCCTACATGTGAATGGTTCAAAGGATTTCAAGAAAGAAGTCAGTGAGTAAAGGAACAAACACTTGGTATGCAATTTTGTGCAATCATCAGGATGAATTCAAGGATGTATTGAGGTGAATCGACACATGTACTTGTCATTGGAAATAGTGATGTTCAATACTCCTTGGGAAATTTTGTGCGTGAGTTTCCTTGCTAGATTTGACATTCACTCTCACAGCTAGAAGTCTCGTACTTTCCTGGCTGTACCGCACACTTCACGACATCTTTGGTGAACCCGACGTGAAACTGCTGGGGTGAGAGTGTGGTGAAATATACAGGGAAGCTATGGCTGAGAATTCTGAGGGTCAGGGGGTTCATTTTGACCCCGGAGTTATGCAAATGTTTCAGATGTTTACCATGTACATGCAACAACAACAAGCTGCTGAAAGAGGACAAATTTCTACGACCAAAGCATTACAATCAATTGTGAAAAAGATGGATCAATTTGATGGGAAGGACATTACAAAGTACCTGCGCAATTATATAAAGGAGATGGAGCTAAACAGGGTGACTGAGGAGGACATGGTTCGAAGTTTCGAGCTGGTATGTGTTCCTGAAATAAGAGAGCGCATAAAAGGATTGCAGACAGCACATGGTGGCAGAAATTGGGAAGAGTTCAAGCTTGCTTTAAAGGATGAATATTTTATGGAGGATTCTGAGCGAGTGACCAAACGAACTTTCTTGGAATGGGTCACAAAATCTAAAATGGGAATTTCTGCCACAGAATTGCTAAGAGAGTTTGAGAAGCGTTATGCCCAGTTGTCAAGGATAGAGCGTGCAACTTTGGACAGAGAAAAGACAGAGCTCTTCTTACAAGCAGCTGGGAAAGATCTCCAGGAGAAATTGGAAATCCTCCTTGAGGATAAGGATACAGAACAGGGATTAAAGAGTGATTGGAATGATGTTGAGGATGCAGTTACTATGCTAGCAAAGCGGCAGCGGAGGAGGGATAAAATGGTGATGGGCTCTGCAACCCCCATAACTGCTGTCACCCCTGAGAATCTATCCAAACCAGCTACTACAATTCCAAAGATAGATGGGCCGATGGATGAGCTTATCAAGGGTATGCGTGACTTAAAATTGAAGATGTCCAGGATTGAAGAAAAAGGTCTACCATTGGGGCAGGCTTCTATGCAAAGGCCTCAAAGCAAAGAAGGGTTTACATATAGATGCATATGGTGTGATGACCCAGAGCATGCAAAGAAGGATTGTGCTAGCTATAAAGAAGCTCTTAAAAATCAACTTGTGTTTTTCAAAGATGGGAAAATCCATCTTACAGAGACTGGTCTTCCATTGAGTACAAACTTTGGGAAAGGAGGGATGAAAAAGCTGGTAGAGGATATGGCTGCTAGTCATGCCATTTCTATGGTTGAGGCAGCAACCTATGGATTAAAGGTTGGTCAATTAAAGCAAGGATTTGAGAATGATGAGGATTATGAGAATGAGGATTTTTGGCCATCAACAATGGAATTAATTGCGTCAAAGAAAGTGTCAAAGCAAGCTTTGCATGAGGCAGGTGATTGTATACGTCTTGAGACTGGCTGGGAGGAGCCTGTGGATTCTTTATCCATTCATGCCTATATTGCCAAATGCCAAAATAATGAGGCACAGGTAGAGGAGAAGCGTAAAAGGGAAAATGAGGAAGGAGGGCCATCAAAAAGAGTTACACGTGGAAGTGAAAAGAAGGATCCTGGGCCATCACATATGCCTCCACAGCATAGCAGACCTCCACAGGATGTTTCAATGGAAGAAGTGCCAGCAAAAATGAAGGAGAAGGGTAAAGGGAAAAGTCCACTCTACAAGCTTCAATCTGATATTGCAGTTGCAACAGATCTCAAAAAGGTACTTGAAGAAAGGATTCTAAAGAGCAGGGTGGAATTCACACTAGGGGAAGTCTTGGGGATTGCAAAGAAAGAATTTCATGATGAGATAATTGATATTATACGAAGAAAAAGGTAGTCCATAATTGAATCTATTCCATCACAAGGGGAGGCAAGCACTTCCAAGACTCATGGAGTACAGGTACAGAAAAAGGAAGAGAGAGAAAATGTGGTGGAATGTAATCACTCTGCTGATGGGGCACGACAAGTGCGCTTTGTGGAAGAGGATGATGAAAAAGAAGTTCTTACAAAGAGTCATTACTCTAGGAGCCATTGGGCAAGAGCAACCACTGAAACCCTTGTCAAGATAGGTGATTTGGAAGAGCCATATGTCGCTCTAATTGATCATGGGTCTGAAATAAATCTTATGGCTAAAAATCTCTATAACAAATGTAAGTGGCCAATGGATGTGGATCATGGATGGATGATTAAAGCAGCTAATAACTCATCTGGAGAGCTTTATGCAGCATGTCCAAATGTAAGGGTAACTATAGGGGATGTGAAGGATGATCAGAATTTCTTTGTTCAAGAGATGTCATCGTATCCCCTTATCCTTGGACAACCCCACATTACAGCTGTAAGGATGGAAACAAAGGTTTTGGATGATGGTTCAGCATATGCAAGAATAAGGAGTAAAGATGGCAAAAAAGCTATTCAGTTTTTGACAGTTTGCATTAACCATGAAAGGAATCGTGAGTCTCTTCGGGCACAGTCACTCCCAAAGATAAACAGAGAGTTCATGAATTACAGGGAGATGAGGGATTTTGGCCAGGTGCCATTGTAAAGCGGGATTCCAATGGTACAAGGGGAAATGAGTTCTCGCAGGACTCAATCAATGTAAATAGCTTTTCAGCAAATTTTCAGGGATTCTCCAGCTATGGGTCACTGGTTTTTGTAAAAAGCAAGGATTTGAAGCATGGCATGCGAAAACATATACAAAATGAACAAAAAAGTTTTGAGCAGTGTGGTCTTTTGGGGAAGAATGAGTTTATTTCAGGGGTGCTTGATGAGGTGTCATTTGTAGATACTATGGATGTGCTTTTTGATATGGGAAGAGCATGCTTACAGGGTGGAAATGAAATGATAAAGGTGTCATCTGTGGAGATGTATGATATAATCCAGGAATTTGAGGGGGTGGAATGTAAAAACATGAATTGTGAGATGGATGCTCATGTTGATACAAAGTACAAAACGGTTGCAAAGAAGGTGAAACCAGTTGCCTTGCCCTTGCCACCAGGAAGCAAAAAGAAGATCGATGAAGCTTCTATGCAGCCAAATCTTAGAGATCCGAAGAAAATTGGGCATAAATTTACTCAAGAAACTCTAAAAGAGCTGAAGATTGGTGAGAAGGATTTTCTGGTGCCAGTTGAAAGGGAATGCTTTGAGGAGATGCTTGTAAAACATGGGAAAGCCTTTGCTTTTCAGCCGCATGAGATAGGCTGTGTTGATCCAAGTGTAACAGCACCAATGGTGATCTTTACTGTTCCACATGTACCCTGGAACCTGCGGCCAATTCCAGTACCAAAGGCTCTCTTGCCAAAGTTGATGGAATTACTAAAGGAAAAGATCAGGATGGGAATCTTGGAGCCTTCATGTGCCCCATATTCCAACAGATGGTTTACTGTACCAAAGAAAAATGGGACATTGCGCTTTATTCAAGACATGCAACCTGTAAACAAAGTCACAATCAGGAATGTGGGAGCAGGTCCAATTGTGGATGAGTTTGCAGAAGCATTTGCAGGGAAAGCTATATACTCTATGGGTGATCTGTATTCGGGATATGATCAGTTCCAGCTGGATATACAAAGCAGGGACTTGACCACAATGAGAACTCCTTTGGGATTAGTAAGGATGTGTACCTTACCACAGGGAGCCACCAACTCAGTGGCACATATGATGAATGGAATGAATAAAGTCTTACGAGACTTCATACCACAAAAAACTATGCCATTTTTGGATGATGTGCCAATAAAGGGCTGTGATGAGAAAGACAAAGATGAGGATTTGGATTCAAAAGGGTGCCGCAAGTTTGTGGCAAATCATATAAAGGATTGTGACATGATTCTATCCAGGCTTGAAGAAGTGAATCTTACTTTATCTGGGCTGAAATCAGTGTTTGGAGTTGGTGAAGTGCTAATAGTGGGACATCTTTGTAGTACTAGTGGACGCCGTCCTTGTCCAGCCAAGATAGATGCAATACAAAGAATGAAGGAAACATGCATTAATGTTACAGAGCTGGGGAGATTTCTTGGAGCATGTGTCTTTTATGTTATTTGGATCCCACATTATGCACATGTAGCAGATCCTCTTTATCAACTTTTGAGGAAAAATCAAAAATTTTTGTGGAGTGCAGTACATATTAAAGCTATGCGAAAGCTGAAATATTTGCTCCAATCATCACCCATTTTGAGAAAGGCAGATTATGACTGTGGCAGGCCTGTGATTGTTACAGTTGATACTAGTCCTACTGGGATAGGATGGGCAGTAGGGCAAGATGATGAGGATAATCATAGGTATGTAATTAGATTTGGAGCAAAGGTGTTAAGCTTTCGACAACGAAAGTATCCACAGATCAAGAGAGAGTTATGGGGGATAGTCACTGCTCTAAAATGTGAAAAAGAATATCTTATTGGGGCATCTGTACTTGTGGAAACTGATTGCTTGCCACTTCTTGGGATGATAGCAAGTTGTACCACTCCAGATATTGCTATGCTTAGGTGGATTGCTTATATCAAGTCACTAAATCCTGAGTTTGAGCATATTGCGGGAAAAGATAATCCAGTTGCAGATATGCTATCAAGAGCCAGGTATGAAGATGAGAAAGAAATGATTAGTGACATTGATGATGTGGGTACAAAATTCTATACTACAGCATATGCAAAAGGGGATCATATTTGCCTATCAAATGCACTTGAGTCTTTTATTGAGGAAATATATGAAGGGGATTGGTTGCTTATTGGTCAATATTTGAGTACTCTGACAAGGCAAGAAAATTGGTCTGACTCAGAATTTAAGAGAATCCGCAGAAAAGCATATGGTTATTTCCTAAAGGATGGGTATCTCTGGAAGCATCCTAAGCAGAGGAATGCTATGCCACAGAGAGTCATATGTGATAAAGAGACTCAAGGAAAGCTTGTGAAAGAATTCCATGAGAGTCTCTGGGCTGGGCATAGAAGTGTGTGGGCCACCTTTACCAAAATAAAGGAAAAATATTGGTGGAGAGGAATGTACAAGGATATTTCCCAATATGTGGAAACATGCATAGTATGCCAAATGTACTCAAATGTGCGGCATCGTGATGGCTTGCAACCAACCTACCCACCTGCCATGCACTACAAATGGGTAGTGGATCTAGTTACAATGCCTTTGGGAATTTGGCAGATGCGGTATATAGCACTTGCAAGAGAAGATTTGACAAATCAGGTAGAAGGGCGTGCTCTTAGAACAAAGAGTACGGAAACAGTATGCAAATTTCTCTTGGAAGATGTGATCTGCCGATATGGTTGTGTTGGGAAAATAACAGCTGATAGGGGTGAGCTAGATGTTGAAGAAGCAAGGGAATTCTTCTCTAGAATTGGTATCAAACTGTCCCTAACATGTGCTTACAATCCTGAGGGCAATGGGAAAAGTGAGCGAGGACATCCTCCAATCATTAAAGCTTTGGCTAAGGCATGCAGAGAAAGGATGAGAGAGTGGCCAAAGCTGCTACCATATGCCTTGTGGGCTGACCGTACAACTCATAGCTCAGTGACAGGATACATGCCTGCAGAATTAATGTATGGTCAGAAGCCAGTGATGCCAGTTGAAGAAGTAATTCTAACTTGGAATGTATTGCCCTGGGTGGAAGGATTGAGCAGAGATGACCTCCTTGCATTGCGAATAAGACAGTTGGAGAGGAGGCCTGAAGATATAGAGCTTGCTAAAGCTCGCTTGAAAGATGCAAGGTTGAAAAATAAAGAAAGATTTGATAGTAGACACAGACTCCGGCCAAAACCTATTGAAGAAGGTGATTGGGTTCTAATGTATGACAGTAGCCTTGACAACCAATTCACTGTTCAAAGAAAATTTGCAAAAAGATGGTTTGGCCCTTACATTGTCAAGTATGTGCATGGAAATGCCACGTATACTCTGTGTGAGCTTGATGGAACAGAAGTAAAGAATCTTGTGGCTAGCAAAAGAATCAAGATATTTAAAAGAAGGTATGATAGTGATCCTTTTGATTCACAAGAGACTCAAGATGAGAGGCTTGATAGTGGTAGTATGGATATGATAGAAGAGGAAGAGAATGATCTTCCAGGAAGTGCAGAAGATGAAGACGACATCCAGTTATATGTGGACCTTGATGATGATTTGGCACATACCAGAGGATGTGCAGGTTTAGAGGGGGTGGATGTCGTGCCATGGCACGTCTATGGTGTGAAACTGTGCATGTGAGGCCATCAAATACACATCCAGATGCATGGGTTAAGTGCCGTGACGAGTCATTATATGATGCCATGTACATATGTTCATATTGTATATGAGGTTCAATAAGACAAGCTGAGGCTGAGCCAGATCTAGGAGTTTTTGTATATGAGTGTAGAGGGTGATGGTTCTGCTAAATGGTATCGATTGGGTCAAATCAGTGAATCTTATGGAATGCAAACATGAGGGTATGCCAATGCACAAAGGAATGTATTTATAAAGACATGGGAAAATACTTGAATGAACAATTGGGGATTCTATAAATCACATGGCCGATATGATGATTTATAAATTACGAAGGCATCAAAAGTAATGGAGATTCAATGGACATTGCAGTGTCGAGGAACTTATTGAATGCCAGGGAATGAAAATTAGATGAACTACCTTGCATTGAGCACCTTACCTTAATGCTAAGGTTAGGAGTATTACACTAAGGGGCACATTGCGTGGCATTAAAAAGGAAAACAATGGAAAGCATTAGAGTGTGGGTGGCAGCATACGTGGAGTAAAAAAAAGAAATGTATTTCTTTTTATTAGAATTTACTAGATAATGGGCAAAGAAGATTCGAGCGCAGCTTTTTAAATGGGAAAATTCCGGATGAATAGCTGCAAAAGGGTGGTGTAAGCACGATTTCCCCGCGAGAAAAAGAGGAAAAGACCGGAGGCAGACGGCGGCGAGAACCAGTGAGGAAAAAATCTGCAGAGAAGGAGAACCAGTGTCCAATCGACCAGTCTTTTTTATTTCAAGAATACATAAACTGTTTGTGCCTTGTAGGTGTTAGATTTGGAGGAAATCCTGAGTACTATAGAAGGAGATACTCTTCGTTTTTTCTCATGTCCTTCATCGAACAGTCGGCGACGTGCAACTTGCGATTAGTGAAATGAATCAAGAAATTCCATGCACGTAAACCTTCAGTTAAGTGATTTTATTTATTTCCTTTAAAATTACTCTCACTCTATACGATTTGAGAGAATCGTATATCCCATATATCAAAAAGAATTTGGAAATGTATAGAAAGACTTTGGGAAAAAGCTAAAGGATTTTGAGCTCGGAGATTTTGTGAAAAATACATTGAAGTCGAGGGTAATTGGCTTTACTTTCTACTCAAATGAATTTTGGAAATTACGAGTATGTTAAAGCTATGCCGAATGCTATCTTTTGCTTGTGAGATGTTAGAATTTTAAAGCAGGTTTTCAGGTGAAAAAGAGCATCTTGACATAATGGTTTTGATGGCACTGGATGTAAAGGATGTAACTGGCCACATGTATATTGGAAAAATTTGAAGGCCTTGTTATGCCTACATGTGAATGGTTCAAAGGATTTCAAGAAAGAAGTCAGTGAGTAAACCACTGCCACCATGCCTTCATTTCGAGTTTTCTTGAAATCTAGCAATATTCTCTTCCAATGATGTTCCAAAACACCACAAGCTTTGACTCTGTGTGGCCCTCTTGAGCTTGGGGTTGTAAGTATACCCAATCATTAACCCTAAATCTCTCTCCAACCCACATACCTTGCTCATTCCTAGAGTTGTTAAGAACATACTCAGAGATGGAATCACTAGGTCTCCTATTTGATGTTTCCATGGATGAGAACTTTCTACAAGAGGATAAAGTGACTTAAGTGGGATTAGAGGAGGAATAGGGAGGTTAGAAGGCTGTTAGATGATTAGACAAGATCTTAGAGAGCCATTAAACCTTGTAGCAAGATTTACAAGTGGTTTGAAAGGGATTAAAGAGGTTATAGAAAGAATAGTAGAGATATGGAAGCTTGCAAGTGGGTTAGAAACTTGCTGCAAAATTAAGGAGAGATTAAAGACACACAAGAGGATTGGAGAGAGATTACAAGCTTACAACAAAGATTAGAAAGATATTAGAAGGCTACATGCAAGATTAGAGGGATTATAGAGGTTATAACAAGATTAGAAGAGATATGGAAGCTTACATGAGGGTTAGAAACTTGCTGCAAGATTAAGGCAAGATTAAAGACACAAGAGGATTGGAGATAGATTACAAGCTTATAGTAGATATTAGAAAGAGATTAGAAGGTTACAGGCAAGATTAGAATTAGAGATCTCTAGGACTAATGGTTTACATGTGTAATTAGTTTAAGAGCATAGAAAGGGGATAGGAAGCTTGGAGAATCCTTTTTTCACTATAGAATAATATAGAAGTTGTTTTTGGGGGTAAAATCACATGGAAACAAAAAAATAATAATTTTTAGGGTTACTTTTTGGCCAAGCAAATCTGGTGGGATCCAAGGGAGATGAAGTGACACTAGTGGGGCTACTAGAAAAAAAAGGTGACGTGATTGGGGTTACTAGGGGAACAAGACTAAAGTATATCAATAAATCCCTTACTTCAGGTCCTAAAGCTAGTGGGGATAGAATGTGCACTCCCCCCCTCCCATTGGTCTAAACTTGATTAACATTTCATTAAAATTAATCCTAAAGGTCCCTTTTTGTAGTCCATATTTTCCCTAATGTTTCCTCGATGCCACTCACAACCACACTCTTTCTAAATCGAATGCATGTTCCTCTATCTATCCATGGTCGCACCCTTCTCGACTAACAAACATCCATTCCTCAACAAGAGAATATTGTTTTTGGATTTATTTTCACGATTGTACCTGTTTAATTAAGAAAATGAATGGTATCAAGCTCCACTTAAGCCACGACCATACTCACACAGACGAACATCTGTTCCTCTAAGAACAAACGGCCATTGCCTAGCTTCTAAAAGGGAAAAGATCTTCGTGTTTGAGAGTGATTTTGTACCTTCAATCAACACATTCATGCACCTACACTAAAGGAAATTGGTGCAAAACAACCCATTATTTGGTGATACTACTGAATGCTCCTACGTGTAATTGCTTACTAGATCTGACCCTTCGATCAACACCATGTAGATCTTAAGTATATTGGTCTTTGATAGAACCAGTGAAAGTGAAGAGCCCCTAAGCATGGGATAAACCACCCTTGACTTAGAGGTAGGAGGATTGGTTATTTAGTGTATGTAATTCATTGTTTTAAGAGCAAGCCCTAGGATCCCCTGCACATTTATAGAGGAGTCTTACCTCAAGACTAAGAAACTTTATCCTAGGAAACATGCAATTAGAAGAGACTCACCCTCAAGAAATAAGCATGGACAACCAACCTAAGAGAACTACCACGCCCATTATAGATCTGAGACCAGAGGTGGGATATGGCATATATAACCTAATTTAAATTGATCTAATAGTCTAGGGGGATATACTACCATGTGTCAGCAGATTCATTTCATGAACTAAGATTAGTGCCAAGCCTAGCTCAAGAACTACCTCACCAAGGCCCTGAAACCTCATACCAAGGGGAGAGAGTTCACCTACACCATCCCAACCACAACACATGACACCCATGTATAGTAACTACCCACCTCAAGGGGTGTATCCCAAATACTATAAGGATCCCTATGGAGTTCACATTGGCCCACCAAATGAGGCACGATGCACAGATGGGATATTACCCTCCAAGATTTATTTTCCCACCTACTGTACCTCCACCTGCACTAGCTTCGATTGCTCCTAAAATTTTGAGATTCGCCATGGAAATAGGGAGGGAGTAGCTGCAGGGATGGTACCAGCAGTACGACATCCCTCTGAGGAGCGGGTGAATCAAGCGAGAGCATGTTTGGGTTAGCAATTAGCACCGAGTGGGGATTTTCAAGTCTCTTGGTGCTTAATAGGCCATGGAAAATCTTGTTCTTCCCCATATCACCGTACTCAAACATGCTCCGATGGGGACAAAACTTTGCAAGCATGCGGGGGGGACTCACCCTCATTTGCTTGTTGCAACGTTTGGTCCCCATTGGAAGCATGTTTGGGTTACCAATTAGCGACCGGTGCAGATTTTTCAAGTCTCTTGGTGCTTAAGAGGCCATGGGAAATCCCGCTCTTCCCCATACCATCGTACCCCGAGTCATCACTGGCTACCAAACGACGAGGTGAATGGTCCTGTAGGTATTGCCTAGTCTATAGAAACTGGAAGGCCAAATTCTAGATCATTGGAAGAGTAAAACATAGAATAAGTGAGAGTGGATCTGGCTATAATTGGATTTGAATCTTTGTAAATTTTTTAAATTAAGTCGCTTGTTTTCTAGTATTGTTGTATCATTGTTTTAAGTTAAGTGGTTAATTAGGCCAAATATGGACTCTCATTTTTTTCCCTTAAGGAATAACACACCTCCTCTCTCTAGAAAAATGAGCTCAGTGAAATTTTACAAATTAAATTAAATTTGGCAGAGATTGCACATTTGGAATCTACTCTTCGAGACCTTTCTAATGATATATAGTATGCTATATATCATTGGAAAGTTCTTGAAGAGTAGATTTCAAATGTCCAAACTCCGCTCATTTCTAAGTAGATTTGTAAAAAAATCACCATGAGTCCATTTTTTCTAGAGAGATTAGGTGAGGAAATCATTAAGGAGCAGAAATGAGAGTCCATGTTTTGCCTAATGGTTTAGTTGAACATCGTGTAATATCCCTAATTAATGAACTCATCTATCTTTATCACACAATGTGGTAGGATTAATTAGAAAATAAAAAATGACAAGTGAGTTGGATGGAAAGTGGGAGGATGGAACACCCTAATGGTGCCATCCTATGGACGGGTGGACCCGATTAGTCAGGTAACTTTCCACCAAAATTAATCGATTGCACTATGCTAGCAAGTAAATCCCTGGGCAATTCTAGTCTAGACGGGTGGACCCGATTAGTTGGGTAACTTTCCACCAAAATTAATCGATTGCACTACACTAGCAAGTAAGTCCCTGGTGGGCAATTCTACTCTAGAGGACTAGGTCAGACCATGCCTCGCGTAGATGAGGGAAAATGCATTTTTTCTAGGAACCACTAATAGAGGTTACCCAAGATAGGTTGAACACTCTATAGGAGATTTGATTTTAATAATCATTTAGGAGACCACACTCCCCCTATGGGATAGAGCTAGGTCTTACCTAGTAGTTTTATCCTTGTATCTATACACGGTGGAGGTGTCGAGGAGTAGGAATTTTTTTTGACTTAGTAGACTATCTTAAGGATTCCCCTTTTAGGTTGGGGGACCTTAAACATTAAATATAATTTTAGGAAAAATGACAAGTGCACATGAATTTTAAAAAATCCTACTACAATTTGGAGTGAAAGAATTGGGTTGAAAAGGTCACCTAAGTGGGATGATTATTACGTATAAAAGATGAATGCCGATTGTATGTGAAATGAAGGGATCTTAACCAAGTAAAGATATGAAAATGGATCTAAACCATATCCATAAGAAACCATGTGCTAACCTACACATGAAATAAAGTACCAAATACTAAGAAGACGAGATGTCTATTATATCAAATCATTCAGAAGATATCAAAAAGGGTACAATAGTCCTATGGCTAGTGCCTTTTATAGTCCCAACGTCCACATGCCCTAACACCACATGTGTAAATGTCCCTAATCCCCATGTGCTGCCTAGGCCCATTCTCCATGTGCATGTGCATCCTAAGATCCCTTTATTACAAGCCATACACAAAAAAATACATACATAAGGCTATATACAAGAGCCAAAAGCCATATCCAAAACTCATGTCAATGTCATCGTCTCAACAAGGGCCCTCTAGGATCAAATGGAGAGGAATGTAGTGCAACGCAGATGTTAAAACTAACAATGCATCTTCTAGGATCGAATGTTAAACCAAGGAGTCGCCTGATCATTGCCATAGAACTCATGCCTACTAGATTAAAAGGGCAAGTTGTATCACCCCAAGTCACGAGCATGCATGGTGGTGGGGTAGACAGCCACCTTGATTGAATATGTAGTAAAACTAACCCATTGTTGTTTGAAAGGTGGTCAACAAGGATGCCTAAATTGAATAAAAATCCACAAGATATGCCACCAAGATTATGGTCTAGATATCCACCAAGGTAAAAGACTACTGTGTCATGATGGTGTGCTACGTCAATAATCACAAGGTAGAAGACTAATGTGTCATGATGGCATGCTACATCAATAGTCACAAGTTATATGACTAATAATGTGTCATGATGGCGTTCTGTGCCAATAAGCACAAGGCTCTCAAGATGATCTCTTGTATGACTAACAAATGAATGCTCAATTAACTGAATACACATCAATGCATAAGTATACACATCAACGCCTCATAATATTGTTAGAACTTGAGGATCCAAGATCCCATGGAGATGGTGATGTTGAGAGTCAGTTAATCCTAATGTGATTAGTGCTAAGTTGATCCAAGTTGGGTGATACCTAAGTACAATCGTAATGATGAATGACTAAAATAACTAAGCTTTAGACTCAAGTACAATTAGGTTACAAGATTAAGACTTGTATTCATAAAGAGGCTTAAGAGCTTGCTTGATTCCTTTTCTTGAGAGTGACCCCTTTATATGAGGGAATTATAACAAGCCTTTGATAGCTCATGTGGGATAACTTTGACTAGGTGACTTGGCACTCTAGCATCACTCATTTCAACACCTCCCCTTGATGCTAGATTGGGTTCATTTTTAGGCTTTCACTCTTCTTCTCTCTCCCCTTATGCTCGGCTACTTTGGTCCTTGTGCTACTTTGGAACTATAGCTACTTTGGATATTATTTTAGCTTGTGTTTATCATATGGCCTCAAGGGTTTATTACATTACACTTTTTGTAGAGACAAGAGGGGTGAAGAATACAATGATTCTTTCTCTAGAAGCTGTTGGAGAACCTTTGACCTTGATGTAGTTTTTCTTCTTCATTTTGTGATAGGGATCTTATATAGGTGACCATTTTTTCCATAGAAGTTACAAACAAGATTTGGCTTATCTTTATTGTGAAATTCATTCTTTGTGTGACCAAATTTTCCACAATGATAGTATCTTGAAACTTAAAGCATTAATTGATTTTTCCTTTGAAATCTCCCACCCTTGGCACAGAGTTCTTGCTCACTTGAATGTGATTTGAATGGTTATTTATCCTTGAAATTTTATTCATGCTCAATCAAATATGATCCTATGTCTTGAATCTTAGTGTTGGGAACATTTTTAAGTGTACAAACAAGTGATTCATATGGTTCTTTGTCAACCCTCTTCAACAACACAACAATAGATTCCTCTTCTTTAATAACTTTGTTCAAGGAACTAAGTCATTGCTTGGTACCTTTGAACTTACTAACGTGTTGCTCCATGGTCTCGATGTCCTTCTTCTTGAGTTTGTGAAACTACATGAGAAGGTTGATCTTAAGCTCTTTGAGTTGGTGCCAAAAATCTTGTTCAGCTCTCCTACCATGCCAATTTGACATCCTTGATGCCAGCAATGTGCCTAATCACAACATCAACAACATTCTGAGCAATACGAACCAAATTCTTTGTTGATTTGAAGTGGCTCAACCTCCACCAATTAGTTGCCAGATCCCGTTATGCATAAGCAAGTACGTGGTCTTGTTTTTCCATGTAAAAAATCCATGACCATTAAATTTTGAGATAATTTCTGATGAGAAGGGGGTCTTACCTTGACCCTTGATTTTACTATCTATCCCTTTTACAAGTGGAAGTGCAATGATGAATTCATTGATGAATTTGCATACAGGCCGGACTGGTTTTTTGATCCTAGAAGCCACACCAATGGATGAAATATGCTTAAATTTCATTTGCGAGCAGGGTATATCATTACGTATCCACAGGGTATATCATTTGCAAGCAGGGTATATCATTACGTATCCACAGCTAGAAGGGCTTTGGTAGATTGCAAGTGACAAGGCGAAATGGTTGAAATAAAAATACGGTGTTGTAGGGCAAAAATCATGACCTAGAGACCATTTTCATTGAGTCTACCTAGTGGGATTGGACGCCTTAAGAAGGAAGTGGCTAAGAGGGATTGACTAATGATAAAGAGGATGAGGAGAATATGACTTTACAATCTCAGCCTCTCTATTGGTTTGAAGGTACAATTGGGGTTGAGTGTAATGGTGGCTAATGAGCTCAGATCAATGAAATGTGAGTTGAGGAAGATGAATGGTAAGCTATAGGGAGCAAGAGTAGCTCGATACTATGTTAGAACTTGAGGATCCAAGCTCCCATGGAGATGGAGATGGTGAGAGTTCATTAATCCTAATGTGATTAGTCCTAAGTTGTGAGCTAAGATGGAGGATACTTAAGTACAATCATAATGATGAATATTAGAGACTGGCCCATTCCTAAAAATTTCCATGATGTGAGGTCACTCTCTGGCTTTTATAGGAAATTCGTGTGAAACTTTTCCCTCATTGCCTTACCTTTAACTTTATTACTCAAAAAACAAACTATTTTATGTTGGGGAGACGACCAAAAAAATTCTTGATCATCTTAAATAGCTTTTAACTCACGCCCTAGTCTTATAGCTACTTAATTTTTCTAGACCCTTTTTCATAGTTATTATCACTGACACTAGTGGATCCAATATAGGAGTTATTTTAATTCAAGATGAAACTAGGAGATATTTTAATGCAAGATGACCATTGCTTGGCATTTGAGAGAGTAGAAAGTTAAAACCCCCTAAGCTTCATTACAGTACCTATGATAAGGAACTTTTGGCCATAGTACATCCTCTTTGCATTTGGAAACACTCCTTCATGGGTTCATAATTCTTGATAAATACTGACCCAATAGAGCATTAGATACCTTATTAGTTATCCCTTAATCTTCAACCTTGTCATATCAAATGGGCCTCATTAATTCAAAGCTTTCACCCTATGATTCAGTATCAACTAGATTGTTCTAATGTTGCCTTGAGTCATAGCAACACTCCCCAATGAAAACATAAATCCACTAGTAGATCTCCTGTCTGAAATGTTGCCTGCCCAATCTGCATCTGTATACCCAGATAGCTCCAATGATACACCTACTACATAAAACAATGCATAATCAATAGTTTCTCTCAAGTATGGAAGTGTGCATCACACACTGTCAAGATGTGGTTTGCGCGGAACTTGCATAAACTAGCTCTCTAAGCCAACAGTGTAGCTCAAATATGGCCAGTTGATCGTGCCATAGATTAGACTCCCCATAGTTTTCTTGTACATAGTGAGAACCTCCAACACATAACCTGCATCCGCACTAGCTTTCCATTTTGATCTAATGACACCGATATCGGCTTACAATCAGCCATCCAATACTTGGACAACATGTCCAATGCATAATGTCTCTATGACAGAGACAAATATCCTCAGGTGTGCGAATGACCTCAATTTCCAAAAATAGCACAAATCTCCAAAATCCTTCATCTCAAACTTCCTTTTGAGAAGACTTTTCACATGCTCAATCTCTTCCAAGTCACCTACAACAATAAGATCATCTACATAAATGGTGATGATCACAATACCCTTGTCACTCTTACGCACATACAAAGAGTGATCTGCATCTGCCATATGAAAAACCAATAGTGACGAGATACTCAGCAATCTTGTCATGCCATGCTCGTGGACCTTGCTTCAACCCATGCAAGGCCTTACGAAGCTTACATACATACTCTGAGTTAAATGCATCCTCAAAACCTAGTGGTTGATCCATATACACCTCTTCTTGCAAGTCACCATGCAAGAACACATTTTTTACATGCATCTGATGTAAAAACCAGCCTTTAGCTGCCACCGCAATCACAACTCTCACAGTTGCCATCTTTGCAAACTGGGGCAAATGTCTCCTCATAATCAATCCCATGTGTCTGCGCATATCCTTTGGCTATACGAATCTAGCCTTGTACCTGCTTATGCTACCATCACTGTTATGTTTCACCTTATACACCCACTTACTGCCAATAGCTTTCTTACCTTTAGGCAATGGTACCAAATCCCAAGTCTCATTTCCATACAATGCATCCATCTCCTCATCCATAGTTTTCTCCCAACACACAATATGCAATACATCCAAAAACTTTCAAGTGAGACAAATTAAGTTTCCTCCCAGTAAACCTCTCCTCTGGCGTTACATCATGTATGGCTGCAGTAGGAGTCCTGTTCATAATAAACTACTGTACATAGACATACCCTCAACCCAATAGCTATGTGGCATATTCTTCTCTGCTATCAATGCTCGTGCTATCTCTGCAATGTGCTTGTTTTTTTGCTAAGCAACCCCATTTTGCTGTGCAAAGTGTATCTACATATAAATTATCCCTAATTTCCTTTCTTTCGCAAAGAATTCAGAAGTATTCTCCCCCTCCATCTGACCTTAGGCACTTCACATGCTTTCCTGTCTATTTTTCAGCCATAACTCTGAAATTCTAAAAATGATTGAACACTTCACTCTTCTCCTTCCATAAAGTACATCCACACTTTTCTCATGTGGTCATCAATGAATGTTATGTCATGTGAAAATACATGTTTTGTTAGCTTTCCAAATGGACATGCTTCACAAACTTTCTGCATACCTTCAACTTTAAACTTAGGCATCCCTGTCACAATTTGTTTAGTCTGCATAGACTTCATTCTTTGCACATTTACATGCCCAATTCTCTTATGCCAAATGTCTGTATCTGCAACAACTCCTAAACAATTTGTAAACATTGCAACACTCACTTCAAGTATATTCAAATTTAATGTGAACATTTTGCCCACTCTGTTGCCTTTGCAACCAACCTACACTTATCTTTGAAGTCTTCTACTTAGCAGCCACCATCAGGGTTAAACCGATCCTGCAAACCCTTCTCGATCATTTGGCCAATAGAAACTACATTCTTTGTAATATTTAGAACATGAAGTACATCTGCAAGGTACTTCATGTTACCATCCTGCATAGACAATGGCACATCTCCAACATGGGCAATCGGATGAGCAATGTCATCTCCTGTTTCAACAAAACCTGGTCTTTCACAAGACTCTTCATTTCCTTGATACACTCACCAACCATGACTTGTGATGTGGTTCGAAGCACTTGAACCAACATACCATACATTATCTTTATATGCTACTACATCATTTCCAGACACAACATTAACTACATGTTGCATAACAAACAACCTCTCATTATTTCTACTAGAGGATGCAGAGTTGTTTTGTTGCACTTTTTCGTTTCACATGTCATACTGTTGCTTATAGCAATCTCCGTGCACATGCCCAGTCTTACCAAAATAAAAATAGCCTCGTGTATCATTATGCTGCATTTGCCAATTACCCATGACCTCGTTGACTCCCCCTGCCACTAAACTGGACTCTTCCACCTGTATGTTGTTGTTGTGAATCCTAGGACTGTTGTTGCTGCTGACCATAATTTTGATTACTTGTTCAGCCAACACCTTGGCCACGTCCATGACCTATACCTTGGCCTCTACCTGCACTTATGTTGTAGAAGGCTTGTTGCTCTGAACTGTTTCTGTTTTGTGAAGACTGTTGATCTTCACCCAAGTTCTTCTCTTCAATGATCAGCATTGATACCAAATCTGTTAAGTTGGTAATGTTCTCTCGAGTCTGAATAGACATCTTGAACGCTTTGTATTGTGACCCAAGACCACACAGACACCCTTCCACGTTATCATCATCATCAACAGAAATACCAATTGATGCAAGGGATTCCACAATGCCCTTGACCTTCAAAGCATAATCATTCATATACATATTCTTCTTTTCCACACTCTGAAGATCATTCTTCAAAACTGAATTTTTCATGCCTTGGTGTTGGTTTCATACAGCTTCACCAATGTGTCCCATGCCTCCTTAGTGACTTGGCATCCTGTATATGCCCAATCATAGTGTCTCGTATGCTGATAGAAAGCCAATACATGACTTTCTTTACTTCTTGATTCCAATCCTTGAACTCTTTTATATCTGCACAGCTGGATTAATCTCTGGTATCTCTAGTGCCTCTTCATGTTCACCTTTAATGTAGTCCCAATAACCTTTTCCCACCATAAGGAAATTTGTCAATCTAAACCTCCAAGCATGGAAGTTGTTCTTGTCAAGCTTCTCTATAACAATCTGGTTTATTCCATCATTTGTCATCTTTACTGTAACACAAATTTACCAACAACAACACTCTTGCTTGACCTACACAAACTGTTGTTTTCTCTATAGCGGTACTCTACTGCACCCAAACTGTCACAACCAGTGATCTTACTTTGCATACATACACCCAATGGCAACTTTGAGACCTCTTTATAGTACACACAGTGTGTGCACAACCAATCTCCCTTCGTACGATTCCAAAAACACAGTTCTGCAGAGAATAGAAACTTACTCGCACCGTAGTGCTTTGTGAACACCTGTGAACAGAAAACGGAGGTCTAGACGCACTCGAAACGCGTTTTTGGCCTGAAAAATATTTAACAATAGGATAATATAGCTGCCTTGTAGCTTTTCTCATGCAAAGAAAGCTCCTCAATCCGAGTTCGTTTGCCCTACTGCCTCCCGAAGAGCTCCCGACAAGGGTGTAGTAGCCAACACAAAGGGGGAAGAGTAGATAAAGCTCGTATCACTTCATGTGCTTATCTTGCTTGCTGCTCAGCCCTTAGCATGAACCAAGCTCTGATACCATGAAAAGATGCAAGGGAGAAGAGAGCTTGAGCTCTTGCAAGCACACATAGACTCACACAAACCCTAGAAGAGAACACACAAGGTGAGAGGCTAAAAATTCTTCTTCTTCTTCACACAACAAAAGAGGTCTACAAGAAGATAAAGTGACTAACACACATATAATGGAGTATATACAAGCTTTCCATAATGTGAACATGCTAAGAGGAGTGGGTAGATGTGGATTAGTTGGTGTAGTCCAGCTGTAGAATCTCTGGCGAAGATATGAATGTCAAACGATCATGCAGGCACCTCGTGAGTGTCAGATCATGTTGAGCTTGACATTACAACATTGTAAAGGAAACTTCTATTGGCTTAGCATGAAAAAAGATGTAGCAAATTGAGGCATCTTCTTGAGTTCATGATCTACTAAGGACATTTGCATTTCAACCGGGGTTGCATGTTATAAAAATGAAAATTATTGAGCAGGTATTTTTGTGATGTATTTCATTCCTCATGGATATTTATTTTTTATCATTTGTTGCATTGTAAATTAATTCAAGGTAGTGGCTCTACCACCACGTTGGGAAGATAGTCACTCGAGATAACATTTAGCATGTGTTGGGCAAGGCTAGTGCGGGCGACTCCATAAGGCTTACACGTGTGGTGGGCAAGGCTAGTGCGGGTGACTCCATAAGGCTTACACGTGTGCACATTTTTTGTCACATTATATTTATGTAGTAGATTTATGAGTGTTTTTATTTTGGATTTATGGCCATTTTTACTTTGTAGCCAAATGGTGGTTACACACATTTGTTCATTTTGTTCATATGGTTTATTTATCCTTAGTAGGTTCATGGATCAATTTATTTAAAGGTATAGCAAGGTTCATGCATAACAGCTTAGACTTTTCTATTTTCAAGAGCAAGGCCCAAAGTAGAGTGTAAAAACTATTTTTGGCTCACAAGTAATGCAACATCCCAGAGTACTGGTACTATTTATTATCGCTACTTGATTAAGTTTAAAAATCACTTTATTAAGGAAGCACATCAGATCCTAGAATCATCTTTGTGTTTGCCTATTGTGCCCTGATTACTACTTATTATTCACAAAATCGCCTTGATTCTAGTTTAAAGTGTATAGACTAATCGGTTGTGGTAGTACACTATGTATATAGAATCGTCCACCACTGAGACAGTGTACTCTTATCGTCTCGTTGATTGTGTGGCAGCGCAGGATCGAGTCCATTGTGTGCACACTTTGCCGATTGAAGCAATATGTGTTGTGGAAAGAAGATTTGCCGATTGAAGCAACATGTGTTGTAGGAAGAAGACTCACCGATTGAGGCATCTTCTTGAGTTCATGATCGTCAAAAACTGAGGACATTTGCATTTCAACCCCGAGGCATGTTATGACAATGGAAATTATTGAAAAGGTATTTTCGTGATGTGTTTCATTCCTCGTGGATATTTTTTTTGATCATTTGTTGCATGGTTTATTGAATTAATGATGCAAGGGACTCGCTGTACCATGTGGGGCAAATAGTCTCTAGATATAATATTCAGTATGTGTTTCTGATAGGCAGATCAGTGGTGGCAGGGCTAGTATGGGTGACTCGATAAAGCATGCACATGTGTGTACATTTTTAACAACATTATATCTTTATAGAAGATTTATGACTGTTATTATTTTGGATTTATGGTCATTATTATTTTTCAAACAAATGGCGGCTACACACATTTTGGATTTATGACTAATATTATTTCGGATTTATGGCCATTATTATTTTGTAGCCAAATGGCAACTACGCACATTTGTCCATATGGTTTATTTATCCGTAGTAAGTTCATGGACCAATTTATTTAAAGGTATAGCAAGGTTCATGCATAAAAGCTTAGACTTTTCTATTTTTAAGAACAAGCCAAAAGTAGAGCATAAAAAATATTTTTGGCTCACAAGTAATGCAACAACCCATAGAGGTACTATTTATTATCCATACTTGATTAAGTTTAAAAATCACTTTATTAAGGAAGCACAACGGCTCCTAGAATCATCATTGTGTTTGCCTATTGTACCATGATTACTACTTATTATTCATAATCACCTTGATTCTAGTTTCAAGTGTAGATACTCACAGATTGTGGTAGTACACTATGTATATAGACTTGTCGACTAAGGTAGTGTACAGATATCCACTCCTATGTGCAGACTCGCCAATTATGGCAGCACATGATTAGATATATTTTGTACAAACTCTCTGATTGAAGCAATACTTATTGTGGAAAGGAGACTTGCCAATTGAAACAAGATGTGTTGTGGGGGAAGAAGACTCACCGATTGAGGCATCTTCTTGAGGTGATGATTATCAGCTAAGGGCATTTGCATTTCAACCCTGAGGCATGTTATGACACAATGAAAATCATTGAAAAGGTATTTTTGTGATGTGTTTCATTCCTCATGGATATTTTTTGATCATTTGCTGCATGGTTAGTGAAAATAAATGCAAGAGATTCACCGTACCATGTTGGGAAGATAGTCACTAGATATAATATTCAGTATGTGTTTTTGATAGGCAAATCAATGGTGGCAAGGCTAATGCGGGTGACTCGATAAGGCATACAATGTGTGCACATTTTTTACAACAATATATCTTTGTAGAAGATTTATGACTGTTATTATTTTAGACTTATGGTCGCTATTATTTGGTAGACAAATGGCGGCTACACACATTTTGGATTTATGACTGTAATTATTTCATATTTATGGCCGTTATTATTTTGTAGCTAAATGGCGGCTATGCACATTTGTTCATATGGTTTATTTATCCATTAGGTTCATGGACCAATTTATTTAAAGGCATAGCAAGGTTCATGCATAAAAGCTTAGACTTTTCTATTTCTAATAGCAAGCCCAAAGTAGAGTATAAAAAATATTTTTGGCTCACAACAAGTAATGCAACAACCCATACATGTACTATTTATTATCGTTAGTTGATTGAGTTTAAAAATCACTTTATTAAGGAAGCACAACGGCTCCTAGAGTCATTATCGTGTCTCCCTATTGTACCATGATTACTACTTATTATTCACAATCACCTTGATTCTAGTTTCAAGTGTAGATACTCACCGATTGTGGTGGTACACTATGTATATAGACTCATCGACTGAGGCAATGTACAGATATCCACTCCTATGTGCAGACTCGCCAATTGTGGGAGCACACAATGAGGTATATTGTGTACATAGACTCACTGATTAAAGCAATACTTGTTGTGGACAGTATAGTTGCCCCGTAGCTTTCCTCCCGTGAGAAAGCTCATCAATCAGAGTTCGTTTACTAGTGCCTCCCGAAGAGCTCCTGACGAGGGTCTCCTGACAAGGGTGTAGTAGCCAACACAAAGGACAGCAGGTGAAGCTCTTACCCTCTTACTTCTTCATGTGCTTTGGATCTTGCTTGCTGTTCAACCCTTAGCATGAACCAAGCTCTGATACCATGAAAAGATGCAGGGGAGAAGAGAGATTGAGCTCTTGCAAGCACACACACACTAACACAAACCCTAGAAGAGAACACACAAGGTGAGAGGAAAATTATTCTTCTTCTTCACACAACAAAAGAGGTCTACAAGAAGATAAGTGACTAATATACATAATAGAGTATATACAAGCGGTCCATAATGTGAACACGCTAAGAGGAGTGGGTAGATGTGGATTAATTGGTGTAGGACCCAGTTGTAGAATCTTTGGCAAAGATATGTCGGTGCTAGCTACCAAACCCGCGAGTGACATAGATGCCGAAGGGTCATGCAAGCACCTCTGAGTGTCAGCTCATGTTGAGATTGACATCTCAACATTGTAAAGGAAACTTCTATTGGCCTAGCATGAAAAAGGATGTAGCAAGGTTTGTTTCCACTTATATGGTTTGTCAACGTGTTAAATATCATCATGGAAAACCATATGGTCTTTTAATGCCCTTGCTAATTCCAAATATTCCATGGGAAGAAATTTTCAATGGATTTCATTACAAGATTGCCTACTACTTCGTCACATAATGATGTGATCTAGACCATAGTAGACAAATTTAGCAATCAAGAATATTTTGTTCCATGTAAGAAAACATTGGCTGCTCCACTGCAAAGTTTCTTATTAAAACTATTTTCACTCATCATGTTTTTCTAGACTCATACCATATCATTGTTTTTGGTAGAGACTCCCGCTTTTGCAGTTATTTTGGGATAACTTGCATATTTTGGAATTTTCTTATAACAATACCGCTCATTCTACCGCAAGGAAAGTCCCCTTTGAAATCATCTATGGTAAAAATTTACATATCCTAGCCTCTAGGATTAGAACATAGGTTCCAAGTGTGCTGATAATCTTGCTCGCAACCGTACCCAAATCTTAGTCAAATCCACTCAATCTATTCAAAAAACTCAAGGAAGCAAGTTAACAAAAAGGAAAAAACCTATGCAATTTCAACAAAATTATGTTTGATTATAAATTCAAAAATGCATATTTAAGCGCATTAAAAGCACCCCAAACTTAAACTTTCTCCATGATTTTCTTGGCCATTTAAGATTCTTGAGAAAATTAATGATAGTGTCTTCTGATTAGAAATTTCCTCTCATTACATATATATAACTCTTTTCATATCAGTTTACTATGCCCATTTAAGGGAACTCTTCTAGTTTACCCTGTTATAGATGACTTGCCCCTTTTATAAGAAGACTCCAAAATCTTAGTCCCCGAATCGGTCATCAGCAGTCATCGACCATGCCCCAAGCCACAACCCAACTCGTACTATTTATTATCCACTACTTGATTAAGTTTTAAAATCACTCTATTGAGGAACCACAACAGCTCCTCGAATCATCGATGTGCCTGCCTATTGTGCCCTAATTACTACTTATTATTCAGAGTTGCCTTGATTCTGGTTTCAAGTGTATAGGCTCACCGATTATGATAGTAAACTATGAATATAGACTCATCGACTGAGGTAGTGTACATATATCCATTCCTATGCATACACTCGCTGATTGTGATAGCACATGATTAGGTTGGAGATATTTTTATACTATGGTTTTGAACAAGCAATTAGAGAGAGAGAGAGAGAAAGAGATGGAAAAGAGAGTGAGCTACAGAGAGAAATATAGAGAGAGAAAATACGTGTTAGAGAGAGAAAGAGAGTTAGACATAGTAAGAAAACGAGTAAATGTTAGAAAGAGAGTGTCTTATAGAGAGTTAGCCAGTTCCAGATAAAATACAGAGAGTAAGAGAGATTGAGAGTTTAAGAGATGGAGCTAGAGAGAGAGAGTGAGTGAAGTAGAGAGAGTGTGTGTGAGAGTGAGGTAGAGAGAGAGATAGAGAGAGAGTCAGGTAGAGAGAGAAATACATAGAGTTATAGAGAGAGAGAGTTAGAGAGGGTTCCATAGAGAGAGAGAGAGAGTTAGACACAGAGAGTGTTATAGAGAGAGTTGGCTTGCGAGAGAGAGAGAGAGAGAGAGAGAGAGAGAGAGAGAGTTAGATACTGAGTTAGAAAAAGGTAAAGAGAGTGATTTAGAGATAGTTAGCGCGAGATAAATAGATAGAGAGAGAGAGAGAGAGAGTTTGAGAGAGAGTTAGAGAGAGATTTGGCTAGTTTGAGAGAAATACAAAGAGTTAGAGACAACGAGATATTGAGAGAGTTAGAGAGAGATGGAGGGAGAGAGAGAGTGATTGAGTGAGAATGACGTAGAAACTAAGTTAGAGAGAGAGTGCGTTAGAGTTATAGAAAGGTAGAGAGAGAGTTGGCGAGTTCAATAGAAATAGAGAGTAAGAGAGATTGAGAGAGTTAGAGAGTAAGACAGGAAGAGAGAATTAAAGAGAGAGTTAGAGAGAGAGATAGTGGATATTAGAGAAATAAGGAGGTAAAGAGAGTGAGATGGAGACAGAGGGAGAGGGAGAGAGTGTTAGAGAGGGAGAAAGAGAGATAGAGAGAGGGTTAGTGAGAGATAGCTAAAGAGGGAATTGGCTAATTCAAGAGAAATAGAGATCGTTAAAGATAATAAGAGAGATAGAGAGAGTTATAGAGCGAGAAAGTTAGAAGAGAGAGAGTAAGCGAGGGAGTTAAGAGAGAGTGAGTGTGTGTGAGAGAGAGAGAGAGTATGTGTGTGGTAGAGAGTGTGTGTCAAAGAGTTGGACAATTCAAGAGAAATACAAAGAGAGAGAGAGAGAGAGAGAGAGAGAGAGAGAGAGAGAGAGAGATTGAGTGAGAGAAAGTTAAAGACATATAGAGAAAGTTAGAAAGAGAGTGAGTGAGAGTGAGGTAGAAGAGAGAGTTCGAGAGAGGGAGGATAGAGAGAGAGTGTGTAAGAGAGAGTTGTCTAGTTGGAGACAAATAGAAAGAGTAAGAGAGATTGAGAGAGTTAGAGAGAGAAAGAGAGAGAGAGAGAGAGAGAGAGAGAGAGAGAGAGAGAGAGAGAGATAGTTAGAAAGAGATTGAGTGAGACTAAGGTAGAGAGAGAATGAGTTAGAGAGAGTTAGAGAGTGAATTAGGTAAAAGGTAAAGAGACTGAGAGAGAGTGAGTGTTCAAGAGAAGAGAGAGAGAGAGTTAGAGACGGAGTTTTCCATTTTGAGAGGAATAGAGAGAGTTAGAGTGAGAGAGAGAGAGAGAGAGTTAGAGAAATGTAAAAAAATGGAGTTAGAGAGAGAGTTGACTAGTTGGAGAAATAGAGAGAGTAAGGGGGAGAGAGAGAGAGAGAGAGAGAGAGAGAGAGAGAGAGAGAGAGAGAGAGAGTTGGCTCATTCAAGAGAAATAGAGAGAATTAGAAAGAGTAAGGTAGAGTTAGAGAGAGAGAGTAAGGTAGAGTTAGAGAGAGAGAGAGAGAGAGAGAAAGAGAGTTAAAGATATAATGAGTGAGAATGGGGTAGAAAGAGAGTTTGTGATGGAAAACAACAAACCTCGAGAAGCATGCCGAACAGAAAGTATAAGTGCGAGAGAGAAAACACTAGATTGGGTAGAAACTACCCCCCCAAGTGTGTGCCAAAAAGCATCCGCACTTGGGTATTTATACTTTCGTTATTTCTCAAAATAGGTCACAAGGCTAATTTTTCCCGAGCTTGCTCTACAAGCTTTCTTTTACAAAATTTGGGTAATAAAATATCGAAAAGTATATCCAAAAATATCACTTTCGTGATAGTCCTCCGGTTGAGAAGACAACTGTCCTTGGTTGTAAATATCAACGCACACGGGTGATTAAACACATTAATCATTCCCACGTGTAAGCAATGATCGCATAGGCATCCCTATATCCTCGGTTGTAAATATCAGTGCACACGGGTGATTAAACACATTAATCATTCCCATGTGTAAACAATGATGGCATAGGCATCCCTATTTGGTCAAAGAGGTTATGACTAGCATTTCCTCTTGCCAATGCACATAGCTTATTAACACAGAGTTAATCCTGACAAAATTATGCTAATGCACATAACTAGTTAACACATAGTTAACCCTAGTTTAAACTAAAATATGTCAGTGCGCACACAGTCGATTAACACACAATTAATCTTGAAAAAATTATACCAACGCACACAACTAGGTAATGCACAATTAATCTTGGTTTAAACTAAAATATGTTAGCGCACACAACCAATTAACATGAAGTTAATCCTGACAAAATTATACTAGTTCACATAGCTGGTTAACGCATAGTTAACCGTGGTTTAAGCCAAAATTGGCATGGTTTGTTGTTTTTGCGAGGTAAACTCAGAGGTCGGAACATGGCTCAAAGGCTGATCAGGCATGGCAGAGAGGTTCTCATCGACATGGAATATGATAGACTATTAAATGAGTAACACCCAAATCCAATCGAATAAATCTAGGGTTCACTTTGTTTCTACAAAATAAATTGCAACAGTAAGATCAAGATGAAAGTAAGTTAGTTCATTCATGAATTAAGAACTTGGAATATAAATTTTATTTTCCCAAGGTACTGGCAAAATAAATTAAGACTAGAAAAACATACATAAATCTATATATTATTTGTTAGCTTAGTGTCAAACTAGATGATGAAAACAAATAACATGTGCATTTAAAACTTTTTTTTAAAAAATGGCTACTAAAATAAACTTAAATAACAAATATTTAAAAAAACCTGACAACATGAAATTCTAACAATGGATGTATGGTCTCGAAGCAAGTTCTGACAGAGCGTAGCTAGGCTCTGATACCACTGTGATGAAAAATAGCAAATCTCAAGAAGTGTGCCAAACACAAAAGAGAAAACACCAGATTGGGTACAAATTGCCCCCCCAAGCATGTGTGTCGATGCTTTGACTTGTGGTGTACTTTGGCATTGCTTGTTTGCGCTGGGCTCTTTTGCTTCATCCCACCACTTTTTTATCAACTTTAAACACAGGACCATTGATCCTATGCTGGGCCGTCTGAGTGCCCCAAATACACACCTTTGTCTAATGATGGATGTACAGCCTCACAGGTTTTGAAAGAGCATAGATAAGCTCTGATACCATTGTGACAGAAAAGAAGCATGCCAAATATAAGTACAAGTGGGAGAGGGAAAACACCAGATTGGGTACAAATTGCACCCCCAAGTCAAAAGCATCCCCATTTAGTATTTGTAGTTTATTTATTTCTAAGAATAGGTAACAAGGCTGTTTTTGCTTGAGCTTGCTCTACAAGCTTTCTTTTACAAAAATTGAGTAATAAAATATCCGAAATTATATTTGAAAATCTTACACCCATGATGGAGTTAGAGAGAGAGAGCCAATGAGAGTGAGGTAGAGAGAGAGTTATAAATATTTAGAGCAATAGTTAAAAAGAGAGTGTTAGAGAGAGCTAGAGAGTGAGTTAGATAAAAAGCAAAAAGACAGAGAGAGTGTGAGAGAGAGTTAGAGAGAAAGAGAGAGAGAGAGAGAGAGAGTGTTGGAGAGAAAGAGAGTTTTCTAGTTTGAGAGAAATAGAGAGTAAGAGAGATTGAGAGAGTTAAGGAGAGAAAGCGAGTTAGAAAGAGAGAATTAGAGAGAGAGTGACTGTTAAAGAGAGAGAGTGTTTGTGAGAGAGTGTTTAAAAGAGAGTTAGAGAGAGATTTGGCCTATTCGCCAGAAATAGAGAGACTAAGAGTGAGGTAGAGAGAGTTACAAAGAGTTTTAGAGAGAGTTAAAGATAGAGTGAAGGAGGTAGAGAGAAAATTAGAGAGAGTGAGTGAGCGTAAGGTAGAGAGAGACTTAAAGAGAATTAAAAAGTGAGCATTAGAGAAAGTTAGAGAGTGAGTTAGATAAAATTCAAAGAGAGTGAGTGAGTGAGAGAGAGAGTGTGTGTGTTACTGAGGAAGGGAGAGACAAAGAGAGTCTAGAGAGATTTGGCCAGTTCGAGTGAAAGAGAGAGACTAAGAGAGATTGAGAGTCTAGGTAAAGGGACATAGAGAGCTAGAAAGAGAGAATTAGAGAAAAAGAGTGAGTGTTAGAGAGAGAGAGAGTGTTGGAGAGAGAGGCATGTGAGAAAGAGTGTTTTAGAGAGAGTTGGCTAGTTTGAGATAAATAAAGAGTGTTGAAGAGAGAGTGGGTGAGAGTGAGGTACAAAGAGAGTTATAGAGTTAGGGACAAAGAGAATTAGATAGAGGTTGAGAGAGTTTTGACAGTGATATAGAGAAAGGTAAAGAGAGTGAGTTAGAGAGAGAATTAGAGAGATAGAGTTAGAGAAAGAGAGAGTGAGTTTCAGAGAGAATTAGAGAGAGACAGCTAGTGTTAAAGAGAAAGAGAGAGGTAGAGAGGTAAATAGAGTGAGTTAGAGAGAGAGAAAGGGTTAGACAGAGAGAGAGAAGTTAGAGAAAGAGAGAGAATTGGTCACTTTGAGAGAAATAGAGAGAGTTAAAGAGAGACAAAGAGAGGTAAAGAGAGAGAGAGAGAGAGTTGGCCAGTTTGAGAGAAGTAGAGAGAGTTAGAGAGAGAGAGAGAGAGAGTGATTTGAAGAGAGAGAGAGAGAGTTAGAAAGAGAGTGAATGAGACTAAGGTAGAGAGAGTTAGAAAGTAAGTTAGATAAAAGGTAAAGAGAGTGAGTTAGAGAGAGTTAAAGAGAGTAAGAGAGATTGAGAGAGTAAGAGAGAGAGAGAGAGAGAGAGAGAGAGAGAGGGAGAGAGTTAAAGAAATGTAAAACGATTGAGTTAGAGAGAGACTAAGTTAAAGCAGTGTAAACTCTCTAGTAAAGTGTTTGCACATGTCAGGTTGAGCAACAATCTACTTCATTAGCCCTTATTAGAGTCATAGAGGGAGTTAGAGAAAGATAAATAGACTGAGTTAGAGAGTGAGTGTTAGAGAGAGAGAGTGTTATAGAGAGAGAGAGAGAGTTGGGAAGTTTGAGAAATAGAGAGTTAGATAGAGTAAGAGAGATAAAAAGAGTTAAAGAGAGAGAGAGAGATTTAGAGAGAGTTAGAGAGTGAGTGAGTGTTAGAGAGAGCAATAGAGAGAGTGTGTGTTAGAGAGATCTAGAAAGAGAGTGGGCGAGTTTGAGAGAGAGAGAGAGAGTTAGAGAGAGAGATAGAGAGAGAGAGAGAGAGAGAGTAAAAAAGAGAGGCACATAGAGAGAGTGTGTGTGAGAGAGAGTTGGCCAGCTCAAGAGAGAAATAGAGAGCTAGAGAGAGTAAGAAAGCTTAAGAGAAAGAGTGAAAGAGAGAGGGAGAGTTTAAAGAGAGAGATAGAAAGTGAGAGTCGGGTAGAGAGAGAGAATTAGAAACAAAGTCAGTGAGAGTGAGTTTGAAAGAGAGTTACAAAGATGAGAGAGAGAGAATTAGTTAGATAAAAGTAGAGACAGAGGTAGAGAGAATTAGAAAGAGAGAGGTCGTGTGTGTGTGTGTGTGTGTGTGAGAGAGAGAGAGAGAGAGAGAGAGAGAGAGAGAATGAGTGGGAGAGAGAGTTGGCTAGTTCAAGAGAGAAATAGAGAGGGCTAGAGAGAGTAAGAGAGCTTGAGAGAGAGTTAAAGAGAGAGAGAGGAGAGTTATAAAGAGAGAGAGAGTTAAAGAGAGAGAGAGGAGAGTTATAAAGAGGGAGAGAGAGAGAGAGAGAGAGAGAGAGAGAGAGAGAGAGAGAGGCTTTAAGAGAGACTTAGCTGAGAGAGAGAGTTAATAAGAGAGTGTTAGAGTTAAAGATATTGAGTGAGTGTTAGAGAGAGAAAGAGAAAGGCAAAGAGAGAAAGTTAGAGAGAGTTAGCGAGCTCAAGAGAAATAGAAAGAGTAAGAGAGATTGAGGGAGTTAGAGAAAGAGAGAATTAGAGAGAATTAAAGAGAGTGAGTGAGTGTTAGAGAGAGAGAATGCATGTGTTAGAGAGAGTTGACCACTTGAAGAAAAATAGAGACAATGAGAGAGAGAGAGAGAGAGAGAGAGAGAGAGAGAGAGAGTTGGAGAGAGAATTGTCCACGTCGAGAGAAATAGAGATAGTTAGAGAGAGTGAGAGAGAGAGAGAGACCACGAGTCACACACCCAAGTTTCACCAAGGATGACATCATATGCAAGGAAATCTAGGGTTGCATGGAATTCCAATTCCACAATTTGACCGATTGTTTGAGTAGCATAGCTAAATCAACCTAGAACTTCAATGGTTTCTCCATTGGCACCTTTTGTAAGAGAATTTTCTTTAGGGATGATTTTAGGTTTAGCCCAATGATATCCAAGTATCTATTGTCACAAGGTTATGGCTTACTCAAGGGCTAATTAATGTGTGTCTGGGCACTATATTTCCCACATGGAAATCTAACCATACCATGATAGAATCCTCAAGCAGAACCATGCATGTTTCAATGTTTGTTTTATCTTCAGCTTCCGTTTTGGTTTCATATTCCCATTCCTCTTCTTCTTGGTTCTTAGTTTTTTCAAGAGTGTCCAATGTGTACACAACGGTACCATGGGTCCACTAACCACTTGAATTGAGGTCTGTTGTTGGAAACTTGCGAATTCTTACATGCATATTCTATGTAGCTCTTGAGATCTTGGTACCACTTAAAGGGGCAAGGGCTAAAGCTATTCTAGCCTCACCACCATGAGAGAAGAGCACTCCTCCGAATGAGGATTTGAGAGACTGCTTAAATTTTGTAACAGGGGTATTTGAGCATAAAAAGAGCCCTATAAGGATCCCTAATTTTAAGGAATTAAGACAAATTTTATTGAGGATTAAGAAGACAAAGCTCATAAATGACGCCTACCTTTGGGCTTAAAAGTAGGGAATCTCTCTAAATCTTAAACTAGGATTCTCTTTCTAGCTATTAAAACCCCCTACTAAGATCACTGATACCCGCACTTTCATTCTTATTTACTCCATTTTAATAGTCATATTTGAAATTCACCCCACATTCCGTTTATTTCAATCATTACTATTATTAACCACGTTTCCTACCAACTTCTACAATAAGATTCTCTCTTTCTCTCTCTCTCTCTCTCTCTCTCTCTCTCTCTCTCTCTCTCACTCTCTCCCTTTTTTCCAAGCTCTCTTCTCCTATTGCGAATACAAGAAGACAGCTGTAAGATTCCTCCCTCCAGCTTTTGAGGTGTAAAGGTGTAAGAACCTTTGCTTATGTTCTTGTAATTATTCCCCTCTCTGAAATAGAAGAAAGATCTTGTTTTACCCTATTTTGGCCTAGAGAGAGAAAATATCTAGAGAGAGGTAATCCAAAATTGAGATATCTTTGGATATGAAAATCCTCCTTGTGTCTAAAATGGTTTCCCCTGAAATAGAAGTTCAAAATGAACTTTCCAATGTGCATTAGGAATCAATTAAAAATGATATAAGGACCTTAGCCTAAGGGTCTAGATTTTCACAAATTTTTGGATTATGGTCCAATTAAGGTTCCTATGGACCAATAGGATTAATCCAAGTGTTGGGATGAGATAAATCCAAAGAATATAAGAAAATACCCAAAAATGAGTAAATGTTCACATAAGATGAAGAGTTGACTGAGTACAAGGCTTATTAGTTGAAAATTAAGAGATATTACTAAAAAAAAGAGATATTTTGGAGAAATGATGCATTTTTGATATCTTGGTAAGGAGGGGGAGATTCTTGAGGTAGGCTCCTAATTCACACATGTGGATGAGTTTTTAATTCAAAAAAAATTGTGATATTTTTTTCTCTTCTCTCTCCTAGATCAAACTGGATCAAAATGGGAGCTAAACTGGTCCAAATCTTATCCAAATTCAGCCAAACTGAAGCTCGAAAATTTTAGAACTTAGTTGGAATCAGTTAGTTGCCTCCCTTATCTATAAATAGACCCTCATTATTTTGTATTCTCATTTTGTGAACTATACCATGCCAGTATTACATTAAAATAATGATATTTTCTATTATCCCTTAAAAATCCTCTACTTTTGGAGAACTTGGAGCTTCTCTCTCTCTTCAACAACTCTTGGAGCTTTCTTCTCAACATACTAAACCAATTGATTGGTTGGGGGCTTCCTTCTAAGATAAAGAAGCAAGCCAAACCTAAGGGTAAGAAGAAATTCATGGTTTTTGATTATATTCTCAATGATTTCTCTTCTCAACCCCTCTTAAGCTTGAGAAGTTTCTATTTAGTTGTTTTTAATGCAAATAAATCTTTCTCTAAGAGTTTTAATGATGATTAATCATAAAAAAGTTAATCTTTATGCTTAATTAGAATGCTTTTTATGTATACCTCTCTCTCCCAAAAGAATAGTCATTCCTATGACTAATTCTTAAGCAAATGAATTCTTCTCATTGATAAATTCTTAATTCAAAATCAATCTCTAAGCTTGTTAAGCTAGAGGTTAAGAAAATGGCTTTTGATGCTTTTATGCTAGTTAAATTATGGTAAACTTATGATTTAATTCCATAAATTGGATTTAAGTCTAAGGATAGTTATTCTATCATAATTGTATTACAAAGTCTTATTCTTTTGAAAAATATTAAAAATTATCAGTAATAGCAGCGAAGCTATGGTAAAATTTTAAGAAATTAATACATAACTCATTTTTATGCATAATGCTAAAAGAAGACATCCTACCATATTCTAGGATTGGACATCCTATGCTAAAAGAATGATTTTCATCAAATTCATGGAAAACTAAATTTTTTGGCATTTTTATTTTTATGCAAAAAGAGGAATTCCCATGATAATGGAGATCCATGTAATTAAATGGAAAAGAGAAATTTTGGTATATTAAAATAATGAATATTTTTATTTAAAGAGAAATTTTAGATAAATTTATTTTATGCATGAGAAAATTTAAATGATAAAAGAAGAATTTTCATGATAATTGGAATTCAATCATTTCAATGAAAAAAGTGGAATTCTTGGCATATTTGAAATAATGAATATTTTTATTTAATATAAAGAGAAATTTTAGATAAATTTATTTTATGCATGAGAAAATTTATAAATTTATTTTAGGATAAAAGAGGAATTCCAATGACATTTGGAATTCAATCAATTAAATGCAAAAGAGGAATTCCAATGATATTTGAGATCTAAGAAATTAAATGGAAAAAGAGGAATTTTTAGCATAATTCAAAATATGAGTATTTATCAAAAGTGCAATTTTGAGCATTATTAATTTTATTGGAAAATATGGGTAGAATTGATTTTTGTAAATCCCATGAATCTTTCACTCAAAAGAAGAATATTGAATATAATTCACTTAAGAAACTTGAGAAAGAATACGAAAATATCCATCGAGAAAAAGTACCTTTAACTAGGCCAAGCAATTGGCAGAAATTTAGAAAAAGTCCCATCATTGGTATCGAAGTAGAAAAAGCTACTAAATGTGATAAGATGTGAATGGATGTGATAAGATGTGAGTGTGATAAGATGTGAGTGGATGTGATAAGATGTGATAAGATATCAGTGTGATGTAAATGGATGTGGATGTGAAGAGATGTGGATGGATGTGATAAGATGTGAATGGATGTGATAAGATATGAGTAAATGTGATAAGATGCGAGTGGATGTGATAAGATGTCAATGTGATATAAATGGATGTGGATGGGATGTGATGTGATGTAAATGGATTTGGATGTGAATGTGATGAGATGAGATTGAGATATGATGATATGTGAAAGAATGTGATGTGATACAAATAGATGTGAATGGATGAGATGTGATGTGAATGGATGCGATGTGATGTGAATCGGGATAGATGTGAATGAATGAGATGTGATGTGATGTGAAAATCGAGATAGATGTGAATGGATGAGATGTGAGGTGAATGGATGTGATGTGATGTGAAATGGATGTGCAAGATGATCCGACTCCAAGGCAACCTCACCCAAAGCATCCGCTAGGGCTGTTACTACCTCTAGATCCTTGTCGCCAATATCATCGCTGCTGCCAACCTACTTGAACTCTATGCCTGGAGGAGTATGGATAACTTTCTGCGTTTGCGTCTGCATGGCCTCAACCCCCAGTCCCTTCCCAACCTCTCCCCCAACGTGAATAACCCCAACCAGCCTCCTAGCGATGATGATGAGCTCAGAGGAGTCAAAAACTAAAGCTACTTAAACTGTAAAGAATCAGAGGAGTCACGAGGCATCAACTCACTGATGTCTCTAAGCTACTATCCATTGATAGAAGGAACTTTTATATGTCAAAATCTCATCTGGAACTTGTAAATGACAACTCCATGTTGTCTTTCTCTACATGTCATAAGAAACAACCAAGAAGCCGCATACTTGATGAGGTAAAGGATCTGGTGGTCACTTTTTGGACAGCTGAGAACGTGTGTCCCCTAACAAAAAGAACATATGTCGAAAAAGAATTTGTCGAAGAACTACATCGAGCACCCAATTCATCTACTAGATGTATCATAGGTATGTCTATTGTATAATACTAGTGAAAGTTAGAAACTTTCTCACTAGCTAAATAGTTATGGCACCCAAATATAGATATATGCCTAATAACTGTATACATATTAGTTGTTTAATAACTGTGCATCTAATATTTACCTAATAGCTTTCTCATAGTTGTATATATATGAAGCCTATCTAATAGGTAACTAGCTATGCTAATTAATAGATAGATAGTAGCTACTTAATAGTTAGAGTGTGTAGCTAACCAAGACTTGATAGGTCCGTGATCTTGGTTTTGGCTGAGGCAAGTTCGGCGAAGGGTGACATTCTTGGCTTCTTCGATGCTGCTGATGGCGAGCTAGATATCAGCGTGAGTGTACTCGTTCTTCTGCCTCCCCAAGTGGCCGGCCTCTTTCAGCCTTGTAGTTCCTTGATCTGGGCATGCAGGTCGTCCTTGTCCTGCTTGTGTCGTTGGTGCTGCTCTTTGTAGGACATCTTCATGGCAGTCATCCGATCATGCAGCTCATCATAATTCTTTTGGAGGACCGTTGCATAATCCTTCAAGAGATCCATGTCCGAATATTCTTTACACGTGGTCCCCCGGGGTAGGGTACCATGGCCACCTGCAGATTCTCCATGTCGATCGGTGCATCCGGGCTTGATCTTGGATCGGCTTCTTGCCTAAGATATTGACATCGAGCAAGCTCTTGCTCCAGCTCTTCCATTTTGGCTAGGAGGCCATCATGGGTGGCAGAGGTTGAGGCTTGCGGGGGTGGAGGTTGGGTCGGAGCAGTAGGGGCACGGAGAACGACGGGGTGGAGAGGGGCAAGCGTTCGGCTTAGTGCGCCAGATTGCGTGTCGCCTTCATCATCCATGTTGGCGTCACCTTTCGGTCAAATGGCTAGTTACTTGCATTGGCCGGTGAGGATTAGGCGGAGCTCATCCATGAGTTGGTCCCATGAGCTCATCTTGTAGATCATCGGAGAGGTTAATGTGAGGACGCGGGTGTCGATCTGGATGGGTTGGTATGGGACTTGAGCCGGGCATCGAGGAAGCCGACTTGGGTTTTCTCCTTGAGAGATGGAGTCGAGAAAATCGGTAAACTGGGTGGCGGCTTAGGCTTTAGTTTCCTTCGCCCAGTAAGCTCCCATTGCATCTCGGCCATCTGATCTTAGAGGGTGTTGTTCTCCTGCTTAGAGGAGGTTAACAATGTCTTTCAGGCAGAGCGTCTCGGCGGCTGCTTAGTGGGTGCCAAAAGGGTCTTCTCCCTCGAAGCACTGTGCAAGGTACTCAGCGTACTGGAGGTCTGTGGAGACATTGATGGGCGGGGGTTGGCTTCGAGATCCTATGGTGCTGGAGGCTACCACAGACTGAATTGGGCTGATGGGGATGGGCGGAGGGTTCTTCGACAACTGAGTGGAGGGAAAATCCACCAAGACGCATTGCTTCTTATCTTGGGAGGCCAAGACCAGCTTGCGTTTGAACTGAGATGCCATGGCGGAGGTGCGGGTGCATCCCATCTTGGTGTTGAGGCTGGCAGTTGCTCAGTGCTGGAAATTTTCAAGATGGGTTTCTAGAGGGTTTTGAACTTCCAAAGGCACTGGGCAGGTGGGGATGGTGTTACAGCTTCGATGGTGGGTGGCTAGGGGCGGGTTTGGCATAGCTGCCACTTTTCATGGGAACAAGAGGGTGATGAGCTGTCCCATCTTTGTACAGGTGTTGCACTTCTGCAGGCAGTTGGCTTCTCTTAGGACTTTGTTGAAGCAGAGGGTGAACTAGCTGAGGTCTTCACCTTTCTCCACCTTGTGTAGCCAACCCATTGCTACCTTGCAGAGATGTGCTACGTCTTACTCTGAAGCCAGATAGTCTCTAGAAACATTTTGTAGCACAAAATGTTGGTGGGGATCTTGTGATTGGCAAGCTTGTGTTCCCCGCTCACGCAGCTGCCAAACTAGCATATCATGAACTCGTTCTTTGCCGGGGCGAGGCCGATGAGGGGAAGCTTCAAGCGACTAGCCACCAGGGTTTCTGCTAGATTGGTTTCATCACCACACAAGGTGATTGTGGTGTTGGTATGGAGTCTGCGTCGAGGTGCACATGCACTGTATGCCATGAGGAAGTGTTGAGGAAGTCGGCGAGGCATGTGGTCTTCAGCCATGCTTGCACTTCTACGCTGTCAGTGGTGGCGATGCTGGTGAAGGGTTCGAAGGTCGCTTTGGTGACAAGCAAGGAAGGATGAGAGAGAAGACATAGATTTGCAAATGTCGCAATGATCCTCTTACAGCTACAAAGTCGTGGATGTGGGTGGCAAAAGAGACTGCATGCAAACAGATAGATACATCAAGCTTAACTATAGTTAGTGGTAATCCAAAAATAGTTTGTAAGGTTCCTCCTCAGCCCTAAAAGATGTATAAGCTATCCTTTTAGTCCCCTATAATCATCCCCTATTTCAGAATGCAAGAAAACATTGTTTTCCCTTGTTTTTGGCCTAGAGAGAGAAAATATTCTAGAGAGAGATAATACAAAATTGAGATATTTTTAGATACAAAGTTTCTCCTAATATCTAAGATAAATTTCCATGAAACAGAAGTTCAAAATGAATTTTCCAATGTACATTAGAAATTAATTGAATATGTGTATTAGAGACGTTAGCCTAAGGGTCTACATTTTCAGAAATTTTTGACTAAGGTCCAAATAAGGTTCTAATGAGCCAATACGATTAATCCAAGTGTTGGGATGACAAAAATACAAAAATTAAAAGAAAATATCCAAAAAAATGAGCAAGTGCTCACATAAGATGAAGAGCTGACCAAGTACTGGGTTTATTAGTTAAAAATTAAGATTTATTAGTAAATAAATCAAATTTTAACACCTCAGTAAGGAGGGAGAGGGCTCATGAAGGAGGTGCCTTTTTTCTCATCATTACTTTGTATTTTTAATTCAAAAAATGAGATATTTTTATCTCTCCTCCTACAAACTAGATCAAAAATTGAGCTAAACTGGTCCAAATGTTATCCAAATTGAGTCAAACTGAAGCTGGAAGCCTCTTGAACCCAGTTTAACTTGGTTTGTGGCCTCCCTCACCTATAAATAGACTCTTATTCCTTTGTATTTTCATCTTTGTGTATTTACATGCCAGTATTATCTTTATTTTAGTGTAGTTCTATGATCTCTCTATTTTGCCTCTACTTTGGGAAGCTTTGGAGCTTCACAAATATCCATCCTCTCTTGGAAATTACCCTTCCCATATTGGTGGCCAAGCTTGCCTTGTGGGCTTCACTTCTTTGTAAAAGAATCAAGCCAAAAATCAAGGGTAAGCCTTAATACATGGTGTTTTTCTATCTTTCTCAATGATAATGTTCTTCCCAACCCCTCTAATGCTTGGGAAGCTTTTTAATCAATGGTGTTTTCTTAAAATCAAGATTTTTAATGATTCATAATGTTTAAATGGTTTAATGCTAAACTTTATGCTTAATTATAATATTTTTTTATTGGTAAATCTCTCCTTTTGAAAGATTAATGATCTTTATGGTTAGATCCTTGTTAGAAGGATGGATCTTAATGATAAACTCATTATCTTAATCAAAATCCTAGGCTTGATAAGCTAGAGAAGAAGATTAAATATTTTTATGATTTAATCTAGTTAAAAATGATGATTAATTCTTTTAAGCTTGTTTATGATTTAAAAAAATCATATTAATTCATTTTAAGATTGAAAGAGAGTTATGCTAACATTTTGTAAGTATTTCTATATAGTAATGATGAATGGATATTTTAAGAATAATCAAAAGGCTTAAATATAATTATGTTTATAATTATGCCATGTATGCATAATAAAATTTTAGTTTAAAAGAGGTGTTCCTATAGAAAAAGAGTTATCTTTATAAAATTCCATTATTCTCAAATAGAACTATTTATAATTCTATTGTGACCAAGAATGAATAAATTTTCATAATTTTAGATTTTTCCCTACGATTGAAAATCACCATTAATTTATCAAATAAATAGAAGACAAATCCTTAAGAATCAAAGCTAAAATTAAATCCAAGTAATTTATGGTTAGACCACAACCACTAGACCACGACTACGAGAGAATGGTGGGCTAGTAAGATGCTTGCCCATCTCTCGAATCAGAAATTAAGCAAAACCTTGTGACCATTCCCATTTCTTCAGAACATCCCATCGTGGTCAGTTCTTCTAGAGAGCCATGGAAAATCCTTTTACCACTTCTAATAGCTGCAACCTCCTTGTGTTGATAGGTGTATGTGGATTTAGTTCCAGAATAGGTATTTTCTCTTTGGATGCTTTTCCTTCGCTATGTTCATCCACTACTTCAAAGTGTAAAGGGATGCTTTCTTAAAGATAAGGTGAGGATGGCTTTGCCTCTTCTAGTGTTATACCTGCTACATCTTGTAGAAGTACACAGATGGGAGGTAGAGGAGTTGACCATAATCCTTGAATATGAGCCCTTGTGTGATTGATCTTCCGTGATTGTAGTGTTGTTGGTGCCTTCAAAACCACACTGTCTTCTTGTAGTTGTTTGCTAGTGTCCTTGGTATTGTACCTCCATCATGCAAGTTTCTCGTTTCTTTGCCATTTCATTTCATGGTAACTATCTTTGTCATCAGAGCTGTGATTGGCGGGGTATGCAAAAGTGAGTTTTTACACTTCATGCCTTGATCTCCAGTGTGGTGAGAAAAATAGTTTTCTTTCTGGTTTCTGATGGCTTGCCCCTTTATTGTAAGGATACTCCCTCCCGTCCTTTGATGGTTTTCCTTGCTTTTTGAAACTCGTTTGAGATATTGGATGGCCTCCGTATGTGGTGGGATTCTTTTTAGAGTGATGGTAGCTTTGGCTTGGGTGAAAAATAGAAGATGGAGCTATAGGCTTTGGGATGTTGGAATTGTGGGGTACTTCATGGGATTTGGGTGTAGATAGAGGTGGTACTTCATGGGATTTGGGTGTAGATATAGGTGATACTTTAGTTCTAGGTTTTTGGGTGGAGTTTTCTAGGGTTGGGAGGTGGCTCTTGGGGACATAGATGGTATTGTTCATGAATATGTGGAGAGCAAGTGAAAGGGAAGAGAGAATGTAGGGGATGGTTAGAGGTGAGGGGTTACGGCTTGCGGTGGAAAGGATTATTGTATGCAAACAAACAAAGATAGTTGTATTAGTTGTATCTTGTGGAGGTTTAAAAAGAGTTACCTTGTAGCATTGGCACAGAGTGAATGTCAATTCTTGATGGGATTACATCATTTCGGTGAGCACTTGAGGTGAATCTTCCATGATTGTTTGGGGAGGAGTGATGTCATTGAGGTGGTGGATGCCTAGGTAGTGGATTAGTGGGGTTTTTGCTTTTATGAATGGATTTGGTAGCATTGGCACGTGGTAGGGCCACACGCGGTAGCTGTTGAGAACTGGCTTTTGAAACTGCCATTAAGTGTACGGAGAAGGAAAGTATTTGAGAATTTCGCTTTTTGCATCTTCCTTGCCGCCATGGCCTCATACGGGCCTTATGCACATAGTAGAAAATTTTAGTACCGAGCTAGGTTTGATCAACTTTTGGGTACAGCAGCCAGACTACTCAATACGTGTGAAAATGGCCCAAGCATACGTGTGAAAATGGCCCAAGCATGGCTAATATCCAAAGTAGTTCTTGTCGGTAATGCACGTGAAGGTCATGAATCAAACAAGCACATTTCTAATGGATTGCCTCGTATAGCAAGGTTCTATGTTGTAATGTAATGATTGCAGCTTTTTCTCATAATATGCATGACAAAGAAGCTTCCATTCTTTTGCACTAGATTTAGCTTGAAGGCATCAAGATGAATACATGTGCCCGCTTGGCTGCTCTTAGGGAGGGGATTCCCCTTGAATGTAAGGGAGAATGGTGGTGGTGCCATTCCCTCTTTCAAGGTGATGGGATGCCTAGAGAATGGCAACACTACCATTCTTCCTTGAATGTGAGGAAGAATGCTAGTGGTGGCATTCTCCCCTTTATGGTGATAGGAGGCCTTGAGAATGGTACCAATCCCATTCCTCCTTAAATGTAAGGGAGAATGGAAGTGGTGTCATTCTCCCCTTCAAGGTGATGGGAGGCCTTGAGAATGACACCGTTTGTGAGACCCATGTCCCCTCTGCACACCAGATCCAGGGAGCTAGCAGCCAAAAGTAGCAACCTCTTGTGTGCAGAGCATAGACTCCCACTCGGGGCCTCACCCCACGAATGTCCGGGCAACCTCTTGTGCGCAGAGCATAGACTCCCACTCGGGGCCTCGCCCCACGAATGTCCGGGCAAAGGACTAGTCCAGCGGTTCCTCCGAAACTGAGACCAAAAAAAAACTTTCCTCAGCTAGGAAGCACGGGCAATTCCTCCAGGAAAAATATTCTAATGTAGTCAAGAACCTTAACTTCCCTTTTTCATTTCGACCGAACCCACAAATCACATGGCCAGATCAAGGGAGGAACTTGCACTTGGTTCATAGAGACCAATGCTTTTTTCCTTGTCAAAGAGGCAGAGCCATTGATTCTTTTTCATAGAACAAGGATTATCCGTGATTTACTTCAACTATCGTAACTTGAACAGAATTGAATTTTATTATAGGAATCCATCAGTCGAGCCTAACCCCATCCAATCGCATGGGTTAACCAACCACCCAACCACTGTATTGATAGGATCCATTATGAAAATTTGGTAATTTTTTGTCCCGGATACTAGGAAAAATAGTTCCCAGGCCCCCTAGCCGGCTCTCATGCAAAAATAAATAGACAGTGGCTTTTCTCTGATTCAACTATTTCCATTCCATTAGGGGTATGATAACCACTCCAAAAAAGATCTTGAGCATCATGGTCCTTTTTTTGCCAATTGACAATGCAATCCATGGCCACAATCAATCCCTTTTAAGAACGATGCTCTCCGTTAATGTACCTGCAAACAACAAGGAGAGTCACATAAAACTTGCACAATACAAGTTTGGATCCAATAAAAAACTCCACTTTAAAACAACATAAAATTATAGATTGGAAGTTAATTACCATTGTAATGGTTAAAGCAAAAGTATTGAGGGGTGGGTAGCCTAACAAGGTCCACATCTCTTAAGATAAAACATTGTGGCTAGTCTTGGTGTTGACTAAGGTTAGCCATGCTGCTAGATGGTCTTCTTGGAGGAAGTCATAAGGGAAATCTAGCTCAAGGCAAGTTGGTTTTGTAGGTGCTTTTATTTTAGCTGCATTGTGTATATTGGCCCCATGTACAAAGATCTATATGCTATGGTGGGGGGTACAAAGCTTCTTTGGGTCTTTTTTTATTGGGCGACCGCCACCTCAAAGCCATGTGCCCTCCATTTTTCATTATTAACCTCTTACTTCTCCTATATGATCTTATTGATTTGGAAGAGAATGTCTTGGTGGGTGAGAGGTCCAGAGTAGTGTTTTTTATTGCTACTATTGAAGTAACCTTCCATCCCAATCCTATGTAGGATCTCTATCTTTATTGGACCTTGAGGAGCATTTTTTGTTACTCAATAGGAAACTTAGCCCCTTAAGTTTTTGTTTGGTGTTCTTGACACTATACATCATCAACACCATCCATCCTACCTCCATACACTTATCCTTGAGTTGGCCATCAAACCATTTCTTGTACCTTACCTTCTCAACCATCAATCCATAAGAGGATCATAATCTTTGCTCACTAAGTTGCTCAAAGGCAACTAAAGTCTTTCAAAGGGGGTTTCCCTTAAGGTTATGTCTCGCCACAATTTGGAGGCTTGGAACCAAATGTTCCATTGAAATGATTATGTCAAGCCACCCGAATGTGACCTAGCAGGTGTGCTATTGACAACCACCACCTTATATGCCATGCGGTCGCAAGGCATAAAATCTAATCACCATTTTTCAAAAGGTTATTCCAAAACTACTAGGTTAGGGTCATTCGGTCCTTCTCATGCATGATCCTAAACCCTTGGCATTCATCAATGCTTCACAAATTCAGTCGCATCTCCAAAATGTGTAGGCCACCAAAGTCCATCTTGGAGAACCTTATGGGTAGTCATGTCCCTAGCAAAGTGTCCTCCACCTATTCTAGAATGGGCTTGTTTTAAGAACAACAACAAAGTCATCTTTGTGAACACACTTTCTAATGATGTCATCTTGATCCTTCTTTTAAAGCATTCCTTGTATTTATTGATAGGGGTCACCTTCCTAATGAGGCATCTTGCTTTATCTTTTTTGATAGGGCAGTCAATGAGAAATCCATTGGCCAAGAATTGGGCAATGTCTTCACTCCATTTTGGTGCGTGGTTTACATGGAATTGAGGAGCATCGAGAAGATCATTTTCCACCCCTAGAGGAGGTTCTTCATTTTTTGGACTTTTGGAAAGATGGTTTAGCATGGAAATGCATAGACCCCTTTCACACCATATGATGGGAACTCCAAAAGATAAGCAATGATCTAGTTATGTCCTTTATAGTGCTTGGCTTATATATATATATATATATATATATATATATATATACATACATACATACATACATACATACATACAGATGTATGTATGTATGTATGTATAAGTATATATATATATATATATATATATATACACACATATATAGGATTACCTATCCTTGTACTAGTTTTGTGAGAAGACGTAAGCATTGATGTTACATTAATCATCGACATTCTGGTGGGAGTCATATATAATCATTTTCTTACCGGTGTCGGTGGTGGGTGGTTTCCTGTGGTTTATAACTTTTGAGGTAGGTGTGTTGGTGGTGCTTGCTCACCTTGTCGGGTGGCATATAGATTTTTTGGGTTGGAGTCGATCCTTGGAATGGGTTGGTGTTGAAGAGACCGAGTGGCTTACATTGGTAGGCCATTAATGATGTTGTTTTGCTATTGGCATGCCACTAGCGGTGTGGTTGAGATACCCATTGCTTGACTTGAAGGGCTGAGATATTCTTGGCAGGGTGGCCGAGGACTTGTGGCTCTTGTTGGAGTAGTAGTGTGAAGGCATGCTTTCTCTCTCTCCCACTCTCTCTCTTAAGCGCGCGCACACATACACACACACATGCACACATATTCCCATTTGTAAAATGAGATAAGTAAGTTAAATATAAATAGCATTTAAATGAACATGCACACATATTCCCATTTGTAAAATGAGATAAGTAAGTTAAATATAAATAGCATTTAAATGGAGTAAAACATTACACGAATGTAGAGCTTACCCGCTCTCTTATGCTTTTAATGGCTCGCTCAAAGCCTCTCTCACCCACAAGTGCTCTAGCCATTAGGTATGCCATTGGGGATGAGACCTCATGTGATGGCACCACCCATGTCATAGGTAGGCCGTTCCATTGATGAATGCTTATTACACTACTACAAGGTGGCCTAATACCGGCGCTTATACCGACGTCATTGAACGGGGTCTAAAAAAGCCCCGTCATCGGTATAAACACCGGTATATGCGTTGGAACGACGACGTCGGTATAAGCGTCGGGGAACGATACCGGTGCTTATACCGGTGTCTATACCGACGTTTCACCGACGCTAATACCGACGCCTATACTGACGCCTATACCGGCCACTATACCAGCACTTATACCGGGGTGTATACCTATCCCTATACCGACGTTCACTGGCATCTATACCGACGGAGTACCGGCACATATACCGGCACATATACCGGTGAATATACCGGTGTATATACCGGGGAATATATCGACGCTGTACCAAATTTTTTTTTTGGACAGAATAGTGTTGCCTGGCTGCCTGCAATGAACAGGATCAACAACAGCAAACAGACAGCACCATTCTGTCTAAAATAGAGCACAAAAACAACCGTGCTCGTTTTTTTATTTTCCAGATCGATAAACAAGAAATTAAATTAAACATTAATACTCAAGAATCTTTTGATCATATACCATTAGTTTAAAGGTCATCTTACATCATGGTAATGCTTCCCAATTGACGGTCTCTCCTTCTTTTTCAAGCATCTCAAATAAGGCCACAAGGCCATGTTTGTGAGCATACTTCTCCTCTCGCCTACTTGGTGGGCGATTCATGGCCAACTCCTACACAAACGATTAACAATTATAACTTTTAGAAATCAACATTTAGTCCACATACATACATTTACATAAATAAAATTGCTACAAATACTTACGAATTCATGGCTCATGGTTTCGTAACCACCACTCCCAAGATGAGAAGCCCCTACTGTTTGGAGTCTTGCCCTTGCCGCCTCTCTTTGTTGTTGAAACCTCTCTGGTGTCTCTGTGAGCTCCTGAGCAATGGCTGCCCACTCCCTGTCATCTAGCCAAACAGGTTTCTCTTTCCCCTCTCTAAATGCATCCCTCGCCTCTGACCTATGATGCCCCATCAAAATGCGAGCTGTATACTTTATCCACTCATTAGAGACGACGTTCATAGGGTCAGATGGCTGAAACTCTTGCTTTATCTTTGTATTTATATAATTTTTCTTTCCCTTATCTTGCTGATCCCATTTAGTCATGACAGAGTCGTGAAACTGTATAGTGCACAATTGTCGAATGCGTGTCTTCATTGCCTTCCCTGCACTATTCATTATTGGTGCCCCATCCCTAATTGTGTATATCTTGCTGTTGTCATGGTCATGTGCACCCCAGGGAGTGGAAGGTGACCCTATGGGTGTGCTATCAACAGATGAGAGCGAAGGACGACGCTCACGTGGTGGTGGTGTCACAGCATCTGTGGCACTACCACCACAACAACCTCCCCCTGTGAAGACCTACTACGTGAGCGACGTCTATGTGAAGAGGTGGTAGATCGAGCTGTAAGAGGAGTGGAAGGCTGTGTGGTATGAGGTGTGGGAGCTGCTGACGTACCCACGGGTGTGGGAACTGGCGTCGGGAAGCCAGATGGTGAGGCAGATGTCCCTGCTCCAGAACCCCAATAACTCTGAGCCATGGCTCTCTGCTCTGGAGTCATGGACAAAAGAAAACCAAATAACTGCGGTGTAGGATTAAATGAGAAATCAGGACTGTAGTCGTAGGGCGGTGAGTCATCACCCATGGCCTGTTGGACAAAAAACCATATGACAAACTTGTCCGAAATGAAAATTACACGGTAAACAATGAAAGAACCATATGACAAACATTAACAATGATAAACAACAATGGTAAAACTATATCAACTTGCACCTACAGTAGTGATTATGACGGTAAACATTAACAATGGTAAACAATGAAAGGACCTTCAATGTCATAAAATCATTACAAATATGTCATAACTATTTGCATAATCATTAAGATACATCATTTTAAAAATCATTGTCTATTCTATCATCCTCATTAAGATCAGTAGCCCCAAAGAGATCTATGTCTATGTACATTTCAGCATCCTCATCATTAAAAGTCCCTTGATGAAGGATGTCCTCATCATCTATGTCTTCTTCCTCAACATGTTTTTCAGCTTCATTGGTTTGCACCTCTTCATTTGGATCTTGCTCTAGTTGCTCCTCTTCATTTGCTTACTCCTCTTCATTGTTGATATCGGCTTGTTCTTGCTGCTCTCCACCACCCTATGCATCCACATCACCCTGTTGTAGCTCAAATTCTTCAAAAATTTGCTTACTGTGGGGGGCGACTTGAACCACAAATAGCCAGCGTGGATCTTTTGGATCCGCTTTAAAGACAACCTGCTCACAATGCTCTGGGTGCACAAAAGTATCTTGCTGATCGGTCCATACCTTTGTGGAGTCCACTTGGATGAGGCCACTCTTGTCTCTACGTACAGTTGCATGTGGCCCATTCGTGATTACCTTGAACCACTTCACATCAAAGATGAACAACTCAAAACTTCTGAAGCCAACCTTTAATATATCTTGAATGGTTCCAAAGTAATCAAGCATTCCAGTAATTGTGTTATCATCACTTGCACTTGCACTTGCACGACTTTCTTGAACAAACTGTGCTGTGACACCACAATCAAAGGTTGCTCTTTTGAAACTTAAACGATCTTGTACTCGCTGTCGCTTGAGAGCTTCATATGTCTCAATCCACTTCTCCATTACATGAGAGTTCAAGATGCAAAATTTGTTGATTTCTTTCCTCAAATTGTTATCCATCTTTCTCTTAATGCCTTGGCCTTGAGGTTCCTCACCAATGACTCGCCTGTTAGACTCTTGAGACCATAGTCGAGGTATTTCTAGATCTGAGGAACTTAAATATTCAGTGATGTAAACAAGGGACTCTTGTATCAGCCACCCTTCTGACATACTACCCCCTCTGGGCGAGCCATTTGGCAAACAAATCCCTTTAATGTCTTCATAAACCTCTCCAAAAAGAACATCCATCTTGAATGGACTGTTCCAGCAACTGCAACCTCATCTACAACATGAACTAGCAGATGCATCTGGATTGTTAATAAACTTGTAGGGAAAAACTTCTCTACCATGCAGACTGCCTCTATGGAGTTTAAACGCGCTGTCTCCAAAGTGTCTCTCTTTATCTCTTTTGAAGAAATCCAGTGCACCAATGTGCCAATCTTATAGATAGTAGCTCTAATGTCTTCAGTGAGGCAATCTTTTATTGCTATGGGTAGCACAAATTGTAGAAACTTGTGCCAATCATGACTCTTGAGGCCACTAAGATCATCATCCTTTGTAAATGCACTTTTCAAGCAATGCATAAAACCTATAGGAGTCCGAAACTCTGAAATTGTCCTCTTGACTTGTTGTTCCTCCATCTTACTAAAAACCCATGGGGCTCTTGGAAGTAGCACCTTTCCATTGGGTCTAGTGCGAGCCCACAACTCTTGCATGCAACCAATCTCTTCCAAGTCATCTGTGGATTGAGTTGTGGCATGACATGTCATCAAGCTTGCTATAGATTTGCACCTGAACATGCTTTTTATTCTTGGGATGATTGGAAAGTGCCTAAGAACCTTTACCGGGACAGCTTCCCCCTGAACATCTTCTCTATATCTATTAGAGCCACAATGGGGACATTCTTGCAAATGCTCATATTCATGGCGGAAGAGGCAACAATCATTGCGACAAGCATGAATATTATTGTAATCCATGCCTATGGATTTCAATAACTTCTTGGCATCTGCACGAGATGGAGGCATCTCGTTGCCAGGGGCCAAAACCTGGTCTTTCAAAAGCCTGCAAGTATGGCCATATCTGATCGTTACTATTAATATTTAGTCAAATACAAGTTGAAAATTTATCATTTCAACAGTAGATGTAATGTCCAAAAAAATTCCTTACTTGAATAGTTCAGTGACACTTGTATTAGACCATCCAAAAATTGACTGCAAATTTAGCATCGTAAGAGATGCACATAATACAGATATGTTGGCACCATTGTATAATGGAAGGCGTGCAAGTTTACGCATGGCCTCTTCCTCTGGTTCATAATTTGACCGTTGAGAATGTCGTGGTTGATGATCTTCATGTTCATGCTCCTCGAAGAGAGCTTCTTGTTGCTCGATGAAGGTAACCAACATTTCTTCCATTGGACCTTCTTCCATTTCCTGACCTTCTTCCATTCCCTCGGGTGCTGTTAATTGAGCTCCATCTGTCACTCCCTCCTGCGATATCCTCATCCTTTGTTGGGGACGAGAATTCACAGGCGTAATGTTATCAAGATGCGGCTGCACACTTGCTTGGTTGTACGGTTGAAACCGTAAATTTTGCAAGCGCTCCATTGGAAATATGCCAGCATCATGAACATGCTAGTTGCAAATCCTTCGTTTTTGAAAGATTTGGTACTTACATCGCATGCATGGACACACTATTCTCTCTTCAAGATTGAGAGGCTCCATCTAGCAGGATAACATGTATATGTAGCTCATTAAATACAAATCATTATGCATTACACAAAGCATTATGTAAACCATAAAACAGGGCTTCTTTTCCCCAGCCGTGATGAGGGAGATTTTAAAAATAACATTTAAAGCGTCAAACGAGCTTCTTTTCCCCAGCCGCCGTTGAGGGAGACTTTAAAAATATTAAAAAAAGCGTCAAACGGGCTTCTTTTCCCCAGCCGTTGAGGGAGATTTTAAAAATAACTTATACATTAGCTTATCTTCTCTCCATACAAAATTAAGAAGGTAATTAGAACAAGGATGGAGAGAGAAGCTATCTCTATTCATAAATAGCTATTTATAAAGGCCTTATGCAAAAATCTATATGCATAGATTCTATAAATAGAGCCTACACATTGAGCTCTATGCATAGAAGCCTACACCTAAAGCTGAACACATAGAGCCTTATGCATAAAGCCTATGCATAATGATCTATACATAAGCTTATGTGTAATGCTCTATACGTAAGTCTTATGCAAGCTTTATGAATAAGGTTTATGCAATCGTATGCATAGTAAGGCTTGCAAGCCTTAAGTATAAGCTTGCATAATAAGGCTGCAAGACTTATGCATAAGCTCTATGCATAAGCCATATGCATAAGTCTTATGCTAAGCTCTATGCATAAGTCTTATGCATAAGCTCTGTGCTATAAGCCTTATGCACTATGCTAACCCTTAATCCCATCACCCAATGGTGTAATAAACATGATCTTGTCTTACATGGATAAGAGATCTTACCTTGATAACATATATAAACTCTATGAATAAAGAGAATACCTTATGCATAGAAAAACAGAGCATAAGAAATATATGTTATATGTATAAGAGAGTATAAACATTCAAAAATCTTATGCTCTCCATCCATGCAAGGCACTCTACATCAAAAAAAGCTTTATGCATAAAAACATAACGCATGTGAAGCCTTATGCATAAAGCTCATCCATAAGATTTATACATAAAACATTATGTATTAAGCTTTATGGATAGATCTTAATTCATGCATTCAGCTAGATTCATATAGCTCTATGCATAAACTCTATGTATAGAGCTTGCATAAGCTTACAAGCCCTATGTATAGAGCTTTCATAATCTTACAACCTCTATGTATAAAGCCTATACATAGAGCATATGCATTAAGCTTTTACAAGAAGGCTATGCATAGAGCTTTCAACAAGAAGGCTATGCAAGCTCTATGTACAATGTCCATGCAAGCTTTCAAGAAACCTATGCATAGAGATTTTATAAGCTTGCAAACTCTATGCATAAAGCCTATGCATAGAGCTTATGCATAGAGATTTCACAAGCTCGCAAGCTCTATGAATAGAGCTTATGCATAAAGCTTGCAAGAAGGCTATGCATAGAGATTGCAAGCTTATGATAGGTTTTATGCATAGATCTTGAATTAATCCTATGTATAAGCTTGCAAGAACCCTAAACTAACCCTAAACCATAAAACAGGGATGCAATAATACGTAGAAAAAAGCATAAACAAGGAAAATCGAAAGAGGGTCTACCTCTTTTTTGCGAAGCTGAAGGAGAGGATTGGTGAAAGATTGGTGAAAGAGCTGCAAAACAAAATATTAAACAAAGTAATTAGTAAATTAAACATAAGAATAAGAACTAATATAAAGTAATACAAAACCCTAAAATCTCTATGCATGCATTAGGAGATCTATGCATACATAGAGAGCTCTCAACATGCATAGAGAGCCAAAAAAAACACAAAACCCTAAACGTCCTATATCCTAAATTAAAAAGCAAAAGCAAGAGCATATTAGTAAAAGTGGAGAAGGAGAAGAGGAGAAAAGAGGAAAGAAGGAGAAAAGAGGAAAGAGGAGAAAAGAGGAGAAGAGGAGAAAAGAGAAAACGCATACCTTCTCTGCAACGCTGCGGAAAACAGAGAACAATACGCTCTCGGCTGTAAAAAACTTACGAGCGTCGGTATGTCCTTCGGTATAAGCGCTGGTATATACTTCGGAATGTGCATCGGTATCAACAACGGTATATGCTTCGGTATGTGCTTCGGTATACGCATCGGTATACATTAATTTCAAATTAGCCCGCCCGACTTGTCTCCTCCAAGATTACGACGGGCATACCGACGTTCGACATTTGCGTCGGTATTTTAACGTCGGTATGCCCTTAAGCTCTAGTAGTGTTACTACCATAATTCCATAGCAATGTAGCTCCAAAAATTAGTTAGAAAAGGGATGCTTGTCTCCTTAATATTGTAGGAAGTGAAAGAATTAGGCCTACCATGGCTTCCCATCATCAACCTTATTCTATGAATATTACATCAAAATGAGAGAAATTTACATGTTTGTTGTGCAAGAGACGAGGCTGAGTTGGAAAAAGTAGTGCTTATGGTTTCTCCTTTAAGCACCTAATGGTGATGAATCTTCCTCTTCTCAAGTTTTCTCTTCTAGTCAGAGTGTATCTTTAGTAGTTGTTCCATCGCCAAAATCTTCAAGCCAAAGCTTTGAAACTTTTCAGTTTATCAATTCCTAAAACCACCATGCTATCATTAAAATGTCGGGTTAACTCGGCAGGTGTCTGGCAGAGGAATCGCACCAACAAAGAGGCTCACTGTGTGACCGCGTGTGCTCCATAAGCACAAGAAGAAATGGGGGGGTCTAGGAAACGTGATGAGTGAGTATGAAGGCATGGGGAGGCTAGTTGTGAGAACTTGGACACGGTGTGAGTGTGGATGGTGGGGGGAGAGGCTTTGGGGAAGGGGCCAGGCTCTTGTGGTTGTAGTGGTGTGGCCGAAAAGGCCGGGCTTGTTTCAAGGGCTATGATGCTCCTCGTGAGAATCAGACTATGCAATGTCTGCAGCAGATTTTTTAAGCTTGTGCCACAAATCACTTTTTTAAACACGCTTCCTTCTCGGCTCCTGGAGAGACGGAAAACTCTCTCTCTTGTAGCAAGAGGAGTACGATCCACACTAAGCTCAATCCAATGGGATTTGCATCCCTTTCGGAGCTAGGGATTCGACCCGTACCGGTGCACAAGAGCTTATCCACAAATGGAGAGAATGCTCATGGCTACCATCACTTGACACTAGACTAAGCATGCACACAAGCTCAACTTGTCCTCATTCCTACACACCCCTTCATTCACAAATACAAGCAAGAGGAATACAATCACTATGCACTCAAGCAAAGAGAAAGACCTCACTCCACTCCTATCTTCCTACAAGCATGCACACATTCAAGCATCAAGCTTCCATGAAAGCTTCAAATCAATCCATGTACTCAAAAATGAAATACTAAAAGCATGCATAAGAGTAAAATGATTAGAGTAGAGGATGAGAATGACTCATGACATTGCTAATGATTCAATGAAGAGATTTATCTCATACAAAGATGTAGATGGGGTGAGAGAAGAGTCTTCACCTCTATGGAGAAGAGGGAGAGTAGGTCTCTCAAAGGAGCTCTTGCATGAACTAAGCCCAAAGTGTGTCTAAGCTCTCAAATGAGACACCTTTTATACAAAAATTCTAGGACTCCCATAAGTCCCCATGTGGGATTATTATCAAACCCTCTCCCACATTCATCTACAAAGTGGAACTCTTTTCAAGAGCCCTAAGTATCGTTTTTGTTGCATCCTGGTATTGATCTTCATTTGCAAGCAACACTCCCCCCTTCCTATTTTGCGCACGTCCTCGAGCGCGGTAGTAGCAAGAGCTGCAACAAAAAAAACAATTGATACAAGTAAAGTCCTTTATTGATAAAAAGAAAAGAAAAGCAAAATCAGCAATAATAATTACACACGTGAGCATACAAGTGCAAGGCTGATTAAAGTTTTAATGAATACTAAAAGAGGTGAGCAAAAACTAGTCAAAGTGAGACTTAGGTAGTAGATAATGCTATGCAAAGGCAAGTGTCTTTGTACACCTCCGGTTATGACCGCAGTCTCAATGTCCTATCAGTATGTAAGTTACTCCTAAGTGGCAACCCTACTCCTAAGTATGAGCAAAGGTGATTGGAGCTCTCTCTTGTTGTTTTTTTTTTTTTTTTTGATATGTGTGTAGAAGGTGATAAAGATTAAGGTTCTATCCCCATGAGACCCAAGCAATGGCCAAGAGACCTCCGCCAAGAGAATCTAAAGACCGCTAAGTATCTCAAGGGCGACAGACCCTTTTTCTTTCTTTTATGACCTAAGGAGTACCCCTTGAAGATGAGGGCATCGGTCTTGAGGGCCCATAGTGTACCCCCGAGTCCTACCAACATCTATCAAGGCAATAGATTCCTCAAAGGTCCTCTATTGAAGCTTCTAGACATCAGTGTTCACCCCATGGAAACCAAGGCATCGGCCCCAGGGTGCTGAGACATCCCCAGGTCCTACCAAGCACTTCGCATGGCGGTAGACACTTCATGTCGCAATTCACCTTGTATATATATTTTTGTAGGGTATATTTTCATAAATTTTTATTACTCGTAGCACCTAGCTCATATCTAAGAGATAACTACCACTAGGGATAACTAATATACCTTGAAGACATAAGTACTTGGCATACTCCCTTGGTATATATCCTACACTGTCTTTGGATAGACATATCTTTTACTAAGTCTTCTAAGACTCTAGAATGCACTCACCATATTTTAACTACAAATCAAAAACTCAAACCAGCCAATATTGTGTACATGCAAACCATATATTCGAAAGATAAGAGCACTTAAAGAAATAAAGATTAAGATTTGCATACACCTGTTGTAGTGCCCTGTTGATGTTGTTCGTTTGCCTTGAATAATTGCTGATTTTGTGCAGATTGCTTTTCCTTGATCCCTGTAGGCATAGCATATCTCCCCCCTTCCTAATTTGTGTGCACGATAGGTGGACTGTAGGGGCGTATCTGATGCTCTTCTTAAGCTGAGATCTCTGCAAAAATTTTATTAACCAACAAAGAGAGAAAACAAAAGAATAAAATTTGTTAGTGGTGCCAATCACCAAATATAGCCGAGGGAAAAAACCCAATGGGAGAAAAGTGCCCTGGCTTGTCGATCTTATTGCGGAGTCGTTGAACTTACCCTTGCGCTGGTGGTGGAGATTATCTCAAAAAGAACATAATCCTTTAAAGGCGTAAGGCACCACACTATTCAAACATTGATCTACCAAAGAGCTTCATTTGTAGTGTTAATGCCTTATCTTTGGTTTTAGGTATGTCCTTCTTGGGTGGGAATTTTATCAATTGTCTTGGAATTTGAGCAAGATAAGAGGATTTAGGCATTGAAATGCTAGAATCTATGCTCAAATGAGACTCCGTTGGACTTGTCTTAGGTACACCAGTTGATGATGGAATTGTGTAACATGGAGAAATAGGGACAACAGGTGTCTCAATACATGTTTTAGGAAGATCAACACAAGTTGATTTGTAAGTGCTATTACAACCACCTTTCCTTTCTTGAAGAGTTTGTGTTGATTTCTTTTGCACCCACTGGTATGGAAAATCAAGGGTGGCTTTTGGATTCTTTCCGACACACTCTGTTACCCCTAGCAAGGCATGGCATTTTGGAAGCCAAATTGCTGTTGCACCCTCATAATAACCTTGTGCTTTAAGAACCCGTTTTGGGACCCATCGAGTAACAATCCGAGGTTTGGGCTTGGAAATGATGTGCTTCTTAAGAGGCTTAGCAACTGGACTAGATGGTACAAGTTTGTACGCATCTTTGGGTAGCCACATTGATAATTCCTTCTTACCTGGCCTTCTTTGTGCAGCAACTAGATTAGTTGGAACATGCCAGCCATGGCCCTCACTTGAGTACTCATCAATTATCCACATCATTTGTTTTGGAGCTTGTGTCTCTTTCTTATCAGCATCATTAGCAGATTCGAGTGTCAAGTCCTCTACTGAGACTTCCTCGACATGCATAGCTATTGTGGATGTATCCCTATAGTACAAATCATCTAGAAGGGCACGTGTTTGTACCATTCGTAGAGGAATAATATCATATCCATCTGAGTCACAAAATTGAATTGGCTTCGGTAAAGCACATGTCGATAATGTTGCAAGGACATGACTCCATTCTAATGGATTAATTAAATGCTCAGGGAAGGATTGTGGAATGTATGCCTCGTCTGATACACTTCGATTACCCTTAAGTCTCTCTGTGTTGAAATCCCTACAGGAGGCTCCACACATCCATAGATCTTCTCGCCCATCTGACAATGTAATTTTTGAGTCCTCAGATGAAGCAGAATCAAACTCATCTATTGGAGATCTTGTTACATCACGATATAAGTGATTCCTTAGGTTGACCCTTGTGATGACAGAATCATGTCGGAGGTACAAGTAATTGTATCCCCAATCTTGAATCATTTTAAATTGTCGCATGAATGGTCTACCCAATATCACTTCATAGTTTGGATGCTTTCCAAAATCCACCACTGCAAAGGTATGCTCATATTCAATCCCACATGTGGTGACCAATATGTTCTCGAGCAGCCCAAGGGGATGTTCTAAGCTTCCATCTGCTAGCTGCAAGCGCATCCTGGTACTCCTAATAGCTGGTTTGCCCCATTTTTCCCAAATGGACCTTGTCACAATGCCCACTCCTGCGCCACTATCAAGTATTGCAGTTGAAGATACTTTTCGCACTTCTAATGGGAGGGTAGCATTTCCCTGATCGTCTTCACAAAATTTTCCCACTTTGTTGATAGGAACTGGCATTACATGCTTTGTTTCATAGTGTATAGTACACTCATGGGGACCCTTTTGTAGCAATACCTGCTCTGACAAACATGTGGCAATATCATTCCACAACTCAGGTTTAAGCTTTATCAATTCAAGCAAAGGTAAGTTACAAGCCACTGGTGCAGACAAAATAGCTTGCACCATACTCATATCCTTCTCCTTTGTCAACCTTTTATGCATGGAGGGTATCCTCAAGGTTTGAGAACAGTTCTCATATTCTCCCAGATAGGATGGTAAGGTTTTCATTGTATGCTTACTTCTAGGAGAAACAATTGTCTGAACTTCCTCCTGGATGCTTGGGCGTCCAAAGTTGTTTTCCGTGTCTCTGGTAAAATCCACCTCAGAGAATGGAGGCGAGCTAACAGAAGACATGTTCCCATTAATTTTCTCATTTACTGCGGCCCACATTTCATTTGCCATGTCCTCATTAGCATCAATAACTTCATCATTGCATGGGAAGACAAGGCTAGGTGATGGTAGACTTTCTTCTTTCAATGGAGTGTCAATTGGTGCAGACCTTTCGCTCTGAGCTTGTGAAATGAGCTCACTTTTCATTTCTCGACTTGATGACACTTCCGGTATAGTTTCTAATGTTGGCTTAAGAGAGGTTGGGCCCCGAGGAATAGGTGGTGGTGGTCCCTCAAGTATTGACTGAGCTTCCCTAATGAGTTGCTGATGTACAGCTAAATTGATCTTCTCCTCACGAGGGTTTGGGTATTCTTGAAGTTTCTTGGGTAGCTCTGATAAGGCTGCAATGCGACTTCTATGAGCATCAATGATGGCCTCTAGAGTCTCATTTACTTTATCCACAAAAACAGAACCCCCAGAACTAACCTCAGTCGTACTAGCCTCATCTTGTTTAGCACTAGGCTCAGGTTGAGGTTGATGTTCCTCACGCACTTCCTGGGATGTAAAAGTTTTATCCCGTATGTTTTGTTTAGAGGTCTCCTGAGAACTAGAAGTGGATGCACTTTTAGTTTGTTTGTTTCGGTTCTTCTTTCTCCTAGTGGTTTTTTTTCTATTGGACTGTAGGGTCTTGTCCACTAGATTTGTCTTTGCGTCCCTAGTTCGAGGTGTCTCATCAGTTTGTATTTCAGCGTTTCGTGTCTGTGATCGAGTCATGACTCTAAGTGGCACGACATCCTCATTCTCAGATGAAGGTGGCGATGGAATTGCCCCTACAAGGTTAAGTGAAACCTTTGGTTGAGAGGTGCCTTCCTCATGTGGTTTCAACAGACAATCCTTCGGGAAATGTTCGACACAACACCCCAGACAATATCTTTCTATTGGTGGAAACTGTTGCACTGTTGTATTGGACCTAGATGCTTGCCTTGAGCGATGTGGACAATCACGAGCCCAATGGGGTTCTCCACATTCATAACAGGGGCCCATTGGTTTGGTCTCTACTTTCCTTGGCTGCCATTGACCTGAGGGGCCTGGAGTCCTAGGTTGGTAGCCGCCTAGCAACATTAAAGAGTTTTGTTCCCCTGGTTGAATCTCCACAGTGCTTGGCTTGGGTATGCGGGACTTTCACAGATATTTTCTTTGGATGAATATGATACATATTCTTCTTCCACATAGCCTGGGTTTACCAATTCTCTACACATATTTGAATTGTCGTAGTCGACAACCCTCACAGGAGCAGTCCCTGGAGCAGGAGGTTGAGCACCACAAGAACAGGTCGTGCTTGTTCTTGTGTCATCGGTGGTTTACGTTCAAAACTAGTATACTGTTGATACATTTGTGGAGCCACTCCACCTCTCGGCTGCTCACATTCTTGTCTCATTCTCGCAATGCGAGTACATTCCTGTGTGGTATGAGTAAAGTTCCAAGCACAGGCTTGGCACCACTTTTTTGTGGGTTGGTTTGTGACTAGAGGAGAAAAGGTATTACAGTCCTCTGTTTTATGGTCACCGCCACATGCTCCACAAAGATGAGGACCTGTAGGAAGCACACTCCTCATTCTCTGCTGCTGTTGTTGTGGCTGCATGGGTGGACGATAGGTCTGTCCCAATCTCCTTAGTACTAGGTTAGCTATCTGGTCAGGATTTACTAGCGTGCTAGACCCTGAACTTTGGTCATCACCCCACTGATTTCTAGGTTTCACCTCAGGGCCAGAACCATCTTGGAACTTGAAGTTATCGGTGAAATCCATAGCATCATGGCAACACTCATTGAAACTTGTATGCTTCTTTGCATAGAGATGTGTATGCAGTGTTGAATTTTTGAGGCCTTTTAAGAAGAGAGAAATTAATCGACTTTGGGCGGGCTTCTCATCTTCTGGGCAACGATTAATGTACTGCTTCATTCTATTTACACAGTCTCTAACACTCTCATTCTCTCCTTGCTTGAAAGAGTAGATGTGTGCTACTGTGTCATGTTGAATTCCCATCAAAGAAAAAGCAGCAATGAATCTCTCTTCCAAAACTCGTAAAGAAGTTTTGTCAGAAGCTTCTAATGCCTGAAACCACGCAAGGGCTTTTCCTTCAAGGGTGAGTCCAAACCCTTCTATTTGAGTATGCTTATCAGCAACTTGCTCAGCTCGAACTGCTTGCCTAAAAGCTGCTACATGGTCGTATGGGTCTCCCGACCCTTCATATTTCTTTACCAATTTCTGAAGAGTTGATGGTCTTACTTGTCGTGAATACTCATCATAGGGCCTACGGCCCCTCGCTCTTAGTGGGAATTGTTCCTCTCGTTGGAAAGATGGTCCACATGTTTCCAAAATTGGTGTGGGTACCCTATTACCAGCCTCACCAAACCCTTCCAAAGATCTTGTCACCCTCATTTCAGGAGGTGCATTTATAGGAGGCCGAGTTGGCTCCCCTCTCATCCGATTGTCATAGTGGGAAAGATGTTGTTGTGGTGGTGTGACCTGTGGTCGCACATTTGGTGTAGGACGATATCGTGGTGCTAGAGTTGGGCTACTAGCTGAGGTCCACTTAGATGTTGAAGGTCCCTCTCTAGTGAACTCTCGTAGGGGAGGAGCAACAGTTTCTCCAAGAAAGGCTGTCTCTCCTGGTTTGGCTGTATGTGTTGAGAACACTTCCATGAATAATGGTTGTCCTTTCCACGTGAGTTCCCTAATCTCTTTCCAATCTAACGTTCGATATTCATTGGCCCATTTATCAACTATTCTGTTCATGTGTCCTGCACACTTCTCAACTACCACTACATAAGCTAGAGGAAGATCAAGCTGTGGCAATTTAGTCGTGGCATAATATCCCTCTAACGAGTCCTTATAGACCTCTTGAAGTGGGTCATCCTGTAAGACCTTCGTCACAGGAATTTGTCGTACAAACTCCCATTGGCATTCAGCCCCCTGATCCATTTTACACTTGCCTTTCCTATCCTTGTCCAAATTTAGATCTACAAGAAGTAAATCATCTATGGATGGCTTTGAGGATTGGGCATTGGATGGTCCAGGCATGTCCGGCTCGATGAGCCAGTCATCTCTAGACTCCCTTGCTCTGGAAAGTTGTGAATAGTCTAACAACTCAGTTTTAGAGAGCTCCCCTAATTTGTCTACCTTTTCCGGATGGTAGGTGACTTCATAGCGTACACCATCTCCACCCATATACATGTTACCCTGGTCATTGACTAGAGGTGCTCTATCAAGTTCTGAGAATATGTCGGCGATCTTAACAAGGTACCTTTGTTGTGGGTCCCTAAAGATCTCAGCTCCTTGAGCATTTGTGTAGACATATTGAAGTCGCACATTGAATGTTAACCCCATGGTATCGGCTTCAAATGGATTAAAGGATCGTGTGGGTGTCCTATTTGGGGCTACGGGATGACTATTTGTCGGCACTAGATCGTCCATGGACAATGAACTAGTTGTTCTAGAGGAAAGGGTATCGGATTGGGATTCAGAAAGGGTTTCAACAATATCTGCCAAATTTCCTACTGATTGGGTCCCACTTTCCTGAGTAGGTACTCTAGAAGGTGCCCTAGGCCCTATGGCAGAATCTATCAGACGTCCTGACCGTAAGTGCATAAGGTCAAATTTTGTTTTGGTTTTTGGGTTTTTATGTGTTTTTGTTTTGGTTTTTGTGTTTTGTTTTTTTTGATAAAAATATATATATATATATGTATATATATATATATATTTTTCCCTACCTAATCACTAACGGCAACTAAAAAGAAAATGTGTGTCGTAATTATCTAACCTATTTTTTTTTGAACGGCGCCAATGGAGAGACGGAAAACTCTCTCTCTTGTAGCAAGAGGAGTACGATCCACACTAAGCTCAATCCAATGGGATTTGCATCCCTTTCGGAGCTAGGGATTCGACCCGTACCGGTGCACAAGAGCTTATCCACAAATGGAGAGAATGCTCATGGCTACCATCACTTGACACTAGACTAAGCATGCACACAAGCTCAACTTGTCCTCATTCCTACACACCCCTTCATTCACAAATACAAGCAAGAGGAATACAATCACTATGCACTCAAGCAAAGAGAAAGACCTCACTCCACTCCTATCTTCCTACAAGCATGCACACATTCAAGCATCAAGCTTCCATGAAAGCTTCAAATCAATCCATGTACTCAAAAATGAAATACTAAAAGCATGCATAAGAGTAAAATGATTAGAGTAGAGGATGAGAATGACTCATGACATTGCTAATGATTCAATGAAGAGATTTATCTCATACAAAGATGTAGATGGGGTGAGAGAAGAGTCTTCACCTCTATGGAGAAGAGGGAGAGTAGGTCTCTCAAAGGAGCTCTTGCATGAACTAAGCCCAAAGTGTGTCTAAGCTCTCAAATGAGCCACCTTTTATACAAAAATTCTAGGACTCCCATAAGTCCCCATGTGGGATTATTATCAAACCCTCTCCCACATTCATCTACAAAGTGGAACTCTTTTCAAGAGCCCTAAGTATCGTTTTTGTTGCATCCTGGTATTGATCTTCATTTGCAAGCAACAGCTCCATCATAATTGTATTCACGTGAGATGATGGGTCATTTAACCCAAAATTCTTTAGATTCCCCATTCAAGGGACTCTTAAAAACCCTCGTGGACCATATAATCTGGTTTTTTACCAACTCTAATGAGTTGATCATGTTGGTGATATGTATGTTTTCCTTATGAATTACATCCATTGTAGTGCATAGCAGGTGTTTCCCTACCTTAATCCTTGATTATAAGGGCATTATTTGGCACAACATCTTTTTTAGACCCAATGCAATGTGTATGGGCATACAATTAAACTCCTTTATTGCTAGAGCTAATTGAGAGGTGCATGTAAACAGACCACTCACAAAAGATAATTTGTTTTCCATTTCACCACACTACTACATTTGAGTGAAGAGTAGGAGGGCGACCCAGTATATTGTGTATGGGCATAGAATCAAATTCCTTCTATTGCTAGACTTCATTGAGAGGTGCATGTAAATAGAGTGCTCACAAAAGATAATGCATTTTCCATTTCACCACATTTGAGTGAAGACTAGGAGGGCAGTGTCAATGAGGTACCCATGTGGAGCATAAATGGAAATCATCACCTTCTTTCATAGAGCCACCCTTCCCACCATTGATGATCATTTCATGGAAAATGATTTGAGCATCCTTCACACTGCCACATTTACCATACATGGTGATGAGGGCATCCCCCTTGACCACATTCCACTATTGAGAGCATAATGTGGAACTATACCGCCTTTAGTCAGGTCACCTAATCTAGTGCATGCTTTAAGCGTACTAAAAAATGTGGCCTCATTAGGTGTAACTCATTTAAATTTGCTACATTTTTTTCAAACACTTGAAAAGCCTCTATGCCATGACCAAACCTTGAATAGATCGAGATCATCGCGGTCCAACACACTACATCTCGGGAAGGCATTTCATCAAAAACCTTTTGAGAAGCATCCACACTTGCATACTATTCTGTAGAATCATAACATCCGTTATCAAGTCCATAGCTGCGCACAAGATGCATGGATGCAACCACTTATCTATAGCTGGATTCTTCTAATTTGGGCATACAGACGCATACAGACAAAATGCCAATAGATTTGAATTTGTTTGGCAATGGTGCATTTGAGAAAATAGGCCCTTTACAAATTGAGGCCTCTTTTGTCTTCTGAAACCTTGGAGAAAAATATTGAATATAACAGTGGTAAACAAAGCCATGGCACCTTCTAAAGCTCCACAACGCCCATACATTTGAATGATAAGATTGCTTAGATTAGTGTTCTGTTGAAACCTCCCCCCTCAATTATTTGGCCATGGATGTGCTTCCCATGCTTTAAGGCCTTCTCCTTCACACACTGGCACAATAAGTAAGACACATTGATGCAACATGCACCCAGGCACATAAGCTCACCCCATGGGATGTTTCATCATCTACTCCACCTTCATGTCTTGCTTCCCTTCTTTGAGTTAGTATTCTAGTAGTGTCTGGTGTGAAAAGATGCAGGGGAGAAGAGTGCTTGAGCTTTTGCAAGCACACACACACTAACACAAACCCTAGAAGAGAGCACACAAAGTGAGAGGCTGTAAATTCGTCTTCTTCTTCACACAACAAAAGAGGTCTACAAAGAAGATAAAGTGACTAACACACATAACAGAGTATATACACGTGGTCTATAATGTGAACATGCTAAGAGGAGTGGGTAGACATGGACTAGTCAGTGTAGTCCACCTGTAGAATCTCTGGGGAAGATATGTGGACTAGTCAGTGTAGTCCACCTATAGAATCTCTGGGTAGATATAGACTAGTCAGTGTAGCCCACCTGTAGAATCTTTGGGAAAGATATGTTGGTGCCAGCTACCAAACCCGCCAGTGATATAAATTTCAAACGGTCATGTAGATGTGGACTAGTCGGTGTAGTCCACCTGTAGAATCTCTGGGGAAGATATGTTGGTGCCAGCTACCAAACCCGCCAGTGATATAAATGTCAAACGGTCATGTAGGCGCCTCGTGAGTGTCAACTCATGTTGAGCTTGACATCTTAACACTCCCCCTCGAGCTCAACTCCAGCTCATGAACTCCAAGCATATCTCGAAATCTGCAGAGCTTCTCAACTCCCAAGGCCTTCATGAAGATGTCAGCAACTTGATCCTGTGTGCTAACGTAGGCCAAGTCGATAACACCTACCAAGACTCTCTCTCGGATGAAGTGGTAATGCACCTCAATGTGTTTCATCCGCGCATGAAAAATTGGGTTCCTGGCCAATGTATATTGCTAAGATTGTCACTATATATGACAACCTTTCTCTCCACATGCAACCCCAAATCAGCACAAGTAGCTTGCGTAACTAGGCTACCTCACATGCTGCCACTGTAGCTCCTTTTTACTCGACAAGGAGGCAATTGTGGGATGCTTCTTTGCTGCTTGATGTCATAGCACCGCCCCAATGAAAACATAAATCCACTGGTAGATCTCTTGTTTGAGATGCTACCTGCCCAATCTGCATCTGTGTACCCATATAGCTCCAATGGTACACCTGCTGCATAAAACAATGCATAATCAAGTGGCCCTCAAGTACCAAAGTGTATATCGCACACTACCAAGATGTGGTTTCATGGAACCTGCATAAACAAGCTCTCTAAGCCAACAATGTAGCTCAAATCTGGCCTGCTCACCGTGACATAGATCAAACTCCCCACAATCTTCTTGTACATAGTAGGATCCTCCAACACATAGCCTGCATCCGTACTAAGCTTGCCATTTTCATCTAATGGCACTGAGGTTGGCTTATAATCAACCATCCCATACTTGGACAACATGTCCAATGCATAGAGTCTCTGTGATGACAGCCAAATACCCTCAGATGTGCGAATAACCTCAATTCCCAAAAAATAGCACAGATCTCCCAAATCCTTCATCTCAAACTTCTTTTTGAGAAGACTTTTCACATGCTCAATCTCTTCCACGTTGTCACCCCCAACAATAAGATCATCTACATAAATGGTGATGATCACAATACCCTTTCACTCTTACGCACATATAAATAGTGATCTGCATCTGCCATATGAAAACCAATAGTGACAAGATACTCAACAATCTTGTCATGCCATGCTCGTAGAGCTTGCTTCAGCCCATACAAGGCCTTACGAATCTTACACACATACTCTGGGTGACCTATATCCTAAAAACCTGGTAGATCCATATACACCTCTTCTGCTAAGTCACCATACAAGAATGCATTTTTGATATCCATTTGATGTAAAAACCAACCTTTAGTTGTAACCACCACAATCACAACTCTCAGAGTTGCCATATTTGCAACTGGGGAACATGTATCCTCATAATCTATTTGGCTACACGTCCGGAGATGCATACACACAGGCGCCTGCTGTGGTGGTGGGCAGCGCAGCTTGTTTTGGCTACCTATCTGGAGGCGCACAGCCACAGCCACCTAGCTGCTGAAAGGAGAGGAGGTAACATGGAGGAGTAGTCGACTTAGAACAGAAGCATAGCCTGATTGTAGGAGTCGCATGCAGCCTGCGCTTGCTTGTAGTGCAGAGAGTACAGTCGCCTGCAGCGATGGAGGAGATGGCCCCACTTGAGAGCATGCGCCAGCTATATGCAGTAGCACATTCGCCTTTGAAATGGCTCAGCCATCAGCAAGCGATGGAGCGCAGCAAAACGGAGGGTGATGGAGGCACACCAAATCGTATGTTTCAAGGGTGGTCACCGGCTGTTGATCTCCACGAAGGGTGATGGCTCCTTTTTAATAAAAATTAGAGTGAAGTTTAAACTATGGTGTTGGCTAGCTCCCCATGCATGTGGGTGGCCAGTGTGGATAGGTGACCATGCACCCACACACACACTTAAGTGGGGCTCCCCACCTTGGCCCCTAAGTGGGTGCCCAAAGGGGGTGCCCACTTTTAAGTGAGCGTGAACATAAAACCTTATAAACCAAAGGGTTAGAAATATAAAATATTAAACCAACATGGGCAATACACTTACCACCTGTTCACATGCACCTAAACTCGTCAGAAGACAAAGCAAACTTCACGACTCACTGGCAGGCGTCCCCGCTCAGTAAGTAACACGTCAAGCAGGCAAACACAAAAATACATGTCATGCGAAAACAGTTTCAAACATGCAAAACATGTGTAATTTTTGCAAACACCTAGGAGAAAGAAATGAATGGGTACTGCCACAATCAATTAAAATCTAGAATGGCTTACTGATGGCTTACTGATGAGTGGCTGGGGTTTGGATTACACCAAATTGTTGATTCGGACCTTGATAATCTACTACTGCATGGATGGTGGCGTGCTCTTCTTCAGCCATCTCCAAGGTTTTGGTTCTTCACTTATAGTACAGGCGGTTCTAGAGCAACTGCTCCTCCGCGGCCTCTAGCATGTCCATCGCCGCTTGCACCTTGGTGGATAGGGGTTCCATAGCCTTGATTTGCTCTTCCACCTTGGGGAAAGGATGTTGCTAACTTGGGATAGTTGGCCCTAAAGTTTCCCGGCTCATTGCATTCAAAACATAGAGGGCCTTCTCTTGAAGAAGCAGCATACGAGCGGGGAGGAAAAGAGTTGCTTTTGCCACCCTCAATTATAGTAGGGGAAACTCTATTAGGGTTTCTAGTAGGGCTGCTCTTTAGGGTTTTTCTTCTCAGGGTAAGATCTCTTTTGAGGCTTAGCCTTGTCGGTCCTTAGTTCTTTCACAAGAGACTTTGCTCGTATGAGAGCATCCTATAATGTTCTTGGCCTCATTGCTTCAAGGTGGGAATCTAAGGGTTCATTTAAACCTTGGCAGAAACAAGACACTTGTTGAAAAGTAGTCATAGCTGGGACATACTTCCGAAGAGTGATAAATTTGGAATAGTAGTTTTGGAGGAGTTAAGCTGCACTACTTGAGACTAAAAAACTCATTCATCTTTATGGATTCATGGGAAGGGAGAAGATATCTGTTGCATGACAAATGAAGATCAATGCAAGGATGCAACAAAAAAGACACTTAGGGCTCTTGTAAAGAATTCCAAGTTGTAGATGAATGTGGGAGAGGGCTTGACAATAATCCCACATGGGAACTTTTGGGAGTTCTAGAGTTTTTGTATAAAAGGTGGCCCATTTGAGAGCTAGAGAACACTCCTTGGTCATAGGGTTGAGAGGCTCATAGAGAGAGCTTGCTCCATAGCTCCTTCTCATGTGCTCTCCCAAGGCTCTCCATCTCCATTCTTGCTTCAATCTTGTACTCTCTATTCTCTACATTTTCAATGATATGAGGTTATGGTCTACACACTTGCTAATCTAGATTTCTTAATGATATTTTGATGCTAAAACGAGACTAAAACACATACTCATTTTAGTTGCATTTAGTGATTAGGTAGGGTAAAATATATATATATATACATATATATATATATATTTCTTAAAAAAAAAACAAAAAAAACAAAAACAAAGACAAAACAAAAAAAACACATAAAAAACCAAAAAAATTTGACCTTATGCACTTGCGGTCGGGACGTCTTATAGATTCTGCCATAGGGCCTAGGGCACCTTCTAGAGTACCTACGCAGGAAAGTGGGACCCAATCGGTAGAAAATTTGGCAGATATTGCTGATACCCTTTCTGAATCCCAATTCGATACCCTTTCCTCCAGAACAACTAGTTCATTGTCCATGGACAATCTTGGGCCGTCAAATAGTCATCCCTTAGCCCCAAATAGGACACCCGCAAGATCTTTAATTCCATTTGAAGCCGACACCATGGGGTTAACACTTTAATGTGAGACTCCAATATGTCTACACAAATGCTCAAGGAGCTGAGATATTTAGGGACCCACAACAACGGTATCTTGTTAAGATCGCATACATTTTCTTAGAACTTGATAGAGCACCTCTAGTCAATGACCAGGGTAACATGTACATGGGTGGAGATGGTGTTCGCTACGAAGTCACCTACCATCCAGAAAATGTAGACAAATTAGGGGAGCTCTCTAAAACCGAGTTCTTTGACTTATCGAAGCTTTCCAACGCAAGGGAGTCTAGAGATGACTGGCTCATTGAGCCGGACATGCCTGGACCCTCCAATGCCCAGTCCTCAAAGCCATCCATTGATGATTTACTTCTTGTGGATCTAAATTTGGAAAGGGATAGGAAAGGCAAGAGCAAAATGGATCAGGGGGCTGAGAACCAATGGGAGTTTGTACGACAAATTCCAGTGATGACAAAGGTCTTACAGGATGACCCACTTCAAGAGGTCTATAAGGACTCTTTAGAGGGATATTATGCCACAACTAGAATGCCAGAGCTAGATCTTCCTCTAGCTCTTGTGGTGGTAGTTGAGAAGCTTGCAGGACACATGAACCGAATAATTGATAAATGGGCCAATGAATACCGAACCTTAGATTGGAAAGAGATTCAGGAGCTCACGTGGAAAGGACAACCATTATTCATGGAAGTGTTCTCAATAAATACAGCCAAACCAGGAGAGACAGCCTTTCTTGGAGAAACTGTTTCTCCTCCCCTACGAGAGTTCACTAGAGAGGGACCCTCAACATCAAAGTGGACCACTGCTAGTAGCCCAACTCTAGCACCAAGATATAGTCCTACACCAAATGTGCGACCACAGGTCACACCACAACATCTTTCTCACTATAACAATCGGAGGGTAGGGGAGCCAACTCGGCCTCCCATAAATGCACCTCCTGAAATGCGGGTGACAAGATCTTTGGAGGGGTTTGGTGAGGCTGGTAATAGGGTACCCACACCAATTTTTGATGCATGTGGACCATCTTACCAAAGAGAGGAACAATTCCCACTGAGAGTGAGAGGCCGTAGGCCTTATGATGAGTATTCAAGACAAGTAAGGCCATCAACTCTTCAGAAACTGGTAAAGAAGTATGAAGGGTCGGGAGATCCATATGACCATGTAGCAGCATTTAGGCAAGCGGTTCGAGCTGAGCTGACAAGCATACTCAAATTGAAGGATTTGGACTCACTCTTGAGGGAAAGGCCCTTGCTTGGTTTCAGGCGCTAGAGGCTTCAGACAAATCTTCTTTACGAGTTTTGGAAGAGAGATTCATTGCTGGTTTTTCCTTGATGGGAATTCAACATGACACGGTAGCACACATCTACTCTTTCAAGCAAGGCGAGAATGAGAGTGTTAGAGACTGTGTAAATAGAATGAAGCAGTACATTAATCGTTGCCCAGAAGATGAGAAGCCCACCCAAAGTCGATAAATTTCTCTCTTCTTAAAAGGACTCAAAAATTCAACACTGCATACACATCTCTATGCAAAGAAGCATACAAATTTCAATGAGTGTTGCCATGATGCTATGGATTTCACCGATAACTTCAAATTCCAAGATGGTTCTGGCCCAGGGGTGAAATCTAGAGATCAGTGGGGTGATGACCAAAGTTCAGGGTCTAGCGCGCTAGTAAATCCAGACCAGATAGCTAACCTAGTACTAAGGAGATTGGGACAGACCTATCGTCCACCCATGCAGCCATAACAACAGCAGCAGAGAATGAGGAGTGTACTTCCTACAGGTCCTCATCTTTGTGGAGCATGTGGCGGTAACCATAAAACAGAGGAATGTAATACCTTTTCTCCTCTAGTCACAAACCAACCCACAAAGAAGTGGTGCCAAGCCTATGCTTTACTTTACCCATACCACACAGGAATGTACTCGCATTGCAAGAATGAGGCAGGAGCGTAAGCAGCCAAGGGGTGGAGTGGCTCCACAAATGTATCAACAGTATACTAATTTTGAACGTAAGCCACCGATGACACAAGAGCAAGCACGACCTGTTCTTGGTGCTCAACCTCCTGCTCCTGGGACTGCTCCTGTGCGAGTTGTTGACTACGACAATTCAAATATGTGTAGAGACTTGGTAAAACCAGGCTATGTGGAGGAGGAATATGTATCATATTTATCCAAGGAAAATCTCTTTGAAAGTCCCGCATACCCAAGCCCAGCACTGGAGACTCAACCACCAGGGGAACAAAACTCTTTAATGTTACTAGGCGGCTACCAACCTAGGACTCCAGGCCCCTCAGGTCAATGGCAGCAAAGGAAAGTAGAAGCCAAACCAATGGGCCCCTGTTATGAGTGCGGAGAACCCCATTGGGCTCGTGATTGTCCACATCGCTCAAGGCAAGCATCTCGATCCAATACAACAGTACAACAGTTTCCACCAATTGAAAGATATTGTCTAGGGTGTTGTGTAGAACACTTCCCAAAGGATTGTCTGCTGAAACCACATGAGGAAGGCACCTCTCAACCAAAGGTCTCACTCAACCTTGTAGGGGCAGTTCCATCACCACCTTCATCTGAGAATGAGGATGTCGTGCCACTTAGAGTCATGACTAGATCACAGACACGAAATGCTGAAATACAGACTGATGAGACACCTCGAACTAGGGATGCAAAGACAAATCTAGTGGACAAGACCCTACAGTCTAATAGAAAAAAGACCACTAGGAGGAAGAAGAACCGAAACAAGCAAACTAAAAGTGCATCCACTGGTTCTCAAGAAACCTCTAAACAAAACATGAGGGATCAAACTTTTACATCCCAAGAAGTGCATGAGGAACATCAACCTCAACTTGGGCCTAGTGCTAAACAAGATGAGGCTAGTATGACTAAGGATAGTTCTGGGGGTTCTGTTTTTGTGGATAAAGTGAATGAGACTCTAGATGCCATCATTGATGCTCATAGAAGTCACATTGCAGCTTTATCTGAGCTACCCAAGAAGCTTCAAGAATACCCAAACCCTCGTGAGGAGAAGATCAATCTAGCTGTACATCAGCAACTCATTAGGGAATCTCAGTCAATACTTGAGGAACCACCACCACCTATTTCTCGGGGCCCAACCTCTCTTAAGCCAACATTAGAAACCATACCAGAAGTGTCATCAAGTCGGGAAATGAAAAGTGAGCTCATTTCACAAGCTCAGACACCCAATTGAAAGGAGGTATTTTGCCACCACCTAGCCTTGTCTTCCCATGCAATGATGAAGTTATTGATGCTAATGAGGACATGGCAAATGAGATGTGGGCTGCAGTTCATGAGAAAGTTAATGAGAACATGTCTTCTATTAGTTCGCCTCCATTCTCTGAGGTGGATTTTACCAGGGGCATGGAAAACAACTTTGGACGTCCAAGCATCCAGGAGGAAGTTCAAACAATTGTTTCTCCTAGAAGTAAGCATACAATGAAAACCTTACCATCATATCTGGGAGAATATGAGAACTGTTCTCAAACCTTGAGGATACCCTCCATGCATTAAAGGTTGACAAAAGAGAAGGATATGAATACCGTGCAAGCTATTTTATCAGCACCAGTGGCTTGTACCTTTTACAATCAAGTGTCAATTGATCCAAAGGATCAACACAAGACAGCCTTTGCTACTGAAGATGGCATCTTTGCCTATCGTGTTATGCCATTTGGTCTAACAAATGCACCAGCAACCTTTCAGCAGGCGGTTAATGAGTCATGTATTCAAGGAGTACCTTAGGCAATTTCTTGAGATCTTCATGGATGATTTATGTGTTCACTCACAAGAGCGTGATGATCATATAGAACACCTCAGACTTGTGTTTCAAAAGTGTCAACTTTATCGTATATGCTTGAATCCTGACAAGTGCAAATTCATGGTAAGACAAGAAAAAATTTTGGGCCATATTGTTTCTCGCAATGGGATTTCAATAGATATTGATAAAATTGATGTCATTGTCTCATTACCTCGGCCTATCAACCCTAAAGGGGTACAAACATTCATGGGACATTGTGGCTATTACCGTAGATTCATCTACATGTACGCTGTCCTAGCCAGACCATTATATGCTCTTCTTGTAAAGTTTAATTGGACTGATGAGTGTGAGGAATCCTTTGAAAAGTTGAAGCAAGCATTAGTGACGGCACCCATCTTACGGGCACCAGATTGGAACCAAATCAAGCATTGCTATATTTTGGTAAATAAGCCTTGTGCAACTGGAAGGATTATAAGGTGGTTTATCATCCTTCTTGAGTTTGATTTTGAAGTGGCAGTTCGAAAAGGAACAACTCATCTTAGGGCAGATCATTTGTCTCAAATCACCTCTGGTGAAGCTCCTGTGGGTGTGGATGATGATATGTTAGATTCAACACTTTTCCTTATAGAGACAGCTCCTAGATGGTCTGAATCCATTTTAGAAATTTTGACAAGTGGGCAGATACAACTAGCGGGTCCTAATGTGGACCTATGGCGACCATTCAAGTTAATCTCAGGGAGATTATATCGTCAGGGAAGTGTTGCGGCTTATACCTTACCCCGACCAATATGAGGAAATCTTGGTATGGGCACATGCAGGTATCGATGGAATCCATGCATCAGCTACTACTTGTGTGCGACGTATATCTCAGGATGGGCAATGGTGGCCTACCATGCATGCGGATGCTGAAACATTTGTTCATAACTGTGCTTTATGTCAAATTCAGAAGCCAATTCATAATGTCACATTATTCCAAATTTCAACTACACCAAGTTGGAGTAAGTATATTGTGGACTATCTTCAGCATGGTCATACGGATCAAAAAATTCCTAAACATCGAAAGCATGCTATTAAAGTTGAAGCGGCAAACTATATGCTGATAGAGGGCCAACTCTACAAGAGGGGCAAGGATGGTAACTTACGCATGTGTGTATTGTTGGAATTAGGGTTGCAGGAATGCACACACAACTTCAAGAAGATGAGGAAGCTTGAGCACAACACAGTAGTGTATTATGAGTGCCAAAATGAAAGATTACAAGCCCTAGAAGATAATGGGCGTATATACAATGCACGGGGGAAAAAACCTCCTAGTGAGGGAAAAAGTGCCCCGGCGGTCCTAAGTGTGTTCACACACATCACTACTATAATATGGTAACAAATCCCCCCTGGAGTGATGCGGTGAACAAGAGCTAGCACTCATGTATAGGGAAGTGTCTAGCTATGTGGACGAATCCACAAAAGGGAGTAAGCCCAAAGCTTTGCGAAAAGCTTCAAACTTCTCACGAGGCAGAGCCTTTGTGAAAAGGTCTGCAAGGTTATCCTGTGTTGGCACATAAGCCAAACTGATCTCTCCTGCAGAGAGTCTCTCCCTGACATAATGGTAGTGCACCTCAATGTGCTTCGTACGAGCATGGAACACTGGGTTCCGCGCAACTGCCAATGCGCTCTGACTGTCAGTGAAGATGGTGGTGGCAGATGGCTGCCCAACACCCAAATCAGCCATAAGGCGTCTGAGCCACACACACTCAACCGTAGCTGTGAAAGCTGCCCTGTACTCAGCTTCACAACTAGAAGTGGCCACAGTAGGCTGCTTCTTGCTCAACCATGATATGCATGAGCTTCCAAGCATGAAGCAAAAACCACTCGTGGACACGCGTGTGTCATAACAACCAGCCCAGTCAGAATCTGAAAAAGCATGTAAATCTGGCGGCAATGATCCCCCCTTGGGATAAAACAACCCAAGATGCCGAGTACCACTCAAATAGCGAAAGATACGCTTCACTGCCTGCCAATGCTTAATGCCTGGGCTATGCATAAATCTGCTCACCTGTGAGACTGCAAACTGAATGTCTGGCCTCGTAATGCATACATAAATGAGGCAACCAACAGCTGTCTGATAGAGTGTGACATCAAAGTGATCTCCAGCATCATGAAGACTCAACTTCAAACCTGTCTCCATTGGAGTAGCAATAGGCTTGCAGTCTTCAAGGCCAAATCTCCGCAACAATGTTTCAATATACTTTGTCTGACACAAAGCAATACCTCCATCACACTGCTTAAATTGTATCCCCAAATAATGATGCAAATGCCCCAAATCTGACATCTCAAAAGAGGCATTCAAATCAGCCTTAAAATCAGCAATATGACTCTCATTTGGTCCTGTGAGCAGCATGTCATCGACATAGAGAGCAATGATTAGATGTACACCATCCACACGTTTAACATACAAAGTGCTTTCTGTTGGACTATTCTGAAACCCATGTGCAGTCAAATATGCATGTATTTTTTCATACCAAGCTCGTGGAGCTTGCTTTAAACCATATAAAGCCTTTTTTAACCTGCACACTTTGTTTTCCTGCCCTCTTTGAACAAAACCACGAGGCTGCGATACATACACCTCCTCATGCAAATCTCCATTTAAGAACGCAGTCTTTATGTCCAGCTGATGTACATTCCAACCATTATGAGCTGCTAATGCACAGATGCTACGAACAGTGGTCATACGACATGTGGGAGCAAAAGTCTCATCAAAATCAATGCCCTTCTCTTGAGCATAACCTTTTGCAACAAGCCTAGCCTTATGGCGATCCACTGTGCCATCAGGCTTACACTTCAATTTGTATACCCACTTAGTGCCAATGGCTTTCTTGCCAGGGGGCAAGTCACATAAAGACCATGTACCATTCTTCATAATAGCATCGTATTCTGCTTGCATAGCAGCCATCCAATTTTCTGAACTTTGTGCCTCATCAAATGAAACAGGCTCACTTTCATCGCACATACTAGAAACAGCCAATGCATAACAATCTGACGCATAAGAGGCACCATGAGAGCCAGAACGAGTGCGACTAGACAAAGGGGCATCCAACTTGCTGTCACGCAAAGTCTGCACCAGCCATCTAGGCATATTCCTAGAGCCCTCAATCTCTTGTCTCTCATCCTCAAGTGCATCATGCACATCTGCATCAGATATAGGCTGATCTGTGCCATCATTTAAAACCTGCATAGGCTGAAAAACTACCTCATGAGGTATTGCACTTGACTGTGCACCACTGAAAAGAGGCAACAATGTATCATAGACATCACGTGAGCTGATATCTGTCTCCTTAGTACATGAAACCAAGGGCTGAACTGCATCTTCCACAAATACAACATCACGGCTAACCAAAATGCGCTTTGTCTGTGGATGATACAAACGATAGCCTTTGCTCTCAGCACTATATCCAACAAAAATACATTTGACAGCTTTGTCATCCAATTTTCTGCGATGTTGCACAGGCACTAATGCATATGCCAGGCAACCAAAAACACGTAAATGGCCAACAGATGGCTTGCGGCCATGCCAAGCCTCATATGGAGTGACAACCTGTAATGCTTTGGTGGGACACCTGTTTAGTACATAAGTGGCACACATGACAGCCTCAAGCCAAAAACCATGTGGTAGACTTTGACTCTTAACCATACATCTTGCCATTTCCATGAGAGACCTGTTTTTTCTCTCAGCCACACCATTTTGCTGTGGTGTATACGGCACTGTACATTGGTGTTTTATCCCACGCTCAGCCAGAAATGCATTAAATTCTGAAGACATATACTCCCCCCCTCGATCTGAACGGAGGGTGCCCATCTTACTTTCTGACACATTTTCAGCCATAACCAAAAACTGTTTGAAGCACAAAAACACTTCGGACTTTGCCTTCAAAGGATATACCCATGCATGCCTGGTAAAGTCATCAATGAAAGTCACGAAGTAAAGGTAGTTTCCAAATGATGGAGTTTGCATGGGTCCACAAACATCACTGTGAACAAGCTGCAATCTGCGTTCAGCTCTCACTGATCCATCTTTGGGAAAGGAAGCACGCTGCATTTTACCCAATATGCAGCCCTCACAAACATGCTTGACAGGTGCCTCAAGCTTAGGCAAAGAAGACACCATTTCAGATTTCTGCAGGCGCAGCAAACTTGCAAAATTCAGATGACCAAAACGTGCATGCCACAGTTTTGCATTTGAAATAGCCTGCGTATCCATAATAGCACATGCTGAATCCTGTACACATTTGCCATCCATATTGAGCTTATACAGCCCTCGACATAGTGAACCAGATGCTACAAAGATGTCACCACAAGAGAGATCATGAACAGTACATCTGTCATCCACAAATTTTACAACCAAACCTGTTTTGGCAAATGCGGAGACTGACAGCAGATTCTTTTTGATCCCTGGCACATACAATGCATCAAAAAGTGTAAAGGTGTTGCCATTTGCAACATTCAGCACAATCTGTCCAACTCCTTTAACGGGATAAGAGGAGTTATTGGCACAAGTGACAGTATTCCCTGTGGGAGCAGACTCAAGGAAAGTGAATAAACTGCGCTGCGAGGTGATATGCTTAGTGGCACCACTGTCAAAGTACCATACATCTGAATCTACTGCAGACATACATGTGTCATGCAAAGATGGGTCATAACTGCACTGCGCATTGAATGCCCATTCTGTATCTAGCACAACATTAGCAGATTCATTGTTAGAAGGAGAGGCATCTGCAACAGCCATACCAGCCTCTTTCTTCTTAGCCTCTTTCGCAGCCAGCTTAGGACACGCTTTGATGACATGATCATTTCCCTTACAGTACTTGCAAAATGTCTTCTGTTTGTCACCCTTCTTCTCATCTTTGTCTTCCTTCTTTGGTTGCGCAGCATTTGCAGATTTCTGCTTACTAGAAGAAAAGCCAGCTTTACCTTTCCCGCTTCTCTGATTAGCAACGAAAGCTTGATCTGCGACACGCATATTATTCCTGTTTTGCCTTGACTGGTCTTCTTGCAGCAAAACAGAAACTAACTCCTCAAATGATAAGGCATTGGGATTGCCTTTCATCATCAAGCGAAGAGTGGAAGCAAAACCCTGATAAGAATCTGGTAGACCATTCAAAACAGTCTGCACAAGTGAACTGTCTGACAGGATTTCATCTGCAGAAATGAGCTGCTCTTTGAAATCCTTGATCTTTGTCAAAAAGCTATCCATAGAATCACCTTCGTTCATATGCTCATTCTCCAACTGTTTTCGGAGATAAGCAACACGAGCCTCATTTCTTGCCTGATACAATGTGGCAAGTACATCCCAAGCATCCTTAGAAGTCCTGCAGGAGCGAATATGTGGGATAATGGTACGTTTGACAGACAGCGCAATCAAGGCATGAGCCTGCGCATCTCTACCATCCCAACGAATCTGCTCTGCTGAAAGTGGTGGTTCTCGAACAGCTGCTACAGCACTTGTGCCTGCACCATCATCAACAGTACCTGTTTCTGATGTGTTTGCAGCATTCCCAGCCACAATAGGACGTGCATCAATACCCTGCACAATGTTCCATAACCCCTTTGCTACCAATACATGTCGCATCATATATGCCCATAATGGATAGTTGGTGCCATCCAACTTATCCTCAGCAGCCAACATGCGGAATACATCATTGTTGTCAGCCATGGCCAATGACTGTACTACTAGATGTAAATGCTGTCTGTAAGAGGTAAACCTGTACAAAATCGACCTGTGCTATGTAGCACAGCCCAAAACAGACGAATGGGCACCTGTCCTGCAGATTTTAATCTTGACAGAAAATCTGCACAGTAGGACGATTTTGCCTGCGCAGTACTTGGAATGCAAAAACGGAGGGCGAAATGACTCCAGATCAAAATTCTGAAAAAACCGAGCCCTACGGGCTCACCCACGGCATATACTAACCTGCAGACGCTCGTGAAACCTCGTTGCAATCGGAGGAGATGAAGCGGCAGGTGCCGGTGATGCTGCCCGGGAGGAGGAAGCCTGCTCTGATACCAATTGTTGGAATTAGGGTTGCAGGAATGCACACACAACTTCAAGAAGATGAGGAAGCTTGAGCACAACACAGTAGTGTATTATGAGTGCCAAAATGAAAGATTACAAGCCCTAGAAGATAATGGGCGTATATACAATGCACGGGGGAAAAAACCTCCTAGTGAGGGAAAAAGTGCCCCGGCGGTCCTAAGTGTGTTCACACACATCACTACTATAATATGGTAACATGTATGTGAAGCTGACTACTTGAAAATCTTAACTCATGCACATGCAGGTGTTGGGGGTGGACACTTTTCGGGCAATACCACAGCTACGTTGATTAGGTGGTCTGGGCTTTGGTGGCCAACCTTACAAATGGATGCCGAAGAATATGTAAAACGTTGTGACGATTATCAAAGGACCAAACCTCCCATCACAAAGGACAATATGCCATTGCGGCCTATGTTAAGCACACGTGCTTTTGCAAAATGGGGTATTGATTTTGTCAGTCCCATTAAACCTCCAGCTCGTCACACACATGCGGAATATATTATAGTCGCAAACAGACTATTTGACCAAATGGGTAGAGGCAAAGGCTACAGTCAAAAATGATGCCAGAACCACAGCCAAGTTCTTGTATGAATACGTGTTTACACGCTATGGCTTACCTATTGAGATCGTTAGTGATCAAGGTGTGCACTTTGTAAATGAAGTCATAGAATTTTTGCTTCAAGAATTTATGGTAATGCACAAGCGTTCTGCACCCTATCATCCCCAGAGACCAATGGACAAGTTGAGAGTACTAACAAGATTCTCTGCACAGCACTCACAAAGATTGTTGAGGAACATAGGACTGATTGGGAGCAAAAGTTGCACTCAGTTCTTTGGGCATATAGGACAGCCTATAAAACATCGGTGGGCACAACACCATTTGAGCTTGCTTTTGGATTAGACGCAATTCTTCCCATTGAATTTCTTGTACCTACTCTACGAGTAGCTAAACAATTAGATTGGACTGGTCATGAGCTTTCACAACGCGTTGACGAATTGGAAAAGCTTGATGAGACCCGCTTATTGGCGGTAATGGGGATGTATGCCGAGAAGAGGAGACAGAAGCAATGGTACGATAGAAATGTAACAACTGGCCGATTCAAAAAAGGGGACCTTGTGCTCTTGTACACACTTTAGAAGCATAAGAGAAAGCTCAAGAAACGTGGCCTAGGACCGTTTGTGATTAATGAGCTTACTCCAAGTGGTGCAGTGCATTTAGAGACACTAGAAGGTGAGCAAATGCCTAACTTCATTAATGGAAGTCGTCTCAAGAAATACAATGAACCATTAACTGAAGCCATGCTTCAACAGATGCATGTTGCACAAACACGGAAAGAAGCACTTGACCTACTTAAACGTCAAGCTCAAGAGGAGGCTAAACCTAGAGTCGCAAAAGCCAAGGAGTGTCGCAAAGCTTCTATGTTGGCCATACAGTTGGCTACTGATGAACCATATGTCGATCCATTCAATATTCAAGTGTGCCTCCATCTTCATGAGACTACCTACTTTGTCTCTGCCTTAATTGACTCTGGTGTAGATTATAATGTTCTCTCGTTTGACACATGGATAGCCTTGGGTCAACCAAAACTTGTGCAAATTCTTGTTGACTTACGAAGCTTCTCAGGTAAAGATAACCCTATAGAGGAAAAATGTGTCATTATGATGTCCATTCAGGATCACCAGATGTCAGTGCCCTTTTATGTGGCACATAAGTCCAAGGCAGTAGTAGAGGCTGTTCTCGGTAGATCGTGGTTAAGTGCTACCAATTGCTCATTAGATTGGAAGAATAGACAATACAAGTTGCAAATTGATTCTGATTGCATCTTGGGATCTGCTACTCCATGAGCTTTATCGTGTCAAAAGGGTAATGTTTCTACCTTACACAACCCACTCTCAAAATCTGCTCTTGAAACTCCAAAACAAATGATGTGGATAATTGATGAGTACTCAAGTGAGGGCCATGGCTGGCATGTTCCAACTACTCTAGTTGCTGCTCAAAGAAGGCCAGGCAAGAAGGAATTATCAATTTGGCTACCCAAAGATGCGTACAAACTTGTACCATCTAGTCCAGTTGCCAAGTCTCCTAAAAAGCACATCATTTTCAAGCCTAAACCTCGGATTGTTACTCGATGGGTTCCAAAACATGTTCTTAAATCACAAGGCTATTATGAGGGTGCAACAGCAATTTGGCTTCCAAAATGCCATGCTTTGCTAGGGGTTCAAAAAGATTCCAAAAGCCACCCTTGATTTTCCATATCAGTGGGTGCAAAAGAACTCAACACAAACTCTTCAAGATAGGATAGGTGGCTGTGATAGCACCTATAAATCTACTTGTGTTGATATTCCTAAAACATGTATTAAAACACCGGTTGTCCCAATTTCTCCTTGTTACATGATTCCACCATCAAGTTGTGTACCTAAGACAAGTCCAAATGAGTCTCATTTGAGCATAGATTCTAGCATTTCAATACCTAAATCCTCTTATCTTGCTCAAATACCAAGACAATTGCTAAAATTCCCACCTCTTAAAAAGGATATACCTAAAACCAAAGATAAGGCATTAACACTACAATTGAAGCTCTTTGGTAGACCAATGTTTGAATAATGTAGTTCCTTATGCCTTTAGAAGATGTGTTCTTTTTGAGATAATCTTGTTTTTGATTGGAATTGTAATGATGGATATGAGTGTTCTAAATTTCATTGTTCTACGTCCAGATAACTCCTGATGGATATTTGGCGAGATACATGTCCACCATGCATTGACCTTGATAGTACTCGACCTGATCATCGCGGGGGATATAGTGCTCCTCCGCTTCAAACACATTCTAGGTACTTCTATGCTCCCTTAGGTGAAAATTGCTGTGGGCATCACTTTGTCACGTTATTCAACAGCATCACCCATTTCCACATTGTCAAGAGTGTGCACGACTCGTATTAGGAGAAGCTTCACATATTTTTTGGATATGCCGCTCTTACTTTAGACAATATGGCACGGGCTTAATGAAGCAAATTGTGGGAATTACACCCCAACGCCATAATCTTCTTAATGTGAGAATACCAGAGAGAGGACCAAATCAACGTAGATTACCTGAGGAGGTTCAAGCACAACAATGGAGGGATACAAGTTTAAATGACTTGCAAAACCACCGATCTTGCAAGCCCTCCTTCCCCAAGCCTCAACATGTCAATATTGGATCAATATGAGTACCTATATTGCGCAGTTCCAAAATCGAAACTGTCTTCTTAACCTTCCCATAGAACCAATGCCATATTTTAGTGAGGAAGCACTCCTTCCTCTACCACCTTCTCCCGAGGCCGGTTTTTGTGAGGGGTTGTCCCTGCATCCTGAGGAAATTGATACCATCTTTCCAGTAGACGAGGACACGGATCCACCACCAGCGCAAGGGTAAGCTCAACGACTCCACAATAAGATCGACAAGCCAGGGCACTTTTCTCCCACTGGGTTTTTCCCCTCGGCTATATTCGGTGATTGGCACCAATGGCAAATTTTATTCTTTTCTTTTCTTTTCTTTTTTGTTAATAAAAATTTTGCAGAGATCTCCGCTAAAAAAAGAGCATAAAAAACGCCCCAATAGTCCACCTACCGTTCACACAAATTAGGAAGGGGGGAGACATGCTACGCCTACAAAGACCAAGGATTAGCAATCTGCACAAAATCAGCAATGCATCAATGCAAACAAACGACATCAACGGGCACTACAACAGGTGTATTCACATCTTAATCTTTTGTTCTTTATGTGCTTTTATCTTTTGGATATATGGTTTGCATGTTCACACAATGTTGGCTGGTTTAAGTTTTTGATTAGTTGTTAAAATATGGTGAGTGAACTCTAGATTCTTAGAGGACTTAGTAAAAGATATTTCTATCTAAAGACAGTGTAGGATATATACCAATGGAATATGCCAAGTTCTTATGCTTTCAAGGTATATTAGTTATCCCTAGTGGTAGCTACCTCTTAGGTATGAGCTAGGTGCTAGGATTAATAAGAACATTTTACGAAAATATACCCTAAAATATATATATATATATATATACAAAGTGAATTGAGACATGACTGTCTACAGCCATGAGGAATGCTTGGTAGGACCTGGGGTTGTCTTAGCACCTTGGGGCCGATGCTTTGGTTTCCATGGGGTGAACACTGATGTCTAAAAGCTTTAGAAAAAGACCTTCGAGGAATCTATCGCCTTGATAGATGTTGGTAGGACTCTGGGGTACCCTATGGGCCCTCGAGACCGATGCCCTCATCTTCATGGGGTACTCCTTATGTCATTAAAAAAAAAAAGGGTCTGTCGCCCTTGAGATACTTAGCGGTCTTTAGATTCTCTTGGCGGCGGAGGTCTCTTGGCCATTGCTTGGGTCTCATTAGGATGGAACCTTAATCTTTATCACCTTCTACACACACATTAAAAAAGAAAAAAAAAAGAGAGTTCCAATCACCTTTGCTCATATTTAGGAGTAGGTTTGCCACTTAGGAATAACTTAAATACTTGTAGGACATTGAGACTGCGGTCATAACCGGCGGTGTACAAGCACACTTGCCTTTGCATAGCACTATCTACCACTTAGTCTCAATTTGACTAGTCTTTACTTACCTATTTTAGTACTCATTAAAACTTTAATCAGCCTTGCACTTGTATGCTCACGTGTGAAATTATCATTGCTGGTTTTTCTTTTCTTTTCTTTTCTTTTCTTTTTTTCAATAAAAGACTTTACTTGTATCCATTGTTTTTTTTTTGTTGCAGCTCTTGCTACTACCGCGCTCGAGGACGTGCGCAAAATAGGAAGGGGGGAGTGTTGCATGACAAATGAAGATCAATGCAAGGATGCAACAAAAAAGACACTTAGGGCTCTTGTAAAGAATTCCAAGTTGTAGATGAATGTGGGAGAGGGCTTGACAATAATCCCACATGGGAACTTTTGGGAGTTCTAGAGTTTTTGTATAAAAGGTGGCCCATTTGAGAGCTAGAGAACACTCTTTGGTCATTGGGTTGAGAGGCTCATAGAGAGAGCTTGCTCCATAGCTCCTTCTCATGTGCTCTCCCAAGGCTCTCCATCTCCATTCTTGCTTCAATCTTGTACTCTCTATTCTCTACATTTTCAATGATATGAGGTTATGGTCTACACACTTGCTAATCTAGATTTCTTAATGATGTTTTGATGCTAAAATCTAATTTGTGAATTGTAGAGTGCATGTGATGAAGCTTGTGCATGAAATGATGTGTAGTTGAGGCTTGTGTGATAGCTCTTTGCATGTTAGATTCTTTGCATAAGTTGCATTTTTATGCTTAAGTGTAGCCTAATCTTGATGCTTTGATTATGTTAGATTGATTGCTTGAGTGTTGAAGAAGGATTGAGTAGGACTAGAAGTCATTAGTGTGTGGTTAACTAATCTTCTCCCATTCGGGATAGCCTCTATGCGCTAACCGGATTGCATTCACGGATTGACAAAGTGTGTGGGTTGGAGTGTAGCCTCCGCTATGTCTTTCCTTCACGGCTTGCTTGATGTCTTCCCATGTTTAATAATGCTCGGTGACTCCCTTGTCATGGCACCATTGTTTCCACCAAAGTTTAGCATCTCAGGTGAGGCAAAACCGTTCAAGCATAGATTGATTTTTTGCTCTAGTATCAGCAACAACAGAGAAATAATTGTCCATCACTTCAATCCAGACTTCAGCATCCTTCTCAATATTTGAACCTTGTCCCGTAAATAAAGGAGGGAGGTTGCATTTGCTTAAGTAGGAACTTCTTCTCCTGGTGGATATCGGTGTATAGTGCATTGGGAAGTGGAGGCTTATTGTCCTGGCCATCATTGTAAGATTAAATTTTTAAGATTACAAGATTCATACTTTGCACAACGCTTAAGCTTTTTTGAAAGTAAAACATTGATATCATTTTATTTCCCAAATATTTACAAGGACAAGTTTTATTACAAAGATTTGAGACTACTATAATTAGTCTTATTCGTCCATGAAGGGAAATTCCTAAGCTCGACGATGACATAAGGGCAAAGCGGTCCACATAGGTGAAGTATGGGGGTTTCACTGTAGTTTCTAAGACTCGAGAAATTGATGGTAAGGGTGGTAGACTCTGGATTGGGCTAGGTCCCAACACGACTACTCTGTCAGCAAGCAGCAGGTAAGACCTGCATTACTCAATCATACACCCAGTGGTCCTATGGTATGCGAATCCAATCTATAGTCACAAAGGTGTCGGCGGGCCTGGGAGTACCCCCCCTTACGAACCAAAATATATGGACCATCTTTAACTTTTCAATTTAATGAATCCGCTTTAGGTCAGTGGTAAGGTTCCCAACTCAATCTACTCGGATGAAGAAATATCTCGGCCCGCAACTCCAGAAATCTCTACCCCATCCTCTTTCGATAGAGAAATGGGGGAGAGACATCTTCTCTAGTATTTGCCCCATGGTGTCACAGAACTAGAAATTTGAGGAATGACAAGCGATCTAGAAGATGCACTAGAAAACTAGAAATCTCGAGTAGGCATCTTCCTCTTCCTACAATCAATCAAACATCAATTCAAATTGTTCTTAGTAAGGTGTTTTTATTAATTAGCATTATGTTAGGTAAAACATACATTGCAATAAAGTCCTTAAATGGCAAGTCCTAGGAGCTAAGATCCGTTGTGATACCAATTGTAAGGTTCCTCCCTTCCAAAATAGGGGAAACACTTAAGATAGTCTACTAAGTCTTAACTTGGAGAAAATTTCCTACTTGTCAACACCTTGATCATGAAAAGATTCAAGGAGACGATTTGTAGGTAAGACCTAGTCCTATCTCATAGGGGAAGTATGGTCTTTTAAAAATCAAATCACCCATAGGGTAATTGATCATAATTTGGGCAACTACTAATCTTGATTCCTAGAGACAACGCTTTTTTCCTCATCCATGGTGGCAAGGCAGAGCTGCCGCTCGTCTAGTCTTCTAGAATATAGTTGATCGTCGCGAACCTATTTATCTAGCGTACACTTAATCTGTTGGAAAGCTACCCGACTAATCAGGTCCACCCATCCGTAGGATGGTGTTGTCGGGGCATTCCATCCTCCCACTTTCCATCCGACTCACGCGTCAATTTGTTTTCTAATTAATCCTACGACATTGTTTGACATAAATAAACATGTTCCTTAATTAAGGCCCTTTCACAAGGTTTGTTAAAACAGCCTCTTTTCACAATATAATAATGCCAAAGACAAGATTTTTTGTAAAAAAAATACAAGAATCAATTCCATATACAAGCCAAACCAGCTCTCTTATTCTTACTATCAATGATCTACAATTTGGCCTTCTAGCCTCTACATGTTGGGCAAAACCCTACGGGACCATACACCTCGTCGTCGGCCGCTGGCGAGGACTCAAGCCAGCCTATCATCCCCTCAGGCTCCGTCGCTCGATCGTCTTGCCCTCCCTCAGAGGGATGTCTATGTGCTAGGGTGGGATTATTCACTGCACTAGCCTAGGCCCTCAGAACTAGACATCATCACAATTACTCCCCTCAATCGGTGAACCTCATTCTCCCAATGCTATAAGGGATACCATGGGTCAATCCTCTAGGGCTTTGCTAACGATGCCACCCGGCTACATAAGCACGAAAATGAAGTTAGTGTTGAAGCCAGGAGAAACAAATACCTATACTCTTTCTCTTAAAGATAGCAATTTCAATACAAACAATTATTACAAAATATAGTATCACTTCAAATAGTAGCTTCATACAATTTCAAATTTTATTGAATAGAAAAATTCGCATTTTATTTCTTGATTTATTGATTTTAATATTAGGGAATAATTTAAAACTTCTTTTAAAAGATAACCAATCTAACCTGGCCACCATTCCCTTGTGGAGCTTACAATGGGAGGGTTGGAGCCGCATTAGGAGCATCTTCTCATTGTTGTGTGTTTCTCTCGAGGTGATATTACAATGGGAGGGTTGGAGCCGCATTAGGAGCATCTTCTCTAATCTCATTGTGTTTCTCTCGAGGTGATATTTTGATATTTTCGAGATGGGGCCATGTTGATCACCTCCTTGTAGTACTCAATGCTGCGATCGCAATGCTTTAGTCGGTTCTCGATTCCGAGATTGTTTGCTCACTCTATGAGCAAAACAACTACAGCGCGTAAACCTTCTCTAAGCTCAAAAACCTCTTGCTAAAGTCTACGCAAATGGGGGGATCTTTGAGATGTCCTAAAGGCAAAAATGTTTTTCTTGAAGAGGTGAGGGCTGCTATAAGTCTCGTCACACAAGGGGGAGGAGGGGGGGAGGGGAGAATAGTGGACACCCTCTCCTCACAAGGTGGGGTGACTGAAAATGGGCTTATCTGAGAGATGGCTGATTAGGGGGTGCTGAGAGCAAGTCTGCAAGGGATGGCTGTAGGTACAACAAGTACAGTGTGCAGGCGTAGAGTGGTGGTACGGCCTTGTGCAGGGTGTAGCTTAGGGGTGTATTGTACGCAATGAGCTACTAGCCATGGAGCACTCGGGGGTTTATATAGGTGTAGGGTACGGTCGCGGTACTGAGAAAAGTATGGGTGAAAGGAACGGTGTACCATCAAAGTGTGCCGATCACTAGTCTGCATGAGCTTGGGGAAAGGTATGGTGCTAGTGCACAAGTAAAGGTGTGCACAAGTAAAGGTGTGGTATGCATGTATCCTTTTGGTCAGAGGCAGCATGGATGTCCACATGGCGGTACGTGTGGACCATACAATGGGTAGTCGGCCTTTGTTCCTTAAGCAGCCATTGTAGGGGTGCCCTGGTGAGTGTGTACAGTCCTTTTTGGGGCAAGGTCCCTAAATTTGGGGCATCGATCTCGATTTACATGTCAGAGTGCCCAGGGAGCAAAAATTATTTTTCAATGAAAATGTCCGGGATGTTTCCTTGGTCGTCGGGGTGCAGACTATCCCCCATTGATCGGACGCCCAGTCGTGCATTTATTAAGGTTTAAAGGTCATCATTTTTTAAACTAAAAATAACTAAAATTCGCTCATAAGCTTGATCCGGTGTCCATTTTGGATGCTATAAAATCCTATATTAGGGTAAAATCGCACGCAAATTTCAAATTTAGACTCGAAATTTGAAGATTCTAAGTAGAAATGGATCGTTTATTAAATCACTAATTTTACACTATAAAAACTCATAAACTCATCTATTACAGAGACATTTTTTTATTAATGAAGATGAGCATGTTACAGGGGTGTACATACTCAAATCTTTGTTCAACCTTGGAGCTACTAACCATGTATAATTGGAGCAACACTAGTGTGTGACAATCCTCTTTCTGTGAGTTCCTATGCTTTACTATTTGTTATCTATTCTATGCTTATTTCTTAATCTCTATGAAATTAAGGTATGTATTTTCTAATATCCAAAATTATAGTATGTATACTTATGAAAATATGTATGTATTTTCTAATCTTCAAAGTTATAATATGTTATCTTATGTGTATGTAGACTTATGAAAATGATGTTTTCTTCGAACAACAAGATGCTAGATGCGAGGGTGCATGCTAGGAGTGTTGATGGCACTTGGCATGGATTATGAACGCATACATGTATGTCAATGATTGTGTACTATTTATAGGTGTTCACAAAAATGTAGCCCAATTTCTAGAGTGTAGTGAGCAATATTCAAGGTATGGTGATTTCTCAAAAGATACTAAGGCATTTTCCTATTATACTCTGCATTCAACACATGTTTCAAAGTAAGTCTATTGCCGATCTCATGACATGGCGTACATAAAATTGCTCCATTGATGGAATGATGAGGATTCTCTTGTAGATTCACTAGCATGGAAACACATCAGAGACGTGGTCATGGAATTCAAGGAGGAGCCATGTCACTTACATGTTGGATTGGGGATAGATAGATTCAATCTATTTGGTTGGACAGTGGTAGTAGTAAACTACAATCTCCCTCTATGGAAGTCCAGAAAGAAGGGTCATATTATGCTAGCTCTTCTCATGCTTAGAGATACTATGGCGTGGCATCCAAGTTCATGATGTGTTCCATTCAATTTCACAACTGTAATCTCACTCTATGGAAGTATATGAATAAGGGTCATATGCTAGCTCTCCTCATGACCGAAAAGCACAAGTTCAAGAAGTAAAGATAATGCAGGGGATATGGGGAGCTTGAATTTCTTACAATAAAAGACACACACACAAGAGAGAGAACGACACAATAGAGAGATGGATGGCTGAATTTTCTTCTATATTCTTCTTTTCTCTATAACCATATATCTAAAAAAATAAGAGTACATACTATAACAGAAAGTACTCTCCTACAATAACATACAATGGTCAGTTCATAGTGTGAACTTCACTATATGAGCTAGCGCTATAATGATGCCATAACTCTAGTACTCCAAAGTGTCTCTCACACAGCCTATCGTCCAATGGAAGCATATCAACCATAATCTCACCAACCATGCTAGTGGCATAAGTGCGGAAGCTATCACTCAATCTCGGGGGGTTCACCTAAAAATAGCACGTGAGTTCATCAAGAGGGGTATATTAATTCAAAAAAGTTACAGAATTACATTTATAGGAGTGGTTTTTAAACCAATTTTGAAAACAAACATAATTTTATGAAGAAAAAGAAGTCATTTTATTTGTAAAAGCATGTAAGTGTAAGAGATTTTTTAAATACCCCTTGAATGCATGTGATACATAAAATTTCTTATTAGAGGTGAGCCCCCTGAGCACCCAAGTGGGTCAATGTCTCGCAACACTAGTTGAGCTTAGTATCTCAATGCTTTGACTCGAGCTCAAATCCTTACACTGCACTCTAAGTAAGCTCCTAAACCTATGGAGATTCTATGTTCCCAATGCCTTCGTGAAGATGTACGCTGCTTGATCCTCTCTATTGACATATACTAGATCTACATTGACTACTACTAGAACCTTATACCTCATAAAGTGATATAATGCACCTCAATGTGCTTTGTTCTAGCATGGTATACTAGGTTACTAGCCAATTGTATGCTATTTATGTTGTCACAATAAATGATAATTTCCCTATCCACCACAGGCTTACCCATATCACCAAGTAGCTTCTAAAACCAAGCTACCTCACAAGTTGCCATAACATCACCCTTGTACTCTGCCTTTGTACTTGTTGACAAAGCAATTGTTGGATATTTCTTACTCCTCCAATTCACAGTAGCACTTCCAAACAAAAATCTAAAACCACTCGTAGACCTCATGTCTATGACACTACCAACCCAATCCGCAACTATGTATCCATTTAGATGTGTCTCTATACCACCCTCATAGAAAAGTCCATAGGTTGCATTATGAGTTGAGAAAAACTATTGTATCATATGGGGCTTTTAAGAAGTGGGGATTGGAAGCAATTCATCCTCTACCCAGAGGGGTTGAAGCTAGATGTGTAAAGGTTGCCAAATTTGTTTTTTAAATATATATGTGCGAGATTTGGTATGCCATTGGAGCTGTTGATAGGCCAAGGGCCTAGATTCAGGGGAGAGATTGTACAAGATCTCATGCAAAAGTTACACATCACACATAGGTATTCTACTCCTTACCATCCACAATGTAATGGGCCAGTAGAGAGATTTGATGGAGAGTTGTGCACAATGCTGACAAAGTTTCACGAAGATCATCCCAAACAGTGGAATTTGCATGTTTCCTCAGCATTATGGGCTTACAAGACAACTATCGAATTAGCTACTACAAAGTTTTCACCTTACTATTTGGTTTTTGGGAAAGAGGCTATGTTGTGCATTGAGGTTGAGATTCCCAGTTTATAGTTTCTTCTGAAGCATCAAGAAAGGGATTTAGATGAATATGCAGAGAAGTTGCTAGATCTTCAGTAGTGGTAGTTACCTAGAGAGGAAGCTTTGGACCACTATATTCAGTTAAGCAATAAAAGAGCTTAGCAATTCAATGAGACTGCCAAAGACAAAGGTATCAAAGAATGGGATTTCGTGCTCATGTACAACAAGCTAGCTGACTTGGATGATCAGTTGCATTCCAGAAGAGTCAATGGTTATATGTTAAAGCCATATTGGAGTAGAATTATGACTATTCAAAAAGATTCAGAGATGTTGGACACAAGTTTGCCTATTGAGTCAGATGATCTAGTTGATGCAGTAGATTCTTGTTGGGATTCTAATGTGCTTTCTTTATGGGTTATTTTGGTGAGACAACAACATGTGGTTGAGCATAAATGCGCTTTCCATGGGGGCTTGGGCAAACTATGATAGGATTTTTTGTGCTTAGGAAATATGTCCAAAGAAGATGACTACCCAAGACCCCAAGAATAAGATATAAAACATGGAATATGGTTGTAAACCATAGAAACTAGGGACTACTACTACGTGGTCATTTTCTAAAAAATGAAAACTAGCCATTGTGACTCCAGTATAGAGAGTACTTGCATGTGTAGAAGGAGTGTGAGATCCCGGCCCCCTCTGCGAACTCTGGAGTGCTGGCAGCGGAAGTAGCAACCTTGCGTGCAAGGTAGAGTTTCCCACTTGGGGCCTCGCGAATGTCCAGACAAGAGACTTATTCGGCGGCTCTTCCAAAATCAAACCTAGAAAAAACTTCCCTCACCCAGAAAGCATAGGCGATTCCTCCAGGAAAAATCTTCTAACGTAGTCAACAACCTTAACTATCCTTTGTATTTCGACCGACCCCGTGGGTCACATGGCCAAATCAAAGGAGGAACTTGCACTTGGTTCATAGGAGGCCAACACTTTTTTCCCCATCAAAGGAGGCACAACCGTTGATTCTTTTTCCATAGAACAAGGATTATATTGGGACTTACTTCAACTATCATAACTTGAAGAGAATTGAATTTTATTATGAGAATCCATCGGTCCAGCCTAACCCCATCCAATCCCATGAGTTAGCTAACCGCCCAACCACTATATTGATAGGATCCATTATGAAAATTTGGTTATGTTTTGTCCCGGGTGTACCAGGGAAAAGAGTTCCCAAGTCCCCTAGTCGGCTCTCATGCAAAAATTAAATAGACAGACTACTTACACACCCAATATGAAATTGCCTTTTCTCTGATTCAACTATTTCCAAAACAGATTTGCAATAAAACCATAGTGTTTCCATCCTTATCCTCAGTATTCCATTTTGAGATCCAATTTTTAACTTTTCCACTTTCTAACCATAAAATCCAAATTAGGTCATTCCTTTCTCCAGCGTACCTATGGCATCGTCACCGCCAACCAAAACGCTCACCACCTACGCACTTAGGGGCCTTTTCAATAGTTCCTAGTCCATACTACCTAGGAGTCTAATCACATAAAAACCATATGGACTCTCAATTGGAGATCAGCAAGATCAACCAACAAGATCCATGTAAAAGAGCCATGAACTCATCCGTGAAGACCAGCAAGGCCAATCAACCAGATCCGTGTCCGTGTTTAGAAAACAGCTCCAACTCATTTTTCTTTCTTCTCACACGCATGGGTATCCTGGGCAACCTAGAGCCCGAGGACCATATGGTTAGCACCCTCTAGGTTCCTTCTCGCAGGTCACCTAGCGCTTCACTCATAGTCCGCTTCCTTGGTCCCTCATCCACCATACCGAAAGCTCACCATTTTTAATAGAACCAAGGGAGGCTGGTGAAGACCTCGGCCAACCTTGCCATGCGAGACGTCCTTCATTGACTCTCTGTCAGCTGTTTTGCAACTATTTCACTTAGGTCACCCCACGACCTCATTCCACAAGATAGTCAAAATGCTTCCCGAGCATTATTGACATAAAACAATCTTTAAAAAAATAGTTTTTACATACAAAATACAGTTCCAAACATGATTCCCATCTTTACTCATCATTACACATCCTTTCACATCATTCCTCATCATTTCTTACCATTCCACTTCATTTCTCATTATCCCATATCAATTTACATCCAATTACATCACTCCCATATCCAATCACATTAATTCACATGCAATCAGATCATTCCCACATCCAATCACATCATCTCACATCAATTCACATCCAATCACATCATTCCCACATCAACTCACATCCAATCACATCATCTCACATCAATTCACATCCAATCACATCATTCCCACATCAACTCACATCCAATCACATCATCTCACATCAATTCACATCCAATCACATCCAATCACATCATCTCACATCAATTCACTTTCAATCACATCATTTCCACATCAACTCACATCCAATCACATCATCTCACATCAATTCACATCATTCCCACATCAACTCGCATGCAATCACATCATTTCACATCAATTCACATCCAATCACATCATTCCCACATCAATTCATATCCAATCATATCATCCCACATCTAATCACATCATTCCCAGATCAATCCACATCTATTCACATCTTCCCACATCAATCCACATCTATTCACATCTTCTCGGAGCAATCCCCCTATGCTAGATAAATAGGTTCTCAAGCAACTATATTCTAGAAGACTAGGCCAGTGGCTATGCTTTGCATGGATGAGGAAAAAAGTGTTGTCTCTAGGAATCAAGATTAGTAGTTGCCCAAATTATGATCAGCTACCCTATGGGTGATTTGATTTTTAAAAGACCACACTCCCCCTACAAGATAATACTAGAGCGTGGTGAACCCGATCTTGGCGCATTGGTGTACAACAGGAGAGAGCACGACACGATCTGCAGACGCAACATTCAACGCACAACTGTTTTTGGCGATAATGTTTAGAAAACCTAAATCAAATAACCCATTTTTTATTGTATGGGTAAAACTCTCCACACAAGAGAGTGTTCATTGGAGAGGGGCCATTAAAATGTGCCAAATATTGTGGTAGCACAGGCATCATTAACATGCATCTCATCAAAAGGGCCATCACCAACAAATTCATCAACATCAACATGGGCATCAAGATCAAATTTTTCATCGTCGACACATCTGTTTCTTCTTCTACTTGGGACATCAACAAAATCAGCATCAAGAAATTTTCAAGCATGTGTAACCCTTGTTGTTGTAAGCGGCCAAATGAGCATGCAATCAAAAATCCTTTCACTATCCATTCCTTAAAAAGAAAAATTTGTTGTTTAAAAAAAATTCCTACTCCCTACAAAAAGTGCTTGTTACTACCCTGTGGCACCAATGATGTAGCCAAGGTAGAAGAAATAGTCAAACATTTATTACCCCACTCCTCTTAGAAGAGAACTATAGAATTCAAAGATAGGTCAAGTATTTATCATGAAGAGGCCACACTATTTGGGATGACCTCTAGGCCTCAAAGATAGGTCAAGTCACCCATCAAGGGGGGGAAGTGCCAAAGTAGCACATGAGCAGTTGCTCACAACACATAGGGGAATGTAGAAAGAAAACAGTCAAACAACATTTTGTAACCTTCATCCAACAACCACCTTAAATAGCCCAAAGATTTGGCACCAAGGGGGGTGTTGAGAAATGTGATGCCATGGAGCACAAGGAAGGTAGGGAGTGAGTCACATGAACAACAGAAGAAGCATGCACATTAGATAAAGGAATAGACTAAGGTTCTAATATCAAAGGATGATTTGTATGGTAACTTATAAAAGGTGACACATGGAAAGAACAAGGTTACACATGTAGTGTGAGCATTAATGAACTCATGGTTGGCACTAGGGTGCATAAAAAGCATGGATTGGAATCCTTCCCAAGACTATAAATATAGGTGTATGAAACTTGATTATTGCAATGAGATTATGTGACATTTTGTTCTTAACATCTTGTTTACTTTTTTAATCACCTAATTAGTCTCCTTAATCATGTGTACACTTAATTTCTATGAGCCACCCTAGATCAATTGATTTTTAACACAATTGACACAAGCAGACGCTTAAACGCACTCCAAAACCTTCAAACTATACAGTTGATTACACCAGACATCTTCCCAGGTCAGCTCTGACCTCCCTCAACTTGGATCTTCACTTACAAACTTCCAGCTGCCCACAACTGACACCCAGCTAACCACAAACACTCTTAGCTATCACATGTAGATTAGAGGTTGACTGTATACCTGTGTTCGAATATTGAAGCTTACTTCCTTCCAAAATTTATCCTCCAAAATCCTCTACTATCCTCCAGCATCAACTAACCTAAATCCTCAATCCCAACATCTTCCTCAACACCTTACCGGTCCTCCATCAACCTTCTACTAACACCAGTCTGACTGTTCTGACAGCACTAGACCCATATGAGACTAAAAATGACAGAAATCATCCTCGATCAAATTAAGGCCCTTCAGCATTGTAAGATTCCTCCCTCCAGCTTTTGAGATGTAAAGGTGTAAGAATCTCTCCTTTAGTCTTTGTAATCATCCTCTAATTCAGAATGCAAGAAAACATTATTTTTCCTTTTTTTGGTCTAGAGAGAGAAAATATTCTAGAGAGAGACAATACAGTTTTGAAATATTTTGGATAAGTATTTTCTCCCAGTCACAATAGGAAGAGATCCCCTAAAACATAATCGTAAAAAGAGTTTTCCGATGTGCATAAGAAATAAATTGAAATGATGTGTATTGGACATCTTGACCTAGGGGTATATAATTTCAAAATTTTTTGATTAAGGTCTAAATAGTGTGTTCAAAAAGGTCCAATGAGGTTAATCCAAGTGTTGGAATAAGAAAAAGGCAAAGAATAAAAGAAAATCCCCCAAAAATGAGTAAATTCTCACAACAGATGAAGAGTTGACTAGTACAGGGGTTTATTAGTAAGAAAATGAGATTTATTAGTATAAAAATAGAATTTTGACACCTTAGGATGGGGGGAGGGGTCTCCTGACGGGGGCGCCTAGAAATCACATCAAGGGGATATTTTTAATTTTAAAAAAATGGATATTTCATCTCTCCTCTCTCCTCCTTCAAACCAAATAAAAAAAGTGAGCCAAACTAGTCTAAAACTTGTCCAAAATGGATCAAATTGAAATTGGAAGCCTCTAGATTCAAGCTGGACTTGGTTGGTGGCCTCCCTCTCTTATAAATAGATCCCCATTCCTTTGTATTTTCATATTGGAGTAACTCTATGCTAGTGTAATTTTAGTTTAGTATATTTCTATTATCTCTCTACTTTGCCTCTCCATTGTGAAGCTTTGGGGCTTCACTAATCCTCTTCTTCTCTTGGAGATTACCCTCTTTTACTTGGTGGCCAAGCTTCTTGTTTGAGGGCTTCACATTTCCCTAAAGAATCAAGTCAAAAACCAAGGGTAAGCCTAAAACAATGGTGTTTTACTTTCTTCTAAATGGTAATCTTCTTCCCAACCCCTCTAATGCTTAGGAAGCATTTTAATCTATGGTTTCTTCTTAAAACCATGCTTTATTGATTATATTGTTTAATTGGGTTAGTGCTAATCTTTTATGCTTAAATGTAATATTTTTGATTTGTAAATCTCTCTTTCTGGTAAGAATACTCACCTTTATTTTCATATGGAAGTCATATTTGGGTAATTTTTCTTAAATAAACAAGGTTCTGAAATGTAATTATGTTTATGTTTAAGCTTAGGTTTATGCATAAACTAATTTTTATGTTAAAAGGGTTATTTTAACCATTTTTAATCCATAGAAAATGCAGGGAAGTTATGGCAAATTTTATTAATAGAAAATGAAGGTTTATGCATAAATAATTTTTATTCTAAAAGAGGAACTTTGAGTATTTTTAATTCATAGAAAATACGAGAAAATTATGGTAGATTTTTTATTAAAAAAATAAATTTTATGCATAATTAATTTTTATGCTAAAAGTGGAATTTTAATCATTCTCATTTCATAGAAAATATGGGAAAGTTACGGTAAGATCTTTATCATTAGAAAATGGAATTTATGCATAAATAACTTTATGTCAAAAGTGGAATTTTGAGTATTACCATTTCTTAGAAAATGTGGGAAAGCTATAGAAAAATTTATATCATTAGAGAATGAATTTATGCATATTAAATTTTATGCTAAAAGTGGAGTTTTGAGCATTATTCATTTTCCTAAAAAATAAAGAAGGTTATGCACAAATGTTCTAGATGAATTATGGAAATGAATATAAATATAATTCATTTACATAAATATGGATTAGTAGGTGTGCATAAATATTTTATGCTAAAAGAGGGATTTCCATGATAATCCATTTTGGGAAAATAGAGAAAAGAAGGTGAAAATATTCATAGGGGTGAATTGAGAAAATATAGATAAATTTTAATCAGAAAGAGAAAATATGGGTATAATTGATTTTGTAAATCCCATGAGGTGTATGCATAAATCTTTTATTCAAAAAGAAGAATATTGAGTGAATTTAATATTGGAAAATTTGAGATAAGAATGAGAAAATATTCATGGGAATACATTGTGAAATCATAGATAATATTTTAATCAGAAAGAGAAATCACGAACATAATTAACTTTTGGAATTACAAAGTATTTGTCTAGATTCACAAAAAATAGAATCTTGGGGTACATTCTGAACGGAAAAAGGATTTCCCAGAAAAAGACCAAAACACGCTTAGTTAGATGAATGTGAATACTTGTGTGACTGACTTATCCCTAGATTCCATGGGAAAGGAATCCTGAACTCTTGAAAGGATTGACGATCCAAAAGAGAATGGAAATTTAGACTTAACTGAATTGAGTCGAGAAAAGTTATCTTTAACTAAGCCAAGTAATGGTCGAGACTTAGAAAGTCCTGTCAGTATAAAAAGTAGAGTAACTGTACTTTTAATCTGCTTGATGTGTGGAAAGATATTGAATTCCGGTTGAAAGAAGATGAGTTGAATAAGTCATGATGATGATGAATGGAGAGAATTCTGTGATGATGTTAGTAACCTGGTAGTAGACGATCAAGACTTTCAGCAGATCACTATGGGATTAGAAGATTGTGCTGAACAAATTGATCATAGCTTGACCTTTGGCCAAGTAGATGCAAATGTGGAATAACAGATTGAGAACCTATATAATTGAAATTCCCGTGGGGAATGTTCAGATGAAATTACTGGTCTGATGGACCATTATTGTGTTAAGGATATGAATGAACTATTTTTTGATAAAATGAGTTCTGTATGTTTCTTCTTATAGAAGGGGTCTTTATCCAGGATTCTGAGAGGGTTGACCAAACTTTAAGGAACCCCAAAATCAGTTGGATCTAAAGTTTAACTCCTTTTTGGATTTAAATAAAGTGGTCTTTTCACCAGTTAAGTTGGAAGAAAAAAAGGACTTGACAAGAATTTTCATATTGATAGGATCACGGATCGAGGTCCTCGTGGTAGAAATTTTAACCCCCAGATCGATGAGGAAGAGCTCGACCCAGATGTTTATAAAGCTTGTCATAGATCTCAGCCTGGACGTTTCAAAGGTGAAGGGGAGCACTTGGGAGAGATAGTAGAGAAGTGGATCGAAGCCATGGAGGAGTACTTCGATGTCATAGGCTACAACGAAAAGAGTAAGGTGGCTCTTGCAAGGCTAAAGATCATAGAAACAGCCAAAGTAGCGTGGAGGAACCACTGTGAGACAAACCACTTGGATTAGAACACACAGATGTGGGATGATCTCAGAGCATACCTCAGAAAGAGATTCTGTCCTCTAAGCTTCTTGGAGACAAAGATGAATGAGTTCCTGGAGCTAACCTAGGGAAGCCAAACTACGGAGGAATATCACCAAGCATTTGCACTCCTTCTCAAATACTCGCCACACTGCTGGATGAAGAGTAGCTGATGGCCAAGTTCATTCGGGGAATGAACGAACCCTTGGATACTTTGGTGAAGAATACTAAGCCAGTTTCTATGGCCGAAGCAGTGCGGATGGCGAAGGATTTCTCCTAGGCCTTTGTTGTCAAGGTCTCACCAAAGCTAAAACCATCGTCCTTCAAAAGATTCCTAACCCTGAAAGGTGATTCCAACTTTTCGCGTCCTAAGAGACAACAAGGTCCTAGTCAAACCCAGGATACAGGAAGTTCCAGAATGGAAGAAAGGCCTTTTTCTTAAAATACAATCCCCTAGAACTCAACTTCAGAAGTTCCACCCTTGAACAAAGGAATTAAATGCTTTAACTGCTGCCAAGGATACGGTCATCATAGCATGGAATGCCCAACTCCTTTTGGATCAAGGTTTTCAGGACACAAGGAAGTCAAGGACCAAGATTCCAGATTCCAGCTCCTTCCTTCTAGAGTTATCAAGGTCCTTCCCGTCAAAATCAGGGAAATCCCAGAGGTAGACTTTCTAACCAACCCTTAGCTTCAATGCAAAGTAATGCAAGACCTCAGTCTAAGAATTGGGGAAATCAAAGAGAGAAGTTCCCAAACCAGCCATCTGCTTCCAAGGCAGTAACACTGGAAAGTAATCGAATAAGAAAGAGATGAAAGAGATTATCCTCCAACTACGAGATGAGGACATCTCGCATTTTTTTAAGTGGGGTAGGATGTAAGATTCCTCCCTCTAGCTTTTGAGATGTAAAGGTGTAAGAATCTCTCCTTCAGTCTTTGTAATTATCCCCTGATTTCGAATGCCAGAAAACATTGTTTCCCTTGTTTTTGGTCTAGAGAGAGGTAATACAGTTTTGAAATATTTTTGGATAAGTATTTTCTCCCAGTCAATAGGAAGAGATTCCCTGAAACAGAATCTTAAAAAGAGTTTTCCAATGTGCATTAGAAATTAATTGAATATGTGTATTGGACATCTTGGCTTAGGGGTATATAATTTCAAAAAAAATTGATTAAGGTCCAAATAGTGTTCAAAAAGGGCCAATAAGGTTAATCCAAGTGTTGTAATAATGAAAAAGGTAAAGAATAAAAGAAAATCTCCCAAAAATGAGTAAATTTTGATTTATTGGAATAAAAATGTGATTTATTAGTATAAAAATTAAATTTTGACACCTCAAGATGGGGGGAGGGGGCTCATGAAGAAGGCACCTAGAAATCACATCAAGGGGGTATTTTTAATTCAAAAAAATGAGATATTTCATCTCTCCTCCTTGAAACCAAATCAAAAAAGTGAGCCAGAATAGTCTAAAACTTGTCCAAAATGGATCAAGTTAAAGGTGGAAGCCTCTAAACACCATATTAGTGAATTTGGGAATTTTCCAATTCCCATTTTTGAATACTTAAAAAAGGGGACATAGATAACATGTTTGTAAGTTTCTCAAAACCCTATCATATGACCTATCGTTGGAAAGCGCTTGAAAAATGGAATCTAAAGAGCTATAAAGCGCTCATTTTGGATTAGTGGTATTCAAGTTATGGTTAATCCAAACTTTTGACCATGTGTCCCAAACTTGTGGGAAATTCCCATATTCCCCAATATGGTGTTTCTAGATTCTAGTTGGACTTGGTTGGTGGCCTCCCTCTCCTATAGATAGATCCCCATTCCTTTGTATTTACATATTCAAGTAACTCTATGCTAGTGTAATTTTCAGTTTAGTATATTTCTATTATCTCTCTACTTTGCCTCTCCATTGTGAAGCTTTGGGGCTTCACTAATCCTCTTCTTCTCTTGGAGATTACCCACTTTTACTCGGTGACCAAGCTTCTTCTTTGAGGACTTCACAGTTCCCTACAGAATCAAGCCAAAAAAAACCAAGGGTAAGCCTAAAACAATGGTGTTTTACTCTCTTCTAAATGGTAACCTTCTTCCCAACCCCTCTAATGCTTGGGATGCATTTTAATCTATGGTTTCTTCTTAAAACCATGCTTTTATTGATATATTGTTTAAATGGATTAGTGCTAATCTTTTATGCTTAAATGTAATGTTTTTGATTTGTAAATCTCTCTTTCTATAAGAATACTCACCTTTATGGATTAATCCTTCTTGAAGGATAGATCTTAGTCCTTATCTCATTTTCTTAACTAGAACTCTAGGCCTAACAAGCTAGAGATGGAGATTAAGCACTTTTATGATTTATAATCTATTTAAAATGAGGATTAGTGTGCCCATCTTTGTGGGATTGCCCATACACCTTCCATTTTGATTTTGCACATGTGCTCTTATCCCTTAGTTGCCAATGACATGTTTTCCACCTTGGATCCACCATACATCATCATATGTACACATCATGTTTGGGATGGGCTTGATTATTTTGCTTCACAATGTCATGTTCTAAATTTTATAAAAAACCTAGTTTCTATTGGAAAAATGGTTGAGCATGGTCTATAAGTGAGGTTTAATCTACAAGGATGTATTGTGGAAGACTTCAGAATCAATGTCGCTTAGTTACAAAGGATGGTGAGAGAAACAACAGGATATTTACTTTGGATGTGAACATGCCTATAGTAGCTATGTTGACAAATGGAAGAGGTGTTACAAATATTAACATATGGCACAAGCACATTGGTCATGTGAAAATATAGCGGGATGAAGTCTACAAAGGCCTAAAATATTGTTGTATGTTTTCCAACATTTAAGTTTGATGGCATGCATAAAGTATTTGAAGTATGCCATCTTGATAAGCAAGCTAAACATGCTTTCCCACATGAAAATCATGTTAGTTCAAGGCGATTAGATGTTATACTTTCTAATGTATGGGGACCAACCAAGACTACAACAATTGTAGGTTAGAGGCATTATGTTATATTCATTGATTATCAACCTAGAAAAGTGTGGGTTTTTTCATAAAGGAGAAAAGTGAGGTGTTTTCTTACTTTCAAAGATTTAAAGTCTTGGTCGAGAAGAAAAAAGGCATACAAATAAAATACCTGAGATGATATGGTGGGAGAGTGAGTATTTCTCAAATGAGTTCAATGATTTCTTAAGAAAGCAGAGAATCAAGATATAGTTTATATGCAGGTACACTTTACAATAGAATGGTGTTGCATAAAAAAGAAATAGGCACACTACAGAATGGACATGTGAATTAATGTCTGAAAAGAATGTGCCACATTGTTTGTGGCGTAGAAGAAGTAGAAACTACTATGTACATTATGATTAGGTTGCCCTTTATAGTAGTTGTTCATGGTATGATGCCTCAATAGAAGTTTATAGGCATAAAACCAAATGTATCTCACTTGAAAGTGTTTGGGTGTATTACATATGTGTATGTTCCCAATGAAGTGAGGACAAAGTTTGATCGAAAGTAGAGAAATGTATCCTTATGGTTATGCCTTGGAGCAAAAAGGTTATAAATGTTATAATTCCACCAATCATGATATGCAAGTAAGGAGAGATGTTTTCTTTGATGAGATGAGTAGATGGAATGCACCAACAATGAACGTAACAAAAGATGCAGATGTAAGAAATGTTGATGCTGCACCACATGTAGAGTAGCATTCAGACCTCTACTTAGTGGACCTAGAGAGTCCTCTAGAGTAGTGGATCCTATGTTACTCCACATTCATGAAAGTTTAGGACATATGTAGGTACACATGTATCATGTAAGTGAAAGGAGAAGGTAGATAAACCTTTTTTGCCTAATCAAGTCACTCATATGTGGATGTTGACTCTAGTTGCTCTAAGCAGACACTTTATGAGGAGCTTAGCATTTCGTCTATAGCTACTCCTATTGTAAGGAGAACCAGGGCCATTTTAAGGACATCTGGTAGTGATTAAGGTGTATAGAGTTTTATGAGGGTTAGGTGATAGGTTGAGATATAATGGCATAATTATACTTACATGGTTAAAGTAATACAAGAGTTGGAGCCCACTTGTTTTTTAAGTAGGCACTTGTAAATAAACAATGGGAAGATGCCATGAAAGAGGAGATGGTAGAATTGGATGCAAATTCAACATGAGAGTAAGTGCCTTTATCTAAGGAAAACAAGGAAATTGGATGTAAGTGGGTGTGTCAGGTCAATCATAACACAGATGATTCAGAGAGTAGGTGTAGGGCAAGATAAGTTGCCAAGGGCTATGCACAGACCTATGACATTTATTATGAGGAGACATTCAACCTAGTTTCAAGAATGTCAATCATGAGAGAAGTCATTGCTATGGCTGCAACTAAGTGTTGGTATTTACATGAGAGGAATGTAAAGAATTCCTTCTTTCAAGGTGATTTGTAAGAAACTGACCAAATTACATTTACATACACTCAATGTCCACAATACATGTGCAAACACTGTCTGCACTCCCAAAATGCACTATTGCATTACAAAAATCAGATTTTGACTAGAGATGGTTCTCAACCAAAACTTCCCGAAACTATCAAAAATACCTTGCAGTGACAAAATGGAGACTGAGGTATGCCCAAAATGTGATTTTGTCTACAAAACTATAGTACAAAGTATTACGTACCACATAGGCACCTCCAAGCAGCATGGGATAGCTCCTCAATCGAAGATGTGTAGCTCCTAAAGCTACCAAGGGGTATTTTACCTAAACCAAGAAGGGAAAGAGATAATGATGCTCTTACCCATGTACCACTTCCTTGTTCTTGCCTCCTTAGCTCTCACATGAACCGGAGATCTAATACCATAAAGAGAATGTGGGGGAGAGAGAGAGCTTGAGTTCCTTGCAAATAAAACACACACACACAAGGGAGTGCAAGACACAAGAGAGATGGATGGCTGATTTTTCTTCTATCTTCTTCTCTTCTCTGTAACCATATAACTAAAAGATAAGAGTACATATATAAAGGGAAAGTACTCTCCTACAATAACATACAAAGTGTTTGGTCTATAGTGTGAACCTAACTATATGAGTTGGCGCTATAACTATGCCATAACTCTAGTACTCCAAAGTGGCTGTCACACAGCCTATCATCCACTAGAGGCATATCACAACCCGAATCTCACCAACCATGCTAGTGGCATAAGTGAGGAAGTTGTCACCCAGGCGTGTCATCAATGTCCGCCATAGCACTACATTCAGCCCAGGACCCTAGGAACGTGTGGAGTTTAGCATTCAGTAGTACAACCATTCAGCATTCAAAGTCAACATCATCATCATCATAGATCTTATTAGATCCCAGTTGTAACCATCTCATCTAATATAACTGCATTGCATTTGCATTGAAACCATTATCTATCTCTTAAGTATATTTCTAAGTGCAGCTTAGTTAAGGCTAAGGTTATTTTACTATGATCAATCCCTCGTATGTCATAGATAATATGTGTCTTTGGTTTGCAACTAGATGCCATACTTATGTAGTGCATGTAGGTTTGCACGTAGAAAAGGGAGCCATCCCATAGGATTACCCCAGAGCAACAAACAAAGGGAGTTAGAGGACATTGATAAAGAACACTTCATACCTCCTAACCTATTTGGAAATAACGAGTATTTGTGGTAGTCAACATAATGACAGATAAATACTTGGGATTGGATGGACTTTAGCCCACCAATTACTAGCTCCTCCATATGCCTGATCAAAGTAGGATAAAGCCCTTGGGTATTCTTCTTATTTTAAAGACCATCATGGTAGAGAAGGATTACTGGTTGGATTTCTTAGTGGTGTGACCAATCTCTCATGCTACTTCCCACCCCATTATTTTGGGAAGACCATTGTTGTATAAGGATAGAGCAAAGACTGATTGGTTCAAACAAAATCTCACCATTGGAAAAGGAATAGAAAGAGTTGTCTTGAAATTGTATGTTAGTCTCGATAGGCTAAGTGTCCTGCCCAGCCAATCAGCTGTGACTCTGGGGCAGTCTTGCACTGTTTGTGCATGGCTACCTAGAAACCTAGACACCTTCTCTCTCTCTCTCTCTCTCTCTCTCTCTCTCTCTCTCTCTCTCTCTCTCTCTCTATTTTTCTGCACATCTACTTCAGTCTTTCAAACAAGGTTTCTTATTATTACCGTGAACTATCTCTCCAGTGTGCCTGAGTAGAATTGCACACTCTTGTAGAACACCTTTGTGGCTCCAGCCAACCCCGAACTCTCACTCGAGCTATGCGAGGAAAAACTTCTTTTTGACCTCGTCCTAGTCCCTACATTTAAATGAAAACCTTGTGTTTATTAATCAATTCAATTATAATTACAATTTACAACTATCTCATATTATAATAAAAGATTTCTTTTTAACCTCGTCCTAGTCCCTACATTTAAATGAAACAATTTACAATTTACAATTTAAAACTTTATGTTTATTAATCAATTCAATTACAATTTACAACTATCTCATATTATAATAAAAAATTTCTTACCCCCATAGCTTGTGGTGGACCTCAGGCATATAGAGGTCCACAAGGTCTCAAAGCTGACGATGGAAAACCTTGGCTCCGTCTCGGTCCACTATGTGTCCTCGCTTGTCAATGGAGAACTCTACATCCACGTCCCCTATACAAGATTGTGGCACCAACAACGGTGGGATTGGCTGCTCGGACAGTTATGTGACACTCCACTTGTCACTCCTATAAGGAAATTAAAAATAAATAGTCATTAGACGTTGAAATTAAAACAAAAAGTTATTAGACATTCAAATAACTAGTATAATATACAAAACATACTTCATACCTACGTCGATGATGCCTTTGTGGAGGTTCCTAGGTGACATAATCAGGCCCTTGTTTACCTCTCCTCTGTGCCCTCAATAATTGAACAAATATAAGTATTATAGCCATTTTTAAACAAATAATATCTCAAAAGAGACAAATTATAAAAATTATACATACTCGTCTAGCTGCATGGTGCCATGTCTTGCTCCTGATCCTGATCCTCTGGTGCCATGTCCAACTCTGGATCCTGATCCACCAAGGCCAGCTCCAGCTCCTGACCTTGACCCTCCTCCTCGTCGTGACCTTCCTTCTCTGGATCCTCCTCCTCCTCCAATAGATCTAGAGGTGCCCTCGCCAAGGACTACCGTCCACAAGGAGAAAGAGAGTTGAGTGAGGGTAGCCTCCAACTCATCAACGCTCAACACAAAATACTCTCCCATGTCCTCCTCTATCTCCTCTCTACTCACACCCAGACTCTGCAATACTCTCTTGATGGCTATCAAGAGACCTGACTTCTCAGAGTCTACCATGGATGTCTATACACATGCAGAAGGAGATGGTATCTAAACCTATAAGCATACACTTACAATCCACTAGTGCATGTACGTAAGATAAAATAATGTATCTCATAATGTCAAGAATGACAACAACAACATAATATCACACTATCAGGGATATAAAGCTGATAGTTCCAATAAACTATAGAAATAATATATTATAAAAGAGTACTTTAAATTGATAGCTCCTAAACATTTTGCTGAGCTCGTTGCACTATATCAGCAAGCTCAGCACAAGCTCTTGTTTCCTGAGTGGAATCAATTAGCTGATTTTGTTTCCATTCAATGATGGCCTTTGAAAGCTTTGTCTACACTTTATTCACGTCAGCCAGAGTTGTCTGGACACGCACTAGTGTGCCCCAAACAAGATCCTCAACATATTGTTTTCTGAGAAGAGTTGTGCGGTAATCATTATTGTTATCTTCATATGTACAGACCATTAAGATATAATTGAGAATATTTATCAATGTCTCGGTTCTGGCCATTCAATATAAACCTATGCAAATTAATTACTTTGATTAAGCATTGATGGATTTTTCCACATAATAGACTATGACTAGTAAGTGGCACTACTCTTGCACCTTATTGTTCACACTCTTATCTCTCTCTCTCTCTCTCTCTCTCCCACACACACACACACACACACATTCAAATAAGTGTCCATGTCTCCATGGTGCCATGATGATCTACTCCAATGCTGATGTAAGCCTTACTTCTTATGCTAGCTATGCTTTATGGAGGAGTGATGCTCTAAATAAAATGATGGATTTAGCTTATATGCAAGCAGGAGTATTTGCTATGCCGATAGCCCATGGGGAGGTTGTAATGCTGGCCGGCAGCCAATGGCCATGTGTAGGGCAACCCGCTGGCTGCCCAAGCCCATTTATGGCTTGGAAGCTATCCTTTATGGGTTGGCCATTGGCCCAAGGCTTTTACCTAAATTCTCTTAATGCAAAAAACACCCTCTTAGGCCCCATTCCTTTAGTTCTTGGCTCTTGCAAGAGCCTCCATTTTCTAGACTTGGCTTAAAATAACCTCACTAATAGCTTGCCCGCATCCATAAGGGATTGCACCAACCTCCAAATTCCATTTCTTCAATCAAATCAAATCAATGGGATCATTTCGGATTCTTTGGGTGATTTTCTTGTCACATGCATTAAGTGAGCATTTAGCATGGAATTCAACAACCTAACCAAGTAAGAGTCTCCATTTTCTAGACTTGTCTTATAATAATCTCACTCATAGCTTGCCCACATCCATAAGGAATTGTACAAACCTCCAAATTCTATTTCTTCAATCAAATCAAATCAATGGGATCATTATGAATTCTTTGGGTGATGCGCTTGTCACATGCATTAAATGAGAATTTAGCATGGAATTCAAGCATACGGAGCATCTCCAGCATGTACCACAACCTAACCAAGCATTTACAATAGTTCAATCATGTACCCAAGCATAGACCATAGTATTTACATGGCTTGGCAACAAAGGCCACATTTGTAAACTAGGCCATGTTTGTAAACTCAGCCACGTTTCCACTTACCCTATGTGGCAATTTGTAAAGCATCAAGAATCTCATAATTCTTTTCTGGAGTAAATGGATAAAAAGGTGAACTCAATGATGTACGCAATGAATAAAGTTTCACATGGGAGGTGGAGATGATTGAGGATTCGCATGGAAAGAGGTGGAGATGATTGAGGATTCACATGGAAAGAGGTGGAGATGATTGAGCTTAGATCATGAATCTTCAAGATGGAGATTTTCTTGGAAGATGAAGGTTTGCTTGAAGGAATAAGATGAAGAGTTTATTTTTATCTTAGAGGAGGGATGAGAGGAGGAGTTAGAGGAGAAGGGATCAGAGGAGGCGTTAGAGGAGGATTCAGAGGATTGGAGAGGAGGAAAAATAGAGGACTCAGAGGAGGAATCAAAGGAGTAAAAATAGAGGAGTCAAAGGAGGAGTGAGAGGAGGAGAGGGAGGAGGGGTTACTGGAGGGGCCTTAAAGGAGGGGTCAACACCCCTCTATTGACTGCCTATATTGAATCTTGTCTAATTCAGCCCTGACTTAGTTGACTTCACACCTTTCCACTTTTGTGTCCTTTGACACTTACAAAGCCTCAAACACCTTAGATACCATAATGATTCAACAGCACTACAATCCCTTCTCTAACATTAGCTGACCTTTCTTAACATCCTCCAGCTCATAAAACTCTATTTGAGTCTGATAGACTTGTGGCAGTCAGATTTAACCCTAAATGGCTTCCTCTCAGCCCAAAAGTCTTATTTCATGAGACTACACACACTAGACAAAGTGAAGCCTAACAATAGGACCAATACACGGGGGGTTCACTATATGTAAGCCCTATATATCATGTGCGTTCAAGAGGTATTTATAAAAATCCTTATCTATGAATTTTTAAGGAATAAAACACACCCTTTTCCTATTCAACCTATGAATACCCACTTTAAATGATGGTACCCTTATGTATGTACAAAATGTGTTAAAAATAGATTTTAAAAATCCCTTTCGTTGAACGCACGTGCTACACTTACATATTTATGAGTGACCCCCCTGAGGACCAATAATACTTAAAAGCAAGCAGTCATACCTTAGAGGTTGGTTGGTTCCACTTAATATGCCTCTGAAAGATTGAGAAAAGAAGCTATGAGACTACAAGCAAAAGTGAAGCCCAACAATTGGACCAATAATACTTACACGTTGGTCGTACCTTGTTTGTATGCACTTCTTGATGGCCTCCTCCTTTGTCATGGCCTTTGCCTTATCTTTTTCCATATGATTCCTCACCAAAGCGCTAACGAACTTTGACTTCTTCATAACACGTTGTTGCTTGGGGATAGCCTCCCAACGTTTATGGCCATCATACATGCCCTAGCCTCCACCATATGTAGGTTTAGGGCATGTTTACACTCCACATTATGAAACCAATCGATTGTGCGTACTTGGTCCCTCAATGTCAACATCGGCACTACCCCAAACGTAGACCCTCTTGGTCTACCCCCAATTTTGACTAGGACGTCAATTATGCCATTCACACTCTTTAAATGGTTAATCATCCTCATACGGTCATCCCATGAATGTGTTTCTTTGGGAACATGGCAAGGAGGCATGACATTGCTTAATAGTCTTCCTCCCAAGGAAGAGCTCTACATAGGGCTAAAAGGTATGGAGATAATTAGCACAAAAACATTGTTTCATACCACTTGACCAACCCCCAAAACTAAAATAAGAACCTCAAGATTAAAGTCATTGACACGTGCTTCAAACATACATTTGTTATCATGGAATTTACTCACAGTGTCTATAACAACATCCTAGGAAGACCCTTCATAAGACTGACATGACTCGGACATTGATCATGTCTACCTCCACAAATGGGATTCAATGATCAAAGTGAACTTATGTACATGGAAGATGCAACCCATGATGAGAGGTCCCTTTGTTGCCAAAGATTATGTGACCATAACCAAGACTAACGATCTCTTTATTCTATGAAGCTTGTTATCAAATCCTTGATGATGCGCAGGAGCCATTCGCTTCTTTCAGTGTGACTGACAAAGCTGGATGAACATCCTAGCTACACTTGATACACTCCCAAATCGCAAACTTAGAATTCAATTTATGGTCCCAACCTCCTAGTACCTTAATGAACCCTATAAGGCCTTTGCCTCGCTTAACACCCTAAGTGTAAGCACAACTCCCCAACATAAAATCGTAACCATTTGGGTATGGTAAGATTTATCCTTTGGTAGAAATATACAGAGAAAGTTTTCCTTGTTGTCTCCAATAGCTAGACGCAATCTTTTGCCATGGGGAAACATGGTTCTCCCAAGGAAATCTCTTTGTAGTGCTCATGGGTCTCCCTAGGCAAGCCATCTCTTCATAGTGCTCATGCCTAAATTCAGGTACCAGAGGAAAATCGATAAAAATAATTTGGGCACAAATGGTACATACTTTCTCTAACCCATTGGCTTATAAGATTTATGTGGTTACCCATTAGGTGAGACTAACAAAATAGTCATCCTTGGAGGGAGTTGGGTCAAGAACGCCACATGTATAGTCAACTCAACTGACAACATAGCTTTCCTCGACCTTCCCACCACTACTAGGATGGGGAGTCCACTGTATCTGATCCTATGCCAGCACCAACTGCATCCACAAAGAGTACTCCATCACCGACAAAAACTAGTAAGTCTTTCACCACCCCCGACCTACCACAAGAACTAAACCCACCAAGAATATGCCCCATGCCTCACCAAAGCTGGTCAAAAGGGCATTGCCTCATGACACCATCTAGCACTACCAATCAAGCCTTGTCGTCTACAATTTCCCTTTTTTCTACATCCTCGACCATCCACATTGCAAGCACCCCAATGTCTTACCACTATCATGACAATCAATGGTGGGTACCCAAGAACCTTCTTGTAGCTCAAGGATTCCATGATGACTACATAGAACTTTGGATCCACAAATGGCCATCTCAGAAACACAACAGAAAAAATCAAGCCAAGCCAACCAAAACCAACCCTAAGACAAACCTTCAATGTGTTAGATAGGTGTCATCTCCACATGGTGTCACCCTAGTGGCACACTCTTTAGTATCTAGGCATTTTTGGGATTTATAGCATTCATTTCCATTTTTTCCTATTTATACATTTTTGGGTGGAGGAAGGGGTGGAGGAACTTTTCTAGAGATTTCATCTTGTGCCTAAATATATGAGGCATTGTAGTTCATTTCTAATCAAGTTGCCTAGTGGTTCATTGATGAGTTCTTGAGTATATTGTCTCTTCTCTCATCTCTTCTTTCTCACATGGTATCAGAGAAAGGTGGTGGTGCACATAGAGCCTCCTTATCCTTCTTCCTCTCTACCTCTAGTCCTCTTCAACAACCCCACTTTCAATGGCGGTTTTTCATTTTTTTTTGATTTTTTGCTAAACGAATGCGTTTTTTGAGGATTGTGCCCACGAGACCTACTGGAATCATTGTGGTCTACAACTTAGCAGAAGAAAGTTTTCGTAAATTCCTCACCATTTTTGAGTTATTCTTCGCACACTACCTACATGATGTAGAATTTCTGCTTGCGTTTTTTGCAGAAGCACTTACTCATCATCCTTGCACTCATTTAATGATGCAAAAGGCTTCAAACCAGTCCCTTACCATCCTCTACAAGTGTGTTTTTAAAGCACTTCAATCCGAGTCCTACAACTCTACTTGCGGTGAAAACATTGCCAACTAGTTTTCCCTACATGCGGTAGTGTTTTTTTGAAAGCTTCTTGTGGAGAGATTTGTAGCCATTTCTTGGCTGCATCAACTTCAGCCCTCTTCATAGTGTTTTGAGGTACATATTCATCCTCTTTTCTACACCTTTCTATCGGTTGTGAAAATTTTACTTTGCTACACACTTTGTGTTTGCGTTTTTGTGGACAATCAACTCCTCCATACTCCTTCTACCTACTAAGGCTACATTCTCAGCCCTCTTTTGGTGGTTTCTATGGAGTCTATTGGTTCATATATCGGCTGCGTTTTGTGGCTGCATTTTTGCACTATCTTAGTGCATATTTTGGAGATACTTCCTTGGTGGACAGCCCATCTATTGGTTGTGTTTTTGGAGGTACGACACTTCTTCCCTTGTGTTTTCCCACCCTCCTCTCCCTATGGGATCTCGGAAGTCCTCTACTCCAAAAGACAAAGGCAAACTTGAAGATACTATGGATCCTACATCTCCTACAACGGTTGGACCGACAACTACTACACTTTCTCTTTTCCGTCATATCCATTACCTTCTATGGATCCTTTCTCTCTTTCTTCTTTGTCCTTTATGCCTTCCTGTCCACATACTTCTATGCCCTCTATGGTATATCCCCCTGCATCATCTATGCCTTTTATGGCAACTTCATCTACTATGATTCCTCCTTCTACTACTCCTCTCCCCACTCAATCATATCAGCCCTTTAACCCATTCACTCAATCTTTGAGCCTTCCAAGTCTTTTCGATTCACAAAAGCTTACCCCAAACAACTACCACACTTGGTCCTTGTTTATGCAACTTCTTTTGGAAAGCACCGGGGTGTGGTTTATAATCACTTCTCCTCATATGGTGCCTTCTCAGTATCAGACCTATATGGATGCACAGGCCAAAGCTTTACTTGTGCATGGCATGTCTACATCGGTTGTGTCTCAATTTCTTTCTACAAGGATTACGGCTCAACAATTATGGCACGCTATACAAATGCAATATGGAAGACTTTCAACAGTTAAGATGGCTAAGTTGGAAGACGATTTGGATAAGCTTTCTATCTCCGAATCCAACAACATAGTGGAGACACTTGGAGAATTCAATTGAATCAAGCGGCAACTTGAAGAGTTTGGTACATTGGTAAGCGATCCGATCCACAAGCTACTTGGTAAATTGCCTTCTTCTTTTAAATCGTTCATCAATGATAACATCTTTCTTCGAGTTCCTTTCCCTTCCTTTGCAGAGACTATGGGTCTTCTTCATGATAAGTGCCTTACTTGCAAGCAAAACAAAAAGGACTCGGCTTTTGTAAGCCAAGGCAAGGGCAAAGGAAAAGGCAAGGGAAATGATCAACGCAAAGGCTCTAATTCCAATGCTAAAGATTCTTCAACCAAAGGCGACAAGGACAAATCAAAGGATTCTTCCAAGGAGTGTACTTTCTGTGGTCGTAGTGGCCATAGGGAGGATCATTGTTTTGCTAAGAAGGTGGCATCCAAGAAGGTAAAAGCTGAACTTGAATCCAAATCTAAGGGTTCTTCTACATCAACATCTTCTCAAGACAAAGACAAAGACAAGAAGGAAGACGGTAACGCCAAGGTTGCATATGTTACTATGTCTTCTACTTCTTCATGTGACACATCACTTATGGTAATCAAAGATCTTGATACGCATACTGCGGATGAGTGGATTGCCGACAGTGGTGCTACCTCTCACATGACGAATAGTTCTTCCTTATTGGAAAACCATAAGTCTATCTCTTCATCAGTACACATTGGTGATGCTTCGTCTCTCCCTGTGATTGGTATTGGTGATGTTTCTTTTGGAGATGCTATCTTACATGATGTTTTGCATGTGCCTAAGATGTCTGCCAACTTATTTTCTATCTCTAAGGCTACTATTAAAGGTCTTGGGGTTTACTTTGATGATGAAGTGATTGAAATCATTGATAGACAGGCACTTTCTTGTGTGGCACACACGGTTATCAAAATGCTGGGCTTTATCATATAAGCTCTTTTACAGCATAGTTGCCACCACATGAGTCTCATCTTCATCAATTATTTGCTTCTCCTAAAGCACTTGTTTCTAATGAAGATAGTGATCTATGGCATTTCTGCTTTGGCCATGTTCCTCTTGCAACATCTTGTCTCACATGACATGGTTACAGGTCTACCAAAGATTCAGAAACCTCGCCATCACATTTGTTCTTCTTGTGCTCAAGGAAAGCAACATCGAGATTCTTTTTAAGAGGAGGATACTCATAGGGCCACACGCGTACTTGAGCTTATTCATGCTGATCTTGCAGGACCTATGGATGTATAATCGCTTGGTGGATCCAAGTATTATATGCTTCTTGTGGATGACTTCTCTCGCAAATCATGGGTTTATTTCTTACCTAAGAAGTCTGATGCTCTTTCTCATTTCAAGGTTTGGCTTGCCCAAATGGAGAATCAAGCAAGTCAAAAGGTATCTTTTCTCAGGACTGACAATGGAGGTGAGTTTATAGCATTTGAGGATTTTCTAGCTTCAAAAGGCATACAACGACAAACCACCATACCCTACACTCCTCAGCAGAATGGTGTGGTTGAAAGAAAGAATAGAACGGTGAAGAAAATGGCCCGATCCCTCTTACATCATACGATGCTACCTTCCTCCTTTTGGGGTGAGGCTATAGCTACTTCAATTTATCTTCTCAATCGCTCTCTTACGAAAGCAGTGGACAGCATGACTCCATAGGAGGCTTTCACAGGCCATAAGCCTACTGTTTCTCATTTTCATGTCTTTGGTTGTGTTGCTCATGTGCATGTGCCTTCTTCTAAGAGGAGGACTCTTGATGCTAAGTCCAAACCTATGATATTCACAGGATATGCTTCTCGCTCCAAAGGGTTCCGTTTTTGGGATCCTTCTCATGAGAGGATATTGTTCTTTCACGTGATGCCATCTTTGATGAGCATGTTTTTGGTCTTGATGAGTTACCACCTTCTACATCTCTCTCAGATCCATTTTCATCTCTTGAGCTTGAGCCTCTCTCATTCCCTACAGTCTCATCCTCATCTACACCATCAGTTCCTACTTCATCCATTTCGATTGCGACACCTACTACTTCATTGGATTCTACATGGCCTTCTGGTCCTCCAAAATGGGTTCGCTCTTTACTTCAGGAATCAGGTATATCACTTTCAGATGCTCAACAATCTACTACACGTGTCTTACGTACATGCCCTTTAGTAAATATTGCCTTGATATCTCATATTGGTGATGTGTTTGAGCCTGAAACGGTTAAGGAAGCTCTTTCAATTTCTCTAAAATATAAATATCATTTCAATTTGTAAACATAACCCAATTACGGTTATTTTGCTTATGAATTCTTCCAAACCTAACAAGACCATATTAAAATATGACCTTAAAGAATACTAATATGGTTTGAAATTCTATGCATAAATTTTTAAGCATGATTACTATTGTAAGGATAGTAATGAGAAGCTTACTTGGAAAGTGCTCGAATCACTATCTGTAAGATAAAACTTACATAGAAATACTGGAAGAATTATTTACTAAGTTATAGAGGGTACTTACTTGCAAAGTGTCAGATAGATTTGCTATAAAATACATCATTAAAAGGACACAAATATCACAAGCTTATGTGACGTTTTAGTTTGTTGATTAATGATTAAAATTATCAAAAATGGAGAAACTTACTTAGGTTGAACTGCAAAATATTAGTTAGAAGAAAACGAATCGACAAATAATAATCTTTATTTTATGCAAGTAATAAAATTACACAAGGCAAAATACTCAATTGCTAAATCATCACAGATTTTGCATGTACTGATTTGCAAGTTAGTTTCAATTCATAATATAATATCAAACTTCAATTGTGAATTTATAAAATTTAGAAAGTGTAGTTATTACTTAGCTTTCAACCACAATTCGCAAAAAGTTGGAAGCTTGTATGTCGAAGAGTAAGTGGGAAAAATAATGTTTATTGATGTCGAAAAATCAATTAATAACCATGGATTCAAAAATCTCCAAAATCTCAAGAATATTGTTCAATAAATGCATCCAATGTAGAAGATAACTCGTGCCGAAATAAATCCAAGTAATAACTCGTTGAAGAATTCTTCAAAAGAGTTGAAAATTTTTCTAAGAAGATAACCGTGATAATAATTTCTTAATGTTGAAGTAATGCCAAAAGAAATGTTGAAAAGGGTCATAATATTTGTAGAAGAACCTCCGTCAAGGTTTTTACCCACTTGTGCTGAAGTTTTTATTTGTAAAGCTCCCTCTCTTTATTTTTCTTTTGTGGGGTTAAAGAGGGCTTTCGGCTTTGATGAAGATTAGAAACATCTCGTAAAAATAGTGTTGCAAACCCTTGTAAAGAGGAACTTGGAGATCCCTTTATATATATATATATATATATATGTATATATGTATATATTGTTGAAATTTGAGCATAATGATGAGCTATGGTGGATCATACACTAGAATCAACATGATTAACAAAGTGATTAAGAAATGATTAAGACGTAATTAGTGAATAATTAGCAATTTATAGAGTTTACATCAAGCATCAAATCCCATTGATTTCTCCATGATTCACTCCCAGAATATCTCCACCTCTTGCCTGATTCTCTCCACCTCTTCTCTTTTCCCTGAATATCTCCCAGAATAACTCCACACTCCTAAATTCTCTCATGCTACCCATTATTCTCTCCCAGTAGATTCTTCTCACCTTTTCACAGGTTCTTTCACAATTACATCTCTCTTTTACAGCCTCTATCCAAGAGCTTGTTCCCACACACACCCTATTCACTTGTATATTTCAACATATATATATATATATATGTATATATATATATATAAAACAAACCCATCATCTACTCTTATAGATCCTTTTAAGGTATATATATATAAAGCTAAGCTTTTGAGAGCCTTATAATAAAAGGTAGTAAATCTTAGTAAAAGCTTGTTCAAAGCTTATTACAGCTTTGTTTAAAAAAATCTGAATAACCTGCAGTAAAACGACAGTCCACGGCCAGTAGTCCACGGCCAGCGCTGAAGAGATGGAGAAGAATAGGCATCACCATATAATGGAGGAAAATAAAATAAAAGATGCCCCCAATAGCACAATTTGCTGTTGATTGGATGGAGGAGGAGGAAATAGAGAAAATTTTAATTTGGAAATTACATACGAAAAAAGGAAAAAAATTTACCCATCAAACCAAAAGCTCGATATTGTTGTTAAGATATCAACCATTTTGATTCATTGTCTTATATTCATGCCATATTCACCCTGGCTAATGAGCAACACATGCTCACACTCTCTCCAACTATACTAGTTGTCCACCATCACATAATGTTAGCAGCTCACAACTACTAACACCGACAGCAATCATGAGTACTAACCCATACTCAAGTCTAGTTTTCTCTAAGCCATGGGTAACCTCAATGACCCCAAAGGGTTATCAAACACATTAGATGAGTGCCTCTTTCTCGAGAAAATAATTGTCGTCGAGTGTGCGGCTGAGAAAACCCTTCTCGATAATTACTCACACCATATCACCACCATCATGTCCCAGCCATTCTGGCTCACGAGCACAAAGCGCATCACCTACAAGCACACACTCGCAATTAAGAAATTAAGAATGCATCAACACACAAGCTCACCACCATAGCCACAAGAGAGAAAGAGGGAAGAAGAAGAAGACTCCCTTGCGATAATGGGATTGTATCCTTTTCATATTCATTAAGTCCCTTATGTACATGAGCTCTTTTTTTATAATGGTCAGTTCACTGGCCAATCCCCATTAATAATTGGGGACCCAAAACTAGTTCTCTAGCTCTATGTACACCTAAGCTTTGTAGCTCATGGTCAATATTACACATGTTCTAAGCTCGGTCATCCCATATCTTTTTACATGAAGCGCTTAGCGTGGTTTTACGTAAAAATAAATTACATGAAGTGTAACCATGCTTTGATAAAAAATGGTAGAAGTAATGTTAACCATTGTAGTTAACATTCTATTTATCTCTCTTACCCTCTCTAACTCTCTCTGTTTCGCGAACTAGGCTCTCTTAGTCTCTTTTAAAACACACACACACACACACACATTCTCTCTCTCTCGCTCTCTCTTTATCTCTGTATCTCTCTAACTCTTTCTCACTCTCTGTGTAACTCACTCTCTTTATCTTTTATCTAATGCACTCTCAAACTCTCTCCACCTCTCTATAACTCTCTCTCTACCTCAGTCTCACTCACTCTCTCTCATCACTCTCTCTCTAACTCTCTCAATCTCTTGTACTCTCTCTAACTCTCTCAATCTCTTGTACTCTCTCTAACTCTCTATTTCTTGTACTGTCTCAATCTCTTGTACTCTCTCTAACTCTCTCAATCTCTTGTACTCTCTCTAACTCTCTATTTCTTGTACTGTCTCAATCTCTTGTACTCTCTCTAACGCTTTATTTCTGCCAAATTCATCAACTATCTCTCTAACTCTCTCGAGCATGCACACACACACACACATACTCTCTCTCTCTAACTCTCTATTTGTAACTCTCTCTTACGGTCTCTCTTTTTAACTCTCTTAATATCTGTAGCTCTCTCTATTTATCATGAACTTGCCAAGTCTCTCTATAACTCTCTCTCTACCCCACTCTCTCTCTCTCTCTCTCTCTCTCTCTCTCTCTCTCTCTCTCTAACTCACTCTATCTATACCTCACACACACACACACACTCTCTCTCTCACCCTCTCTTACTCTCTAACTTTCTATCTCTCTCTCTCTATGTCTTGCTCTTTAACTTTCTCAAGATCTATTCTCTCTCTAACTCTCTCTGTCAACTCTCTCCCTATTCTCTCTCTCTCTCTCTCTCTCTCTCTCTCTCTCTCTCTATGTCACTTCCTAGCTCTCTCTAAATCTCTGTAACTCTCTGTCTATATCACTCTCACTAACTCTCTCTCTAGCTCTCTTGATTTCTCTCCAACTGGCCAACTCTCTCTAACACACACACTGTATCTCTCTAGTACTCAGTCTCTCTCGCTCTCTCTCTCTCTCTCTCTCTCTCTCTCTCTCTCTCTCTCTCTCTCTCTCTCTCTTTCTCTCGCTAACTCACTCACTGACTCACTCACTTTACCTTTTATCTAACTCTCTAACTCTCTCTCTCTCTCTCTCTCTCTCTCTCTCTCTCTCTCTACCTTTTATATAATTGACTCTCTAACTCTCTCTTACACTCTCTAATTCACTCTCTCTCTAACTCTCTTTATTTTTTGTGAACTGGCCATATCTCTCTCTATTTCTCTGAAACTGGCCAAATATCTCTGTAACTCTCTCTCTTTCTAACACTCACTCTCTTTCTACCTCTCTCTAACACTCACTATCTCTCTCTAACTCTCTCTTTAATTCTCTCTTTCTCACTCTCTCCATCTCTCTCTCTTTAATTCTCTTTACCTTTCTTTTACTTTCTCTCTCTCTGACACTCATTGTCTCTCTCTAGCTCTCTGCATCTCTCTCTTTAATTCTCTTTCTCTTTCTCTTTCTAACTATCTCTTTAATTCTCTCTCTCTCTAACTCTCCCTCCCACACTCTCTCTCTAGGTCACTCTCTTTACCTTTCTTTAACTCTCTCTCTCTCTCTCTCTCTCTCTCTCTCTCTCTCTCTCTCTCTCTCTCTATATATATATATATATATAACACTCATTGTCTCTCTTTAACTCTCTCTCAATCTCTCTTACTCTCTCTAAATCTCTTTTTCTCTTGAATTGTCAAACTTTCTTTAACTCTCTCTCTCTAACTGTGTCTTTCTCTATTTCTCTTAAATTGGCCAATTGGCTCTCTCTAACACTCACTTTCTCTTTAATTTTATCTTTTTAACTTTCTTTCTAACTCTCTCTCTCTCTCTCTCTCTCTCTCTCTCTCTCTCTCTCTCTCTCTCTCTCTTTTTTCTAACTCTCTTTATTTCTCTTGAACTGGCCAACTCTCTCTAACTCTTTCTCTCTAACACTTACTCTCTCTCTAACTTACTCTCTTTGGTATGCTTAAGATATTCTAATAAGTAGACTCAAAACTGACACCATTTGGAATTGAGTATGGGGATTTCTCCAAACTCCCTAATATGGCCTTTTGGTACTACAGGGGGGATTGCTAGATATTTGGTAGTACTAAACTATGAAAGTATGTGCGTATGCCATGGGCACTTTTGTCCAATTGAGTTTTTTTCCCCAAGCCATCTAGATGTGAATGGGCACCTTAAGGTTAATAGCTACGTTTATAAGTAATCTTGTCCCACTATGCTTTTCTCTGAACAAGCACCTTAGGGTTATCTAGGTATATAAGCAACCTTATTCACATTTTAGGGTTAGTTGCTCATTTGTACTTTCTCTTTGTACTTGGAGACTTCATCTCTCTCCTTTGAGCTTATCAATCTCTCTCACATTATCCACCCTTATGTTCTTGTGTTTGAGCATTATGTGTGTGAGTGTCGCTCCAGATTCCATGTTAGCTAACAAACATCTATTCTTCGTGACTAAAGTCTCTATAGTCTAAAGTGGACTAAGAAGAAGAGTGAACGATTAAACTTTTCCTCGGCAATGAGTGTGGTAAGCTTCCAAAATTTATCACAACGTGAAGTGTGGTAAGTAAGAGTGATTTTATCGCTAAAATGATGCTTTTTTATTGTGTATCATCCTTTTAGTATATTGGAGCTTCAAAAGAGGAAGAAATACAAGAGATATTGATATAAAAAAGAAATGATATTTTGAAGCTGACAACACAATGGATGTGGTAAGTAAACTACTTACTTTATAATTACGTTTGACTTTTTACTACCATAGCTAAAAGTATGGATAATGAATGATCTTTAAACTTTCAAGAAGAAGACAGTCCTTTGGATGACAAGTAAAACACTACTCAAGAAAAAAAAGTTGTTAAAAAATGAGCAACTTCTAATGATGATTAAGTTTTGATGAGCTTTTAAATCTTCTTTGCTATATTTAATTTATTTATAAGTAGAAACATTTTTTCACGTAGGAGAATAATACAAGTGCATATGTACAACATATAGACCCAACCCACTTATATGAGGTTTGTGATGTGTTTTATATGTAAACACATCACATCGTTTATAATATTTGTGAGATGTTTTGAATACGTTTTCAGCTTATAAGCTTATAGTGTCTTTGTATTTGTTTACATTCTTACTTTACAACCATGTTACTTTATAGTGTCTTTGTATTTGTTTACCTTCTTACTTTATAGTGTCTTTGTATTTGTTTACATTCTTACTTTATAGTGTCTTTGTATTTGTTTGCATTCTTACTTTATAACCATCTTCTTTTAAAAGATCTAAAAGAACTTAATGTTGTAATAATGCAAATGTGTACATCTTAGAAATCTCACACATTGAGTCTAAACAATTTTATGTGGTTTGTGTGAATTTTTTAAGATTTAAAATTTCTTCTTTTTGTAAATGCTCTTCTAATGAAATTATTTTTAAAAACTTTTGAAGGATTAAGACTTCTTCTTTATGTAAATGCTCTTCTAATGAAATTTTTTATAGGAGGACAATGAAATTACAAGCAACATAACATATATGGAGCTATTGGAAATGCGCTTCTAATGAAATTGCTTATAGGAGGATAATGAAATTACAAGCAACATACCATATATGGAGCTATTGGAAGAGAAGATTGTTGAAATTAGAGCAATGTGATGAGCTATGGTGGATCAAATACTAGAATCAACATCATTAACAAAGTGATTAGCGCAATTAGCAAATAGTTTAATGTAGGCATGGATAATCAAAAAGCAGCAAGTTCTCATTAGGCCAATGCCTCAATTTATAGTGTTTACATCCAAGCATCAAATCCCACTGATTTCTCCTTGATTCGCTCCACCTCTTTTGCTTGATTCTCTCCACCTCTTCACTTTTCCCAGAATATCTCCCTGAATATCTTCACACTTCCTAAATCTTCTCATGCTACCCTATATTCTCTCCCAGTAGATTCTTCTCACCTTTTCACAGGTTCTCTCATATTTACACATTCTCTTTTACAGCCTCTTGCCAAGGGCTTGTTCCTGCACACACCCTATTCACTTGTATATTTCAACACCTCCCCTCAAGTGAATACTCTCTAGCACACCTGGACCCTATACCAAGTTTCCCTCTTACTTGATAGACCGTGACCAATGTCTAGCACTCCTCCCCTCAAGTTACCTTAGCACACTTGGATCCTGTACCAAGTTTCTCTCTTACTTGATAGCCCGCGACTAGTGCCTCAAGTCCCTAAACTCATAGTCCTTGACACACACTCTCTCTCTCTATGTGTCCAAGGCTACCACAAGTGCCCGCGACCTTGAGTAAAGTGCTCACATATATCTACTGCGTGGCCTACATCATCGGTGGCTCAGAGGTGGTTTTACTTTGTTGGGGCAGGTTACATTGGGTTTTGGGGTCTCTCTCTCTCTCTCTCAGAAAAGATGATCCGACTCCACTTCCTTTGGAGCCTCCATGAAGTTTGCCGATGTCGTTCCTTCTCCACTGGGTTTGCTGTAGCAGTCTCTTGCCATGTGTCCTGGCTTTCCACAGTTGTGGTGGCAAGTGAAGGTCCTTCCTCCTACTCTGCCTCTTCCTCGTCCTCGTCCTCGAGAGAATCCTCCTCGGGTGAAGAATGCTTTTTTCTTCTCTTGCTGTTGAGTCGAGCCATTTCTTCTCTCTTTAGTGTTGCTACAATATTTTCATATTCACCTTTGTCCACACTCTTTAGAAGCACAGCTAGTGCCTCATCATCTTCTACTTTTTTGCCAATAGCTGCCAGTTGTTGCTTAATGCTTTTATATCTATTCAAGTGTGTGATTAAAGGTCACTTTCCTTCATATCCAATTTGTAGAATTGCATTAACAGATTTATCTTTGAATCTTTAGCTTGTGTGCCAAATAATTTATTGAGTTCATCCCATGCATCTTTTGCATATTGTATCCCTGTGATGTGATGAATGATTTCATCATTTAAACTGAGTGCAATAAGTCCCAATGCTTTTTCATTCTTGCTCCCCCACTCATTTTCCCCTCTCGCCTCTGGGCACTCATCTCTTCCCTCAACTAGCCCCCACAGATTTTTCCTCATGAGCAAATACATGATTTTTGTCTGCCTTGTGTAAAACTGCTTCCCATAAAATTTGGCTATTTATTGTGCTGTACTCATGATGATGTGAAGGGGGTCTTACCTCTTGATCCAATTTCAAGATTCAAGGGCAGTGTCTACCCTTTTACAACTCAATCTGGTATTTAAGAGATGATTACAACAAATTTATCAGCATAAAATCACCAGAAATTACATTAAATCAAGGGTAACCAATTTGTACGGAATGGTTGGAGTATCAAACCAACTCCGAATTGCAATCTGAAGTTATAGGGATCTGTATATCAAATACCTAATGGTTAATTTGAATCCTCAATTGCACCAAAATACAGTGATTAGCATTGATTAATCACTGATTAGCAAATTAATCCTCTGTTTAGTGTGTAAAAAATAGAGTATGCGGGGAGTCCAGATCTGGTGCCTTAGACTTCAAATGAGCTCAAATGCTTTCAAAGCCTTCAATAGCAATGAGTCTAGTAGAGGATTAAGCCAAGAAACACAAGATTTGTCCAAATATTAAAAGCTTAATCTCTTTTTTACCAAAGTCACCTGCAGATTTGATGAAGAGCTTGGATCTCACTGTAGACTTAATCAAATTGAATTCTGTCTTCACCAGCTTATAGAGCATGCTTGAAAAACCCTGGGCTAAGAGGAATTAGAGCAATTTGATTGGATGAAGCAGCAATGTCAAAATCTCCTCAAAAAAATGGCGCTTGATAAATCATCGATTTCTGTAGCAGTCGGCGGCGCTTTGCGCTTCTGTCTTGACTGGCTGGAGCTCCTATGAGTTGGCTAGCTAGGGTTAAAAGGGTTTGGCCTAATGATGAGTGTTCAAGGAGCTAGAGCTCCTCCACCAGCTGGGGGTACAGAGGCTAAATGAAAACTAACTAAAATTTTGATTAATTTTTAGTTATCTACTAATTCTAATTAATTAAATAATGGGCTCATAAACCTAATGGATTCTAGGCATGGCTTTGATACCATGTTGAAATTAGAGCAATGTGATGAGCTATGGTGGATCAAATACTAGAATCAACAACATTAACAAAGTGATTAGAAAATAATTAAGACGTAATTAGTGAGTAATTAGTAAATATTTAAGATATAATTAGTGAGTAACTAGCAAATAATTAAGACATAATTAGTGAGTAATTAGCAAATAATTAAGATATAATTAGTGAGTAATTAGCAAATAGTGTAATGTAGGCATGGATAATCAAAAACCAACAAGTTCTCATTAGGCCAATGCCTCAATTTATAGTGTTTATATCCAAGCATCAAATCCCACTGATTTCTCCATGATTCACTCCACCTCTTTTGCTTGATTCTCTCTACCTCTTCACTTTTTCCATAATATCTCCCAGAATATCTCCACACTTCCTAAATCTTCTCATGCTACCCTTTATTCTCTCCCAGTAGATTCTTCTCACCTTTTCACAGGTTCTCTCACATTTACACATTCTTTTTTACAGCCTCTTGCCAAGGGCTTGTTCCTGCACACACCCTATTCACTTCTATATTTCAACAAAGATGACACCTATATCCACTCATGCTCTACAAATTTTAACATATTATGAGAAAGTATGTTTTTGATATGTGTTTTTGAGTTTTAATGAATTTTATCATCTTTTAGTTTCATTTTACTATGGTTACTAATGTAATCATAGAATAAAATTAATGTGGTTTATAAATTAATAATTATATCCTTTAATTTTAAACTATCAAGATTATTAATATTATCATTATATTTCTAGGATAAAATAACTTCTTTGTCTTCAAAGTGCATTGATTCAAGACAGAGTTTATGAAGGTTGAAGATTTGCACAACTTCAAGTAGTTTTGTCACAGAAAATCAATTTAAGAAATGCTATTAGTTATACCATGAATTTTTTGTGTCATACGACAATATCTTTAAATCTTTTTTAACTTTGTAGATGTGTTCCAAATTGTAAGAATTTATGAATTAAAAATGAATCTTGAATTAAAAAATGATAAAGGTAAGTTTTGCTTTTACTTTAGTTCTTTTTGCACCAAATGTTACCTTTAAAAAATGAGTAAAAAATGTTAGATTAATTAAATTTCATTTCTCTCAAATCACATTTTATAAGAGTTCTATTTGGATCTCTAAATATCTAATATTTTGATTTCAAGATCATTCTTGTGTGATAAAAGAATCCCATTTTTTTAAATCAAGCTAACAAAGGAAAAAATGTAAATTCTTTGAAACATTTATAACTTTGTTAGTATTTTATTTATTATCATATTCATAAAAGTTTGTTTTATGTTTTTCCTTAAATTCTTTAGTTTACTGTGAATGTTTGTTTAAGTGAAAAAATTTGGTCATGAGGATAAAGAAATAACATTTTTGAAGTTTCTAGGAGCAAAAAATATAGATGAGACCTCACTTAAAGTTGCTTATAATGTCATGAAGATGGCACAAATCTTCCATGTTAAGAAAAATGACGAGCTTAATTCAAAAGTAATGCACTTTGGTTTGTTAGCATGGCTTCTTAAAGAAGATGAAATTTTTGTAACTCCAACAACAGGTGTTCATTTATCTTTGAATGACGCACACTTAGTTGTTGAGTAAATCCAAATTTACCATTATAATATATGTTTTTCAAATTGTTGATGGATGCTTATTTTGTGTTCAAGTTGCTTTATTAACTTAGTTTCATATTTTGAAGTGGAAGCTCTCTGTATTACTCTTAACATAGTCATTGCAAATTGTTGTCATTTTTTATGCTTTAAATATTTAAAATTATTTATATGCTATTACTTCTATTTAGATCACTTTATATTTATGATACCTTATGTATAAGGTAAACTACTAATATAATAATTTTTCTCTTTTACTATTTTAAGTAGTAAATAATTTAAATAGAGAGAAAAGCCAACAATCTAGTAAATTATCTCTTATAAATAGTCTATATATCAAATTATTTTCTATATAGTGAATTAGGTCTATATAGCAATAAATTTCCTATATGTAGTGAATTGGGTTTATATATAGCAATCAAGTTCTATTTAATGAATTAGGTTTATATATCGAATGAATTGCTATATAGTAAGTATGCCTATATAGCAAATAATTTTGCATATAGTAATTTGGTTTTCTATTAAATATAATTTCTTATATAGTAAATTATCTATCTAGTAAATAATTTTTTGTTTAGTAAATCGTTTTTTATGCATATATTCAAAACTTAGAGACCATAGCCATGGATATCAAAGTCTATAGTGACAAGAGAGACACACATCTCTAAGGATAAAACTTTTGTGCTAAAGCCTTGTGTAATTAGATATTCAACGTTCAAAAAATAACATCAAATTTTGAGTTTGAAGGTTTAAGAATTAGTTTAAGATGTAAAGGTTTAAATGTTGTTGTTTTGTGAGAGGTTTCAATCATAAAACTTGTAAAATCACAAATATACAAAATATACCCTCAACTAGTTTAAGATTTAAAGGTTTAAGAATTAGTTTAAGATTTAAAGGTTTAAAAGTTGGTGGTTTGTGAGAGGTATCAATCATAAAACTCGTAAAATCACAAAATATACAAAATATACCCTCAATTTTTAGAATTTCACTTGGAGGATCGATTTTTGAGTGGATTAATTAAATTTACAAAAATTAGAGGGGCCATAAGGGGAAAAACCTGCACGTTCGAAGTAAAAAGCACCTAAGGAAGTGGCTGTGCATGTAAAATGTGAGTTGGGTTGCCCTAATATCCAATCATTTTGAACGGGCAAGGGGGAACGTCAAAAATGACCCTCATATAGTCATGCACACTCGGGACACAAACAAGATGCATTTGATTTTTGAAGAAAAAAAAATTGAAAATTGAATCATTTCTCATTGCAAAACTCAAGGGTTGACCCTAGTGTGGGTCGTTCACACATCAAAACTATGCAATTAATATAGGAACTTATATAAAAACCGAAACTCGGAATTATTAAGATTGAGAAGATCGAAGCTAATCACAACCATGCAGTAGTTATTCGTGATGAACATACAATGAAAACCAGAATGCCGCTTAATTATGCGACCTCCACTGATCTCAAGGCATATATATGTACTTAAGACTCCCAAACTGGTTTGCAGGTTTGCTTTAATTGCCATTAGCGCTATGGTACTTAAACCGATTTGACTATGATCAATATGATATGAGGCTAGACTCAACATAATTGGCTCCACTTAATTTGATAAGCGTTCATTAATCAGCTGGATTACTTACTTTCGCTTTGCAGTTGTGATTGCCGGCGAGTTTATGTGCGTTATTAATTGTTCCGGGGAGGGTGTGTTCTGGGTCCACTGTAATCAGCATGAAAAGCTCTTGCGTCCACATGGTCATGATCACCAGCAGAAGATGCAGGTCTGTCTGTAACAGGGGGGGGATTCTGGGTCTCTACGAGCTGATGAGATCTGCGGCTTCTCTTCAAATTTCGCTTGACTTGATCATGGTTTGTTGCCGCTGCAGCTGCAGCTGCAGCATTGCCGATAATTACTACATTCAATGCAGCAGGCGCAGTGTTAGAGGCGGCGAGCCCCTCTGCATCAATTACCACAGGTGATCGTTCACGCAGAATAAATCGAGCCAGCTTTCTATGCTCCGCACCCACTCGCCTTTCTCGCTCATCAGCACCCGAAGTTGTTCCAAATCTCTGCAGCACATTTCTTTGGGTCTTCAATTTATACTCTGTATAAATCCTTCACCAATAAAACTTTAAATCATATCATTTACCTCTTTGGTACCCTGCATTAAATGTGCTCCATTTACCACTTCAGCCGTTGCTTCTCGCAGCTGAAAGCCGTCCTTTTGCAGGCCTGAGAAAACAGTCAGCAATGTGAATTTATATCAGGCAAGCTGACTTCACTTGTTTATAAGTTTGTAAATCATGCAAATTGTGATCAATTATAATGTGAATAGGCCTGAGAAAACAGTCAGCAATGTGAATTAATATCAGGCAAGTTGACTTCACTTGTTTATAGGGTTGCAAATGCAAATTGTGATCAATTATAATGTGAATTGACCTTGTTTAGTAAGACAGTGGAGTCCATTACCAGCTTCTTGATTGGGCTGCTGCAAGTATGCGGTGGTGGTGAAGAGGAAAAATCCAAGTCCAAGCACCAGAATTACCACTACATCGGGCCTCACTAACACTTGCATTGTCGCTGAGTTCTTGATGGTATTAAGGGCTTTAAGCAAAGGCATTGAGAAGAGTAGCTTTGGTGAAAATTGGTCTACGTGATGTTTAGGTGAAGAGAAATATGAAAGATTAATTTGAGCTGCGGCCAAAACAAGTGTGAAAAACAACTTGATCTCGGTGGGTGGGACTGAGCAAGACTTTGTGTGTGGTTCAAGAATCCTAATAGAGCTGACAGTCTAGATTGGATGGAGAGTATGGACGAGATGTTGCTGTGATTGATGCGCCTCTCACTTCCTACAATTAAGGCTAGTATGAGAAGAGCAAAGAATACTGCTTGAATTAGACGGCTGATCTGCCCCATATATATAGGTTAAAATGCATAATATAATGTAGTGGGAATTTCAAAAATTGAACTGTAGTCCCCACATAATGTGATGTAACAGGCAAAAGGAGATTTATAAGCAATTATGATGATGATGTTGTGAATAATTAGTGAGACATGACTGTAGGATTAGACCAATAAGTGTAGTAAGAAAGATTGATGCATGAAGCAGCCTGATTACTCAAGAGAAAGTAGTAATGTAATGTATTTATTATTGAACCCTAGGCTAAATATTGAAATGATTTGGCAAAAGGAGATCACTGCAAAATTCAAGGTGAAAGGAGGAAGGGTTTTTTTGTAGCGGAGGGTAGCAGGTATCCTAGTAATAGGTATTCTGCCATCTCTTCGAAAGGTGTAGCTGCAAAGCTCTCAAACTTTTAAAGAATGCAGGAGGGGTCTGAGCAGTGAGGTCCTGACTGTATATGGGATCAGAATATTCAAAGGCTGACAGTTATGGTATGACAATTTGGGTGATGGTTTGAGGCCTAATTAAGGTGTTGATTCATAAATAATTGATATCACTCGCTATAATCAAAACCGTTTTTTTCCCCTTTAATTACTTTTTAAAAATGGTCATGGAGCTTAGGTTTGGGGGTATTGTGTATAAAAATTATTCTTGTTAACACAGTCTACAATTATGGAGAAAACTGGAGTTTTTAGGGTCTTTTTCCTTGTTCGCGCATACGTAATCGAATTGGATTTTATTTAATTGGGATCGCTGTTATTATTTCGTCTGATGGTCTTATAATAATACTTGATAATAGGAGTCCGACGTGGTTAACGCCCATTGGCTGCTTCTTCTGCAGTCAAGGACCCGTTTGCATCACGTTGGCCGTAGCCACCATCAGCACACGCATGTCACATTGCCATGGCCCATGTCCATGTAAGGCCTTATAGGTGGCCTCCACGTGGTGACTTGTGGAGCGCTCGACAATTCCAATGCCTAATAAGTTCCTTGTAAGTTGTAACTTGTCAGCTGCCTTCCTCAATTTGAGAGCGCACACGTGTGAACCCGTGATCCTCAACATCACGAGTCCAGGTAGGACTCAAATTTGAAGGCCGTCAACGTGCGATCACACCTGAGAGAGAGAGAGAGAGAGAGATGTGAACGTGCGATCACACCTGAGAGAGAGAGATGTGAGCGTGAAAGTTGAGAGAGAGAAACATAAACGTGCGATCGGGCCTGGGAGAGAGACGTGAACGTGTTCGACGAGAGAGAGAGTCCGCCAGTTGCGCGGGAGAGAGAGTTCGACAGTTTCATCCATTTTTTTAAAGTAATTGATATTAGCAGTAGTCGTCAACGTTAGGCTTCTCAATTAATTAGTGCTCGCTTGCGGGCACTAACTAATTGATATTAGCAATAGCCCGAATATGGTGGGTAAATATACTAATACAAGAATAATTTGGGCATATTCCGATTGTCTCAAAATTATTTGCTTTTAATGGGCATGCAAGCGGGCACTATTTAATTGATATTAGCAGTAGCCCCAATATGGTGGGTAAATATACTAATAGAAGAAGAACTTAACTTTTCTAGAATAATTTGGGTTGTGTCAAAATTTGATTTGTTTTTAATGGGCATGATTAGTGTTGAAACGCAAGCTTTTTGGTTCACTTCCTCCCTTACCCAGTACCTTGCATATTTATCTACTTAGAAATTTAGTTGAAATATTTATCAACCATCAAAATTTTTCTCATAACTCTGGCTATCCTTTGATATGAAAAAACATATATTTACTAGGATTGTCCCTTTACCCTAAGGTGTATAATGCATATTGCACATGGAGATATCTTCTAATGCCCCCACCACAACAGCATACAACTTGAATAAGGTGCACATGAAGAGATCTTCCATGGTATGTTCTAAAACCTCAAAGGTATGTATCTTTTAAGAACCTCAAATGCTTGATCACACATGTCATTCATAAATCCCAAAGAAAATATTGTATTGGCCCATAATTCCTTTCTTTATGCATTATGTCCATCCATTAACCCCCAAATAGCTACTTCTAAAGCTCGTCATTGAATATCAATGAAAGAACCTAAATTATTGCTAAATATAAAAAAACATTATAAATTTTCTCATAAGGCAATCCTTTTCTTATCAGTACTCACCCCCCCTAGATCCCACCGCCCCTCAAGTGATATAAACAATATAAAGATAGAGCTTTTCTATGTTTATTCAGTAACCTACATCCAAATTATTCTACAAAACCTAATAGAAGTTTATTGTTATATGTGTTGATAGTTGACCCTATTCAATTTAGGAGTAAAACTATAGAATTTCCAAATATCTTACTAAAGGCCTTTAACTTGGGAACATTGTAATGTTGTTAATGAAGAAGTGCTTGATTTGACCCTTTTTGAAAGAACTCCATGCGTCATGTGAACATGACAAAGACAGACATGGGTCAAGAATCGTGCATTTTGAATTGCCAAATGTCAATATCGTTAGTCCGGAATGCGAAAGCATTATCAAACTAAATGTAAAGACTCTATTAATTACGAGTTGAAGATTTTTTAAATGGGTTTTGTAGTATATCATGAAACGCTATCCATAACATGTGGTTTATTTAAAGAAATAAAGAGTAGATGATATATGTCGATGGAACAAATATTAATATTGAGGACAGGTGGAATCTTGGTCAAAACATGTTTGACAAACACTACATTGATGAACTAACTGATATGTCCTACAAATGTAAAAGTTAATACTATAATTTAATAGAATTGTGATAGCTCCACAAACACAGAAAATCTGTATGTTGTACATTTTGTTAAAATACTACTAAGAAGGAGCTAGAGTGCTTATCCGATGGATAAATGATGGTGAACTTGTACATTAAATTTTGTTCTTTTGTTGACCGATGTTGAGCATGAATGTCTGAAAAATATTTCACGCCCACGATGAAAATATATGTACGGAGGTTCACTAAAATATGTATCAGTGCTCTGCATTTTTTGCAATTGTATACAGATAATGAGGCATGGAAGCTCTGGCCCATGAACCTGGGTGCATTCTATCCACTAAGCTGTCTTATACATGTATTAACTTTAGTATTACCTTAAACCTTTATGTGCGCGTGTGGCCTCGCTAGCCGGAGGCTTCATCGTAAACAGCTCCCTTTGCTATTGACTTATCTAAGCACACAAGAATATATCAACCGGCGAGTTCTTCTTCTTCTTCTTCTTTTTGACCAATATATATATATATATATATATATATACCAAAAAGCATAAAGATCTTTATCCTTAACTTAACCCCATTCAACAAGTTACAAATCAAAGTCTTATCTCTCATCTTCAAATACAAAAGAGGAATTTTCCCTCGAGATTTGATATCCCAGCTTCGACTCAGCTTCTGGTGCCAACTAGGTTCTCAATTAAGGCCACAAAAGTATGATCCACTTGTTTAACTTTCTTGTACCATCTTTTAGTCCTTGTACCAAATTTTATACGTCTCACCCTCGACTTGAGCTTTGTATATACCTGTATACAAAACAACAGACGAGACAACAGAGCAATTAGGCACAGCCTAGTATGCCAGAATGTATCCCCTTCCAAAGACAGAGTCAAGATATGGTTGTCTGCAATGCCTGAATCAACTACATCATCTCATCTTTATTCAGATTATTAACCAAATGTATAGACCAGCACATATGAACACATTTGTACATTAATCATGTAACATCCAACCCTGTTATCAACTGATTTTTGAAATAAAATATAGTTTGTGGTAGTTCGAATTTCCCAAAGACAACAAAATCTAATTGTGTTGAAAATAGGATCAGCATACTCCTCACTGGTTGTCCATTTACCTAGCAGCCAGTCCTCCCATTGCCCATGCATACTAGTATAACTATATACCTATCTGCCAATTCTGGACCAAGTGCTTCTAATAGCTAGGCACTCCCAAAAAGCATGTTTCCCATCTTCAAGAGCAGTTTGCATTTGGGACAGCACCCATTATTGAAATTTCCTTGCACTAATTTGTTCCCTAAAGGAAGAGCACCCATGCATACTCTCCAAAGGAAGAATTGAAACTTAGTAGGGATTTCCAATTCCCATATAGTTTTCCATCTTCTTCTCCAACTATTGGAGCCCCAAAGCCTATTGCAGTATATCGCGTTCTCCTCAGTTCTTCGTAAGTCCCTATACAAGTCTTTAGTGGTCCCTCTGTCCAACTTGACCCCATTATACCAAACCCAATCTTTTACCCAACAGGATTCATCATAAGCAGTAGAAAACCAACCTTCTTGCACCTCTTCCAACACAAACCTGGTCAGTTGTCCCTCCATAAAGTTCAGACTGAACTCCTCATCAAGCTGCTGAGGCTCCTTCCACCCCACCAAAGCCCTGTCCCAACAGTTAGATAGTTTCTTGAAAGCTTTATTGTTCAAATTTTTAGTAGTTTTAGGATCCTGAAAAGCCAAGGGAGGATTGAATTTATGTGACCACCAGATCCCTAGGCATAGCAAGGAGTTTCATGGGGCTCTAGAGCAACCCTCCCATACCATCAACCCCAAAGTCTCTTTCCAATTACAACACAAACATTTTGGCAAGAGAAGAACCTATGGTCTTAAGGGGAGCATAAGAAAATATCTTACCTTTCCATCCTAGATCTTGCCACATACCTTCAAAGTATGCATAAGAACCTTCAACCAATTCCTTCAGCATCTTTGTCTAGACCTCCTCCTGTTGAAGACACTTAGGAAGTAGTAGTGCCATTCGAGTCTTGGTGTGAGAAAGGAAGATGTAGGATACCAATGCCTCCCTCTTCCTTGGGGAGAGAGAATCTATCCCATGCCAACCAAGCTAAGGCAATCTTATTAGAATTGCCATTACTCCATAAAAATTCTCTTACGGGCTTTACAATTCTCTGCCAATGGCCTTTCCCAAATTCTACCATAGGGCATAGAAACATAATGTAAGCATTTAACGCTATGTTGCATAAAGATACTCTATCATGGAATGGGACTCTTGTAAGATTCCTCCCCAGCCTCTCAAAATGTCCAGCATCTTCCCCCTATAATCAATTCCCTCTTCAGAAATATAAGAGATCTCGTCTCTGCCTGTTTTGACATAGAGAGAGAAAATATTCTAGAGAGAGAATATTCAGATTATGAATATTTTTGGATAGAAAAATAACTCATCTTATTAAAATAAGTTTTCCTGAAACAGAAATTCAAAAAGAATTTTTCAATGTGCAATTGGAATTAATTGGAAACAGGTTTAAAGGACCTTAGCCTAAGGGTCTAGATTTTCAAAAAATTTTGGATTATGGTCCAATTAAGGTTCCTTTGGACCAATAAGATCAATCCATGTGTGGGGAGGAGATAAATCCAATTTTGTAAAAGATGATACCCAAAAAATGAGTACATGCTCACATAAGATGAAGAGTTGACTATGTACAAGGTTTATTAGTAAGAAACTATGAGTAATATAAAAAATATGAGATATTTTGGGTATCCAAAAATGAGTAAATGCTCACATAAGATGAAAAGTTAAAAATGTACAAGGTTTATTAGTAAAAAACTATGAGCAATATTAAAAATATGAGATATTTTGGGTATCCAAAAATGAGTAAATGCTCACATAAGATGAAGAGTTGAAAATGTACAAGGTTTATTAGTAAAAAACTATGAGCAATATTAAAAATATGAGATATTTTGAGTATAATGATTCCATTTTGACACATATGTAAGGAAGGAGAGTCCATTAAAGGAGGTGCATATTTCACATGCTTGAATGAGTTTTAAACTCATAAATAATGTGATATTTTATCTCTCCTCTCTCCTAATTCAAGTCTAGTTGCAAAAAGTTAGCTCAACTGACCTAAAAATGGTCAAAAATTGACCAAACTGAGTTGGAAAATTCTAGAATCAGTTTGTTTGGTTAGGAGCTTACTTTTTCCTATAAATAGAGGCCTTTCCCTTTGTTGAAACTCAACAATGTTTAATGCATTGTTACTCTACTCCACCCAAGCCAAGAACTATGAATTTAATTAATAATTCATTAGTTCTTGACATTTCCCTCTTCCAAAGATTGGTGGCCACTCTTGTTCAAACAAGAGTTGAACCCTCAAACCATCAAGCTAAAGGAAGCTATCAAAGTCATTAGTAAGTTGGTGATTCTTCTTTCTTTCAATTATTTTATGGTTTTTTATGGTTTTTAAATGGTTTTTATGCTTTATGTCTTCTCTATAATGTTAGGCCTCATTACAAAAGGCATTCCCCTCTCTTCTCTAACAAAGCCAACCATTCTCTATCCTAGGTGAATGGTTAAGTGATTAATGTCAAATTTTTATAATGTTTATCTCAATTAAGTGGAAAAAAAATGTTTACTTTAGGATAATTTCAATATGGGTGTACTTTTAATTAGTTTTAAAGACGGAGAAAATTAAAAAATGGTCAGCCATACAAAGGAGATTATGGCAAAATTTTTAGAAATTAGTAAAAGAAAATTCATCTTTTTTTTATTATAAAAGAGTTTCTTTTAGCATAATTGAATTTCATGCATAGAGGTATGCATAAAAGACGAATATTTTATTATAAAAGAGTTACTTTTAGCATAATTGAATTTCATGCATAGAGGTATGCATAAAAGATGAATATTTTATTATAAAAGTGTTACTTTTAGCATAATTGAATTTCATGCATAGAGGTATCCATAAAAGATGAATATTTTATTATAAAAGTATTATTTTTAGCATAATTGAATTTCATGCATAGAGGTATGCATAAAAGGTGAATATTTTATTATAAAAGAGTTACTTTTAGCATAATTGAAATTCATGCATAGAGGTATGCATAAAAGATGAATATTTTATTATAAAAGTATTACTTTTAGCATAATTGAAATTCATGCATAGAGGTATGCATAAAAGATGATTATTTTATTATAAAAATATTATTTTTAGCATAATTGAAATTCATGCATAGAGGTATGCATAAAAGATGATTATTTTATTATAAAAGTGTTATTTTTAGCATAATTAAATTTCATGCATAGAGGTATGCATAAAAGATGATTATTTTATTATAAAAATATTACTTTTGAGATAATTGAATTTCATGCATAGAGGTATGCATAAAAGATGAATATTTTATTCTAAAAGTGTAATTCCTACTGAATTGAATTTATGCATAGGAAGATGCATAAAAGATTGATTTTTAATTCAAAAGTATCTTTCTCATCTAAATTGAATTTATGCATAGGAAGATGCATAAAAGATTGAATTTTAATTCAAAGTGTCATTCTCATTTAAAATAAATTTATGCATAGGAAGATGCATAAAAGATTAATTTTATTCGAAAATGTTAGTCATCCTTAAACAGAATTTATGCATAAATAGATGCGTAAAGAAATCTTATATCAAATATGAGAATTCTCTTGTATTCTATAAATAGATATGGGAAACGATAAGATGTGATAAGATGCATATGAGATGAGTTAGGATGTGATAAGATGAGTTAAGAAGTGATAAGAGGTGTATGGGATGAGGTAAGAAGTGTATGTGATGGGATAAGATGTATATGGGTTGTGATAGGGTGAGAATATGGATGTGGATGTGGATGCATGAGTATGGATGTATGGATGTGAATGTGGATGGGTATGTATGGATGTATGAATGTGGATGTGGATGCATGGATGTGAATGTGGATGTGTATGTATGGATGTATGCATGTAAATGTGGATGTATGAATGTGGATGGGTATGTATGGATGTATGAATGTGGATGTGGATGCATGGATGTGAATGTGGATGTGTATGTATGGATTTATGCATGTAAATGTGGATGTGGATGTATGGATGTGAAATGTGGATGTGGATGTGGATGTATGGATGTGAATGTGGATGTGTATGTATGGATGTATGCATGTAGATGTGAATGTGGATGTGGATGAGTATGTATGGATGTATACATGTAGATATGGATGTATACATGTAGATGTGAATGTGGATGTGGATGAGTATGTACAGATGTATGCATGGAGATGTGGATGTATGCATGTCGATGTAGATGTATGGATGTGAATGAGAAAGTAGATATGGATGTATACATGGAGATGTGGATGTATGCATGTAAATGTAGATGTATGGATGTGAATGTGAATGTGGATGTGGATGTATACATGGAAATGTGGATGTATGCATGTAGATGTAGATGCATGGATGTGAATGAGAATGTAGATGTGGATGTATACATGAAAATGTGGATGTATGCATGTAGATGTAGATGTATGGATGTGAATGAGAAAGTAGATATAGATGTATACATGGAGATGTGGATGTATGCATGTAAATGTAGATGTATGGATGTGAATGTGAATGTGGATGTGGATGTATACATGGAAATGTGGATGTATGCATGTAGATGTAGATGTATAGATGTGAATGAGAATGTAGATGTGGATGTATACATGAAAATGTGGATGTATGCATGTAGATGTAGATGTATGGATGTGAATGAGAATGTAGATGTGGATGTATACATGGAGATGTGGATGTATGCATGTAGATGTAGATGTATGGATGTGAATGAGAATGTGGATGTGGATGTATACATGGAAATGTGGATGTATGCATGTAGATGTAGATGTATGGATGTGAATGAGAATGTAGATGTGGATGTATACATGTATGCATGTAGATGTAGATGTATGGATGTGAATGAGAATGTGGATGTGGATGTATACATGGAGATGTGGATGTATGCATGTAGATGTAGATGTATGGATGTGAATGTGAATGTGGATGTGGATGTATACATGGAGATGTGGATGTATGCATGTAGATGTAGATGTATGGATGTGAATGAGAATGTGGATGTGGATGTATACATGCAGATATGGGATTGGATGTATGATGTGGATGTACGAACAGGGATGTGTATGTAGAATAATGAATGTGAATGTGTATGTGAATTAATGTGTCGTCGATACGAGGGAATGGATGAGAATGAGTACACATTGAATGGAATGTGGAATAAGTAATGTGGACTGAGGAAGGATAATATGGAAAGAGGAGAGTTCGATATAGAAACTGTATTTTGTGACTGTTTGTAAATGACTGTTTTATGTCAAGAATGTTGGGGAAGCATTTTGACCGTCTTGTGGATTAAAGTCATGGAGACCTAACTGATAAAGTTGCAACTGCTGACGGAGAGTTAATGGAGGACGTCTCGCGTAGCAAGGTCGGCCGAGGTCTTGACCAGCCTCGGTTCGATTTAAATGGTGAGCTTTCGGTACGGTGGATGAGGGACCAAGGAAGCGGCCTATGAGTGAAGCGCTAGGTCACCTGCGAAGGATCCTAGAGGGTGCTGACCATACGGTGCTCGGGCTATGGGTCGCTGAAGATACCCACACGTGCATCGTGGAAGATATTGGAACAAGGATTAAGAGTTGTTTTCTGAAACCGGGCATGGATTTGGTTGATTGACCTTGCTGGTCCTCAACGGATGAGTCCATGGCTCTTTTATATGGATCTGTGGGTTGATCTTGCTGATCTTCCACGGAGATTCCATTCTATTATATGAATATATTGCCGGTTACTATGAGCTAGGAACTATGGAAAAGGCCCCTGAGTGAACAGGTGGTGAGCGTTCTGGTTTGCCAATAATGCCATAAGTACACCGATGAATGAATGACTGGAAATAAGGATTCAACTAGAGACTTTGAGGATTGTCATAAGTGACATAATGGTTTTATTAAAGGATTGTTTTAAAGCTAGTTGATGCTGAGAAAAAGGCAATTTCATATTGGGTGTGTAAGTGGTATGACTAGTTTTATGTTTGCATGAACTTCCGGCTAGGGGGCCTTGGAACTCTTTTCCTTGGTACCCGGGACAAAACCTAACCAAATTCCAAATTGGATCCCATCACTACAGTGGTTGCGGTTGGCTAACCCATGGGATCGGATGGGGTTAGGCTGGAATGATGGATCCGTAAATCGAGACTCAAATTCTATTATTGCGATAGATGAAGTAAATCCCGGATAGTAATTGTTCTATGGATAGGAATCAACGGCTGTGCCTCTTGATGAGGAAAAAAGCGTTGATCCCAATGATCCAAGTGCAAGTTTCTTCCTTGATCTGACTGAGTACCTTTATAGGTGCAGTCGGATCAGTTTGATCAGTAATGGTCTTGACTACGTTAGAGTAAAAAGTTATCCTGGTGGAATCGCCCGTGCTTTCCGGATAAAGGAAGTTTTTTCGGGTTTGGTTTTGGAATAACCGACGGATTAGTCTCTTATCCGGATATCCGTGGACGAGGCCCCGAGTGTGGGACTCTGCCCCGCGTAAGAAGTGCCACTTCCGTTGCTAGTACCCGAATCCGTTGCGCGGTGGGAACACGGATCTCACAACTCAGATTCGTTCCCACTTCTTCAATTTCAAGTGAAACCTATCCAGGGCACAATCACTAAGTTGTTTATTAGTCACATCCGCCTGCAGGTGGCCATCCTTATACCAAAACCCAATTTCTCAATTACCCTAGCCACAAAAGACCAATGTATTATGTCATAAGCTTTCTCCAAATCCAGTTGTACACTTTTGATTAGTCCTCAAGGCCATAAGTTTTCTCCAGTTGTATAAGAATACACCTCTGCTCAAGGCGAGATCTCTGCCTAACATTGTAGCATAGATATTATCATATATGGATCTACCCTTAAAAAAGCAATATTGTCTCTTGGAGATAACCTCATGCAAATGTCAGAGAATGATAACTCTCACTTTTTGATAACTTATGTTTACAAATTTCACTTAGAGAATGATGAAGCATTCTTTACGTAGCGAAGTTGACTTTAACAAGTTATTAAGTTGATATAGAGGAATAAAATTTAGATCTCTCTCAATTTCTTGGTCTTTATCAAAATTTTGACTTCACCCTCTTTCCCCATGAATCTCTCTCTCTCTCTCTCTCTCTCTCTCTCTCTCTCACACACACACACACACACACACACATACACCCACAATTTTTTGGTCTCTATTGAAATTTTGGTCTCTCCCTCTTCCCCCACCTCTCTACTTATTAATCTCTCTCTCTCTCTCTCTCTTTCTCTCTCTCTCTCTCACACACACACACACACACACACATGTACACTAAGTATAACACCCTTTGTTGAGATATTGTAAGGTCCATGTCCTAGCTGGGTCAAGGGGATCCTTTTGATAGGCAGCTAAGTCCCCTTAAGACAAATTTAGGAATTTTGGGAATTATTCGAGTCCCATTTCTTATAGGATTGGTTGGAAACTCGGTATTTTTGTGTAGTTTGAGCTAACATCTATTTGTTGGTGCACTCTTTGTGCCAATAGATTATATCTTGACACAACTATTTGGCGTATTTGTTTGTAGTTGTATAGATACATACGTGACACTAAACTTAATTGAGATTATACACCTTTCATATGAAGAAGATAATGTTAAATACTATCTCCACTTTGAGACATTGAAGTAAAAACATGGGGTTTATTTAATTTGCCAAAAGAATTCTAAATATCATTATAAAAAGGAACCTTAGAAAGGAGAGATCTCTAAAGGGTGTGGTGTTAGAAACAACAAAACAAAAAGTAAATCTTAATGACAGTAACAATATGCTAAGTTTACGATTGATCCACAGATAAAAACTCATCTTAGACACTATATCAAGATTATAAATCATGATATATATGCTCAAATTTGAGGGACATTGAAGTAAAAACATGGGATGATAATGCCAAAGAACACTTGTTACATTCAATGATATTATTACATTCAAGTTTATAATTTATCCGAAGACAAAAACCCTTCGTCAAGATAATAATTGAGTACAAATTGTATCTCAAACATAGCGTTTTATCATGTATTGCTGCAATACATACAAAGTTTCTCTATCATAAGCTGCTTCATTTACTAAAGTGTTGCAAGTATACTCCCGTTTGTTCTTTGCATAAATCCAACCAAGTAACCATGCGCTGATTGTTGTCTCCAAAAAACTTTGAAGCTCCTCTATATTTTGATTCCACATCTTTGGAAAAATCAAGTAGGTTCCGGGCATATTCCACATTACATTGTAGAGGGTATCATCAAAAATTAGTGTGTTATTTCCATCCAGGTCATGAAAAATTCTCCATGCTACATCTAAGTTTTTGTGGTATACAAATCGATATCCAATAAGAAGATCCGTCTTTTGACATGCTGCATGCCCTGCTACGACCTTAAACTTTTGATGGTGCCGAGGAAAGCACAACTCAAGAATGCATCGAGTCCTTTGTAGTCTATTAGTACTCCAGATCCATACCTCAAACCATTGCATACAAAAATCAAGGAAAGTGAATGCATCTTTGCGAATCAAATGCCAAACACTTGTATTCTCTTCCACAAGATGCATATGTTTGGCCCAGTCTGGACATACATCACCATGTTGCATCTCAATGGTCTTAAGTAAAACACCATTGAGTTCAAGTATCAATACTCTTCTTTGTTTCCTTATTGTATCTGGGGGTGGTGGAACTCTTTTGCCTCTAGGTACATAAGTCACCAATGATTGGTGCCACCTCAATAGTAAGTTTTCTGTACACTTGAAATCAAAGCTATATGCTTCAACATATCCTGTTGAAAACAAAATGTTTAGTTAATGTACATTCAAAATTTTGAATAAATATATTATGTGCCAACAACATAAATTCATCCATGATATGGATGGTCTTAAACCTTCATAGACAAATGCTCCAATACCTCATTAGTTCAACCAAAAAAATAAAAGAGTGAGTATATTGTCAATGCTAAATTTCATCAAATTTATTGAATATGATGTATAAAAGATTTTCACTATTGAGATAATTGAGTCTATCCAAATTAAATTATTATGATATTCATAGCCTTACACCTTGACAAGGCAATATATTCAATAAAAAACAAAGACATCTTTATTGCAATCGAATTGCAAATATTGACAAAAGAGATAATCAAATGACAGTCAGTTTGAAGGCATTTGATTTCTTGATACAATAGTGTAAAGATTTGGCTCGTACAATCCAAAAATTAAACCCATTTAAGCACATTGTTTTGGCCAAAGCCTAAGTCTATCTTATGGGCTTTTAGGTACAAAATGGCTCCAAACATTCTGCACCCAACAAGTCTTGATATTTGTGCAGATCCCATACTTCAAACTGCACGTTTACACCTCAGAAATGGTTTCCTTCGAACAACTAGTTTGGGTTAGGTTGGAATCTGATTATACTGTCACTCAATGTTTAATGAAACCAGACATTATCCTACCCATAAGCTCAAGTAAGCCTTTTGTAGCCTTGATATGTATGCTTTTGCTGCAACTCCACTTATGAGATGACCACGATCATATCCCAAGCGAGTAGCATAAGCAATAGCGTGTTGATCACTCAAAATCCTTCTTTTGTAACACACTTTTAACAAGCTTAGCTGGTCTTTGGATAGTAATGGTACTCCAGCTTTGGATGCCAACATTGCTAGATCCTTGCTTATAGATTCTACTTCTCTTTTTTCCCCTCTTGATTGGACATACTTTAGCTTATCACCATATAATGGTAAGTGTGAAGATGCAGAAGATGAGTTTTCCACTTCTTCTCGCAAAAATAGGGAGGTGAATTGGAGCCATTCTTCCAGTACATCTTGAAAATCGATAAATAAATTATGGCCATGTGTGATAGGAGATTGACCTAGCCGATTAAGCAAAATAATAGACCTAATGTCATTTGTATTATTTAGATTTAAAAGGTAGGGTAGAAGGTCATTGCACAGTACGTAGTCGTGCCCTCCTTGAAAACTTTCAGGGAAGAGACAGTTGTCTTTTGGATTAACACATCCCTTGAAAGGGCTATCATCAATAAGCAATGTATTCTTCTTATTGCAAATATCTTGGAACTGATTTCAAATCTTGAGTAAAGGTTTAAACATAGCCTCAACAGTAGGCTTATCTGGCCTATACACTTTTCGAAGATTATGGATATAACATTCTTCTTGTCCCCACACCATAAAGAAATGATAGTTCTTATGTGCATACTGTTCAAGAGTGTTTACATAGGCACAAACATTCTTGTGTAGCATGGTGGACCAAATACCAACATGAAAGTACTGGCAAATCTCATCCAAAAATTCAAAACACCGGGGGCGAATAACAACTGTGGTGCGACCAATATCAATTCGAATACAATTTGTTTGTGGATGCCTCTTCTCTTCCTTGTTGAGTAAAACTCCATTAAGATCAAGTATAAGTGCATGTTTCTTTATGGTGATTGCACGAGGAATATTTTCTGCATACAATACAGAAGAATGATAACACTTTAATGTGTTTACATACTTAACAATATTAAAACAAGTGATCCTATATTATCAATGAGAGCTAATTACAACAAAACATCCACAAGTTTACTTTCGTTTCATGCTCCCATACTCATCTATGACGATGGCTCCTAGACTTGATTGCATTTCCCTATTGATTGGTGAAGATTGAAATACTAATCTATCTCCATCTCTCTCAAAAGAATATAAACTTCCTAGAGGCCTACTCTTTTGTGTATCGGAACGTAGCTCCTCAACACGTTGCTCTATTTCTTGCGTACTTAACTTGTGATTGTTAGAAGTAGCTATACCTGCAAAAACAACTCTCGCTGAGAAACATACTTTTTAACACACAAAATTGCTGAATAAATCATCTTAAATAACATCCTATTGAAAAAGATATACCTTTAGGTTTCTTGGCACCCTCTGCCACCACAGAGTCCTTGATTTCAACTATTCTCTCTTTATTCGTAGCATATGTAGCCTCATCAATTTCTTCAACACCCTCTGCCCCCACAGAGTCCTTGATTTCAACTATTTTCCCTTTATTTGTAGCATATGTAGCCTCATCCATTTGTTCAACAATCTCTTCTTGTCTCTCCTTGGTTGCAGAAGTCTCTTGAAGCTCTTCATTAACTTTATCTTTATTCTCACTAACCTCAACATTAACTTGCAAATTAGGAATGTCCTTAGTCTCTTTAGTCCTATCACTTGAAGGCCTTGAAGATGTTTGCAAAGCTGAATCATCAATGTGATCTACCTCCACCATGTTGTCTTCATTATTTCTAGCATTTAAATCATGAGAGTTGATCTCTCTAGTAGGGCTTTCATGATGATGTTCTAGTTGAGCAATGTTATCTTCGTCTTTCCCTTCTTTGTATATATCTGTAAGATTAAAATAAAATGCTATTACTTTTAGGATTTAAATAATACACCAAGGCTAATACAATACTAGTCATTTTTATATCTACACATATACTTTGTATCCAAACTTAGATTACTAAACTTCGACTGATGTACCATAATGAATTAGGAACCATAACATAAGAGTCAAACTTGAGTTTGAGCCTCACTTACAAGGGCAACGTAAAGATCGCTCAACTTGAGATTGTGCCTTGTGTTGGAAGACATCCCCAAGGTTGGACATAAGTGGAGGTACGGTTGAAACTTAAGTTTGAGCCTCACCGCTACACTAGGATATGGAGTAAGTGTAATTTCTTAATAGTAAGTGTGCGTCATCATTTGTATTAGGCTCAAACTTAATTTTGAGCCTCACTGCTACACTAGGATATGGAGTAATTTCTTAATAGTAAGTGTGCATCATCATTTGTACTAGACGTTGGCATGAAATAAAGGATAAAAAGCCAATGTATTAATCAAAAGACAAATAATTATTTCAACAAATCCACACTTTGAACAAAACCTATGCTAATATTAGTTGTTGATAAGCTCCTTTCAATGATCACCATTCGTTGTACATTCATAATAAGCACCATCAATGCACTTTTCTACCTTTCTTTGGTTGAGAGCTTGATGGGCTATGAGCATGGAAAGCCTTGTTGACATCTGTATCCCCAATCTTCTCAACGGCCATAGCAACCCCAACATTTGTAGCTTCCATGGCTTTTGCAGAATCCAATATATCATCACCATTCCCACCTTCATCATCATTTTCATGCCTTCCAATATCTTCAAAATTGTCTTCGGCATCCTCATTGAATAGAGCATCATTCCCTTGGTCCTCTTCATTCCTTTGCCCTGCATCTTCAAAGTCTGTAGAGTCATCTTATGGATAAAGTTCTTACAAAGAGATCATCCACCATCACATCAATGTATGAATTCTAAATATCTTTGAGTGGAATCACATAAACTCTTTATCTATATAAAAATCCATTGGCTACATCTTCAAGTGCTCTATTGAACCACATCTCCTTGGAATTGAATTCATAATATAGGTTTTTAGGGGTGTCTATATGTATTCCAACTTTCACATGTCCTAAATCTTTGTCATGAATTATTTTTGGATTACTAGTTCTCCTGCTAAACACAACTCCATCATAAAGTTCACAACTCCTACTAAACACGACTCCATCGATAAAGTTCACAAGCTACATACATGTCTTCATCACATAGGGCATAGTTCACCTCTACATTGGTACCAAAGAAAATCAGCACAAACACCATCATCCAAGCCACTTGTCTCCTTAGTCAGCTCCAAGACCATAGAAGTCTCCTCAAGGATCTCCTTGCAAGGTACATCCAAGCTAGCACAAATTTCTAAAGAAATAATTTATGGAAGAGCACCATCAAGCCCCACAAGCTTGAACTCCATTTCTTTGATACTATGCAGTTGTCACATGATGCCCAAAATTAAGAAAGTACGTCTTGTTGAATTTGTGGAAGAAAACCTTGAACATAAATGGCCAACAAGTAGGAGTGGTCCAAATTGCCAAAACACATTACCAAATGGTCCCACATCAACATTACCTTGTCTCCATGGTCTTCAAGAGTCTCTTGGTCTTCTTGTTTCACATCTTCTGCACCCATAATCTTTCTCACATTTGCACAAGGCAAAACTCGCCCACTAGTTTTTGTTGAAGAAGTTCCTAATCTCCTTGGATGCTCTCATCTTGCCTTTGATACCAATCCCTTGCATAATCTCATAGCCCTCAACTTGCATAAATAACCTCATCATCCCACTTTTCCAAAAGCATTGTGTAGCACAAAATATGCACTCACCAACATTCTCATCATCTCGCCCATAGAATAAGAACCACTTTGTAGCAGACACCATATGTGTATTTGTTTTTAAGAAATATCCAAGAGCAATCTTGTGTAAACTAAAGGTTTGTCAATGGAGAACTCCTCAGTAGGGGCACCAAATGAAAGTAGTAAAGGGCGATTGGTTGTGCAGACACTGTGCACAGTACTGCAAAGAGGTCTCAAAATTGCCATTGGGTGTCTGTATTCAAGTTGAGGTCACTGGTTGTGATAGTTTGGGTGCAATATTCAATGTTCTTCCATGGCTTCCACCCATTTCTCCACAGCCTCGCCCAGGTTCTCCCTTTCTCCTTTGAAGGGTCCTAGCTGAGTCCTATGAAGAGCCTTGCGAACATCACGGTCAAGCTCGTCATCTTCAGAGAGAGGGTCTAGCTGACGGCCATGGTTTCCTCGTCTCATAATTCTGCCAAAAATTTATATATTATTAAATTTTTATTTTGATAACATCCACGAGATCCTAAGACTTAAGAGGTCCGGAAAATAATTTCTTAAACAAGACAATGATCTTATTGGAGATCTATGACATATGTCTGATAATAATTTTTTTCTTTATCAGATCGTCCATAAACAATTTTTCTCCAGAAAACATTTCTTTATTTATATAAAAGTTGCAATTTGTACATAGAGCAACTCGACTCCAGAATTCAAAATCTCCTCGGAAGATGCATAAGACGACGATACTGGGCCATAGCTATGCCTTGATACAAACGTTCACTTATTGACAAGGGAGCTATTATCTTCTCCTTAGGAATAAAACAACTAAGGAGTCTGTAGACTTGGCATGAAAGTCTGAAATTCTGAGGCGTCGAATGATATAGAATGACACCATGCACCATTTTTAGCTTTAACAGAATCATTGCCAATGAGAGGTTCTGTCTTAACATTGCACACTAGTCACAAGAAAAAATTCTTTTATGCATTATTTTATGCATAAAAATCAATAATGATAAAAGTAACACTTTTATAATAAAAAATTCCTTTTATGCATAAAAATCCATTTTGATGAAAGTAACACTTTCATAATAAAAAAAATATTCTTTTATGCAAAAAATCCATTTTGATGAAAGTAACACTTTCATAATAAAAAAATTATTCTTTTATGCATAAAAATCCATTTTGATGAAAGTAACAATTTCATAATAATAATAAAATATTCTTTTATGCATAAAAATCCATTTTGATGAAAGTAACACTTTCATAATAATAAAAATATTCTTCTTTGCGTAAAAATCCATTTTGATGAAAGTAACACTTTCATAATAAAAAAATTATTCTTTTATGCATAAAAATCTATTTTGATGAAAGTAACACTTTCATAATAAAAAAATATTCTTTTATGCATAAAAATTCATTTTGATGAAAGTAACACTTTCATTTAAAAAAATATTCTTTTATGCATAAAAAACTATTTTGATGAAAGTAACACTTTCATAATAAAAAATTTATTCTTTTATGCATATAAAAAATAATAATCAATATGCATCTTCTATGCATGAAAATGACACTTTTAGAGTATATAAATGATAGGGATTACTCTTTTAGCATAATAAAAGATAATACTTATTTCCAAAAATTTTGCCATAACCTCCTTTGTATGGCTGACCATTTTTCAAATTTTTCTACTTAATTTGTCTTAAAAATTAACTCTAATTGATTTAAAGTAATCTAGATTAATCAAAATTTACTTATAAAAGAGAAAACATTATAAAAAGTTTAACTCCAACAATTATCACTTAACTAGGATAAAGAAGGGTTGATTCTAAGAAGAGAGAGGGGAAAAGCCTTTCGATCAAGGCATAGCGTCCATTTATCACTTCAAACAATCATAAAAATTAGAAAAGCATAAAAATCAATAAAGAAAATTACAAGATCTCTACTTACATAATTTTTGCTAGGAGCTTTCCTTTGGCTTGATGGTTTCAGGGTTCTACTCTTGTTTGTAACAAGAGTGGCCACCCATCTTTGGAAGAGGGAAACATAAAAAACTAGTGAATTATTAATAATTCACAGTTCTTGGCTTGGGAGAGGTAGAGTAACAGTGCATAAACACTATTATTTTTCAACAAAGAGGGAGACTTCTATTTATAGGAAAAATTGAGCTCCTAACCAAACAGGCTGATTCTAGAATTTTCCAAATCACTTTGGTCAATTTTTGACCATTTTTAGGTCAGTTGAGCTAACTTTTTGGAACTAGACTTGAATTAGGAGAGAGGAGAGATGAAATATCTCAATTTTTGAAGATTTAAAACTCAATTGCACATGTGAAGTAGGCGCCTCATTCATGAGGGGGAATCCCCATTGTGAGGTGTCAAAAATCTATTTTTTTAGCTTTTCCTTTGGTCCTTAGTCCACTCTTCATCTTATGTGAGTATTTACTCATTTTTGCGGCTGATTTTCTTTATTTCTTCTATTTATCTTCTTTATACATTTGGATGAGTTTGATTGGCCCTTTCCAACTTCTTTATCATCATCTGTGTCATTTTTGTTGTCAATATCATCACCTTCCTCTTCGTCCTCTGTACTTGGTGGGTCATCAATGTGAAGATTTTGAAGGTTCTCTTTTTCTGCATCATCTAATGTTTGCTTTTTTGTGCCGCCACTTGCACCACACCACTCTTGCAAGGACGGGTGACCATCTAAAAGAGCAGAGCACTTTGATTCTAATGCCATCGCTTCCAAATCATCTTTGCATAAAGCAATACATCGTCTCTTCTTTAGCAAGCTCTCCTCTAGCACAACTCCACCACAATATATCTCTACAACATAGCTTTGTTCAGGACAAAACCCTGTGATGAGACCATCAATAAAGCCTTTGTCGATGAATTCTCTATTTTGGCCACTAGATCCTGAGATGAATACATTTTTTGTGAGAACCTTATCAATGGCCTCAAACTTGTCAACCTTGCTGATGAAAAGAATAACAGTTGCAATCTCAACTGTTCCAGATGTCCAAGCATCATCTTTTTGTGTGTGGATCACACCAAATTCATAGTGCACCTTTGTTGACTGGCTAGAAATCCCTTCGATAAGCATTCCAATGGTGATGAAATCAACAAAACACACAAGAATATATTCATATTGTGAGTTTAGTGTGTTCAAAGCAAGTGCCAACTTGGAGAAAAATTCTGACGAGAGCTGCTCCTTTGTACCATGTAGGTCCATGATTGCCAGCTGAAATGGTACATGCTCTTCACTACAAAAGGCTATAATCTTTGTCATATCAAAACCCACCCCCCTAATTTTCCAAGGAATAGACTCTTGTTGAGATACAATACCCATAGATGCTCTATATAGGTGATTCAGTAAAGTTACTACACTTTTTGGAAGTGAAGGATTTTTTTTTGAAGGATTGAGAGCATCCCTAACAAAGGACTGGCTGTAACTCCTCAATTGATTATACTCATACTCCCCTAGCTTATATGTCTCACACACCTGTTCCCAAGTCATCTTTTCCCTTGTCAGATCAAAATAGAAGGCGGTTATTGCATCTTTGAGAACTCGATCTGTTTTTAGCTTCCAAGCCATCTCCTCCATATCCATTCTTTGATGGGTTTGATTTCCCTTTTTAAGCAATATTCTCTTGTTAAGAAGTGATGTTTGAATGTCCAAAACTTCACTCTTCTGAAGGCCTAAAATGCACCTAAACAACGTTGGGCCTAGTTGGACTGTTCCTGGTGCCTGCTGAATTTACCCACTCTTCAAAGTTGGAAGTCTGGGATTTTGATCAAGACCTTTAGTTTGGGTTTCTCCCTTTGTATTTGGTAGCAAGCCTTTTGCATAAAGCCTCATGATCTTAACCCAGTTCTGCCATACATCATCATCACATAGAAGCAAGTGTAAATCATTTTTGATAAAGTTCTTATGTAATGTGTGCTCCGTGGTCTCCACAAAGGCCTGCAAAGTTGCAAAGTAAGAAGTTAGCCCCCTCACTATAGATATCACAAAATATTAGGAGGAATTATGCATCTATGGGTTTTCAATCATTTGAAGCTTATGCTCAAACTTGAGTTTGAGCCTCACTTGTAGTGCTAAACTAGTATATAATGGTGATGCTCGATCTTAGGTTTGAGCATCATCTCCGTATGCAAATCTAGCACTTGCAAGTGAGGCTCCCCAACTTAAGTTCGAGCCATAATTAGATATGCAAGTGCTACACCATCACAGAGAGGTGAGGCTTGAAGTTCAATTTCAAACCAAACTATTAAGTTTATGTAGTTTGAGAAGAAGCCTTACATGCATCTTTCTTATGCTACTGCTATACTTAAAACTATAGATCTATGAAGAAGTAAAGAAGAAGTAATGTAGGTCTATGATTTACCAAGATATAGCAAAGAATCAAAAGAGTACCTTCCAAGACTTGTCCATCTTGGGTTGATTGACACCAGGCAAAGGTTTACTAGGACGACCGTTTGCATGCCATTGTGCTCGAGCTTGTAGAAGTTGATCGAGGAATGGCTCCTTTTGCATTGACTTTGCAACAGATAAATTCGCATCCTTGGAAATGTCACGAGAAATCTTGGGCGGGCAATTTACAATTATCTTAGATCTCCTGAACCTGAATTGCTGACGCAGTGGAGGGGTCACTTTAGCCATATTTAGAGCTTGCAAGCTTTTTGCAGCACTAATGGAGTGTTGACCAGAGATAATCCAATATTCAACTTTATGAATATCTTCTTTTGCGAGTTTATCAAGGGGTTGTTTTGTAGCACGATTACAGGGCATCAAAATTGCAAGTATCTCCTCTTGCTTTGGGTCCTCAATAAAGTCTTGGGTCAAAATACGAACCCAATCCTTATTTAACCTTCTATACACATAGTTTGAAGGAGCAGGATAACATTTCATCACATCAATGCTGAAGACCTCATTTAGACCAAAGGGATAATATCCCTTCTTTATTTCTAATGAGATAATTGCTTTGCTGCCCTTGTTTAGAGTCTCAACCTCCATTAGCTCGTCATCGGACGCATCTATCTCCTTTGAACCACTTGCTGGTTTTGTCCTTTGCCTCTTTAAAGAGATTTCTTGAACCTTTGTAGAGTGCTTTGCCTTTCTCTTCTTTGCAAGTGCTTGCTCCTCTTCTTGCACTTGAGAGCCTGCCATGTCTTCAGCTGCTATTGTGCTTACATCAAGGGCTTTTATTTTGTCACCCTCCTTTTTATGTTTTGAAGAAGTTGCACCAGCATTTGTAGATGCTTCAAGTGCACTCTTCACTATGGCCCTGCCTTTTTTCTCCACAATTTTCCTAACTTGAGTGGTTGTCTCCTTTTCACGTATGGACTTTTTTCGTGAATCCAAAGCCTTCTTTGCATGCCTCACTGCTTTCACCAGGTCCTCCACATTATCCACCCCTGAGTCTTCTTGATTGGAAAAGTCAATGATCTTCAATCCTAACTTTACAATACAATTGTCCTTTCCTAGTTTACTGCCAGTCATGTCTGCTGGGTGAAAAGTTTCCAATGATAAGCAAAACTTATTTGCTTTTGTAGTTTCTCCTTCTGGCAATACAGTGTATGTGAAGCATGGGTTTGCTCTTGCATCCACATCATCCTTAGTGCCTACCACAATCCCCATATCTCCATATGATGTATCACCTTGAGACAAAAACAAATGGAGGACTCCTTTGAAGTTTGCACTAGCATCGTAGCTATCCACAAACCATTTTACTCCTTCTTTGTTACTCAATTCGAAGGTTTTATCCACCTTAATTCTAGGAGTGACACTTTTAGCTTGAGTTGTTGTTTCGAGAGAATCCAGAGTAAAGATTGGTGCACCATGTGGTTGCGAGGTAGCGGGCGCTCTGCTAGCTTCCATTCCTGTGAAGCAAAAAAAAGTTTCAAAACCTTAGAAAAAAATGGATTTAAATGCTACATATCAAATCAAAACCTATCAAACTTAAGAAACTTAATGCATGCTACAAAAAGTTTTCTTGAATAGCAAGAGCCTCACTTGCATTTACTTAATCTATACAGAAGCTCGACTTAAGGTGGAGCCTAGATCCAAGTTATGCACTCATATGCTAGGGGTACGCTAGCATAGAGAGACAAGGCTCAAACTCAAGTTTGAGCCTTAAGGCGAAGTTCCATGTATGGGAGGCTTGAACTTAAGTTGGAGTCTTAAGAGGCCAGAGTACACTAGCATGGAGAACAAAGGCTCAATCTGAAGTTTGAGCCTTAAGGCCAGTGTACACTAGCATCGAGAGCCAAGGCTCCAACTCTAGTTCGAGCCTTAAGGCCGGTGTACACTAGCATGGAGAACAAAGGCTCCAACTCAAGTTCGAGCCTTAAGGCCGAGGTGCACTAGCATGGAGAGCAAAGGCTCAAACTTAAGTTCAAGCCTTAAGGGGCCGGGGTGCATTAGCATGGAGAGCAAAGGCTCAATCTGAAGTTCGAGCCTTAAGGGACCGAGATGCACTAGCATGGAGAGCAAAGGCTCAAACTGGAGTTCGAGCCTTAAGGAGCCGGGGTGCACTAGCATGGAGATCAAAGGCTCAATCTGAAGTTCGAGCCTTAAGGGACCGGGATGCACTATCATGGAGAGCAAAGGCTCAAACTGGAGTTCAAGCCTTAAGGGGCCGGGGTGCATTAGCATGGAGAGCAAAGGCTCAATCTGAAGTTCGAGCCTTAAGGGACCGAGATGCACTAGCATGGAGAGCAAAGGCTCAAACTGGAGTTCGAGCCTTAAGGAGCCGGGGTGCACTAGCATGGAGATCAAAGGCTCAATCTGAAGTTCGAGCCTTAAAGGACCGGGATGCACTATCATGGAGAGCAAAGGCTCAAACTGGAGTTCGAGCCTTAAGGGACCGGGATGCACTAGCATGGAGAGCAAAGGCTCAATCTGAAGTTCGAGCCTTAAGGGGCCGGGGTGCACTAGCATGGAGAGCAAAGGCTCAAACTCAAGTTCGAGCCTTAAAGCCAGAGTACACTAGCATGGAGAACAAAGGCTTAATCTGAAGTTCGAGCCTTAAGGCCAGTGTACACTAGCATCGAGAGCCAAGGCTCCAACTCAAGTTCGAGCCTTAAGGCTGGCGAGAGCCAACTCAAGTTCGAGCCTTAAGGCCGGTGTACACTAGCATCGAGAGCCAAGGCTCCAACTCAAGTTCGAGCCTTAAGGCTGGCGAGAGCCAAGGCTCCAACTCAAGTTTGAGACTTAAGGCCGGTGTACACTAGATTGGAGAACAAAGGCTCCAACTCAAGTTCGAGCCTTAAGGCCGGTGTACACTAGCATCGAGAGCCAAGGCTCCAACTCAAGTTCAAGCCTTAAGGTTGGCGAAAGCCAAGGCTCCAACTCAAGTTCGAGCCTTAAGGCCGGTGTACACTAGATTGGAGAACAAAGGCTCCAACTCAAGTTCGAGCCTTAAGGTCGGTGTACACTAGCATCGAGAGCCAAGGCTCCAACTCAAGTTCGAGCCTTAAGGCCGGTGTACAGTAGATTGGAGAACAAAGGCTCCAACTCAAGTTCGAGCCTTAAGGCCTCGGTGTACACTAGATTGGAGAACAAAGGCTCCAACTCAAGTTCGAGCCTTAAGGCCGGTGTACACTAGATTGGAGAACAAAGGCTCCAACTCAAGTTCGAGCCTTAAGGCCGGTGTACACTAGCATCGAGAGCCAAGGCTCCAACTCAAGTTCGAGCCTTAAGGTCGGTGTACACTAGCTCCAAGAGCTAGTGTACACCGACCTTAAGGTCGGTGTACACTAGCTCCAAGAGCTAGTGTACACCGACCTTAAGGCTCGAACTTGAGTTGGAGCCTTGGCTCTCGATGCTAGTGTACACCGGCCTTAAGGCTCGAACTTGAGTTGGAGCCTTTGTTCTCCAATCTAGTGTACACCGGCGGCCTTAAGGCTCGAACTTGAGTTGGAGCCTTTGTTCTCCAATCTAGTGTACACCGGCCTTAAGGCTCGAACTTGAGTTGGAGCCTTGGCTCTCAATGCTAGTGTACACCGGCCTTAAGGCTCGAACTTGAGTTGGAGCCTTGGCTCTCGATGCCGGTGTACACTAGCCTTGGCTCTCGATGCTAGTGTACACCGGCCTTAAGGCTCGAACTTGAGTTGGAGCCTTGGCTCTCGATGCCGGTGTACACTAGCCTTGGCTCTCGATGAGGACCCAAGCTTCCTGAAGGTTTTCCAAAAGTATTGCCACCCTTTGAGTATGTTAAGGAAAATGAGAAGGTTGTGGAGGGCTTAAAAAAACATGTCAATTGGTGGAAAGAGCACTTGCAAGAGAAAGGAGACCAAAGTGATTATGCTAAGTGGATCAATCCGGTCCTTGCCTATTGGGAGAATCTTATGCTAAACATGCAAACCCCTAGTGCAAGGGAAGACATTGGATTTTATGACTTTTGGCCAAGGAGTGTATGCAAAAAAGCTAAGCCTCTTAACCTTCAAGTGGAGGATAATGTAGATGAAGGGTTTGATGTAAATGAGGACCATTATTGTGGTCCAATGCGCAACAAACCTGCTGAAGAGTTCAACCCGACTCTTGATGTGTCTAAAGGAGATTTTGCGCTTGTACAACCTTGTGATGCAAATTACCCAATATGGTTGGGAGTGACAACAAGTGATGTTGATCAAAACAACAACTCGATAAACTACCTACAAGTTCAGATACAATATTGGGCACCAATTTCAAAGAAGAAGAATGCAAGTGATGTGGAGGTTTATAAGGATTACTAGAACAAGTATTGGCGAGAGAACAGAAATGATCCTCAGCGCTGGGAAGATACTAGCTGCATCATTTGGGCATGGAAGCCCAAGGGTGGACGACCTCCAGAGAAAATCAAGATTCCAAAGGCTATAATACTGAAGGCCAAACAGAATCAATTGAATCAACATGTCAGTGCAGTTGAGCAAGAATAATTTGTTAGCATATGGGCAACTAGCTTCGTAATCTTTTAGCAATGTTGTATGAAGATACCAAACTCATAGTTCGATCATTATTCAGATTGTAAGGCTTTCTTAAGCTTTTAGATTTATGGTTCACCCATTGTTCAAGAATTTTGATTCAATACAGATGGTGATCTTTTTAATTCTATCACCTAGACTTTCTTACAACTTAAAGTTACATTGAATATCCTTTCTTTGTTAAAATTTCTGTATTTGATGGTCAACTGGAGGCTATGTGATATAAATCGAACCAAGGCTGGCGACCTTGCTTCTAGTGGCTTGGAGATGAGCCTTGATGAGAGCTTTGGATTTTAGCAATGAGGACATGTGGTGTGAAAAAGGCTTATGGAAGCCATGAATTAAAAGTTACGAATATCTGGAAGAGTCAAAAACCCTATGTAGAGGTTGACTTATGATGGTTATGTGGCACATCACTATGCTTATATGGCAAAAGTTGTGTAGGTTGTAGAACATCTTTTAATGAGGCTATTGGAAATGTGTGTTGGGAGAAATCTATGGATGAGAAGATGGATGCATTGTATGGAAATACAGTGTGTGTTGGGAGAAATCTATGGAGGAGAAGATGGATGCATTGTATGGAAATGAGACTTGGGATTTGGTGCCATTGCCTGAAGGTAAGAAAGCTATTGGTTTTAAGTGGCTATATAAGGTGAAACATAACAATTATGGTAGCGTAAGTAGGTACAAGGCTAGATTAGTAGCCAAAGGATATGTGCAGACACATGGGATTGATTATGAGAGACATTTGTCCCAGTTGCAAAGATGGCAACTATGAGAGTTGTGATCGGTAGCTAAAGCTAAAGGCTCATTTTTATATCAAATGGATGTAAAAAATGTGTTCTTGTATGGTGACTTGAAAGAAGAGGTGTATATGGATCAGCCACCAGGTTTTGAGGATACAGGTCCCCCCCCAGAGTATGTGTGTAAGCTTCGTAAGGCCTTGTATGGGCTAAAGACTTTATTTGTGCACAAGAATGATAAGGGTATTGTGATCATCACCATTTATGTAGATGATCTTATTGTTGGGGGGGTCACAACTTGGATGAGATCTCAAAAGGAAGTTTGAGATGAAGGATTTGGGAGATCTGCGGTATTTTTTGGGAATCGAGGTCATTTGCACACCTGAGGGTATTTGGATATCTCAAAGATAGTATGCATTGGACATGTTGTCCAACTATGGGATGGCTGATTGTAAGCCAATCTTGGTGCCATTAGGACATTTTGGAGGTCATTTTTGTAGGGCCTTTTAGTAGAGAGAGAAAAACGAGCATATCCAATCAGGAAGAAGACAATGTTACATTGAAAAATAGGTTATTTCTTTTTTCTAACTCCAAACACTCTTCTTTCTCACGTCAAAATGTTCTCTACTTACACTTGATAGTCACTTTTCACACCTAAATGCATTAAACACACCTACACTTTTGTAGGGAGGGAAACTTCTATTTGAATCCATGTATTAAATACACCTTTTTGCAAAGGAGGGAAAATCCTCCCCCTCTCAAACTTCTTCTTGGCCTTAAACAATATCTCGCGCTCTTTTCATTTCCTCTACCTTTTGCTGCACTCCATTTTCTGAAGCTTCAGGCTTTTGTACTCCATTCCTTCTTGAAAATATGTGTAGCGAATCTCGTTTTATATCATCCCAATTTTGCCCCACTAATGCCATCATAGATGATTCAATTCCTAGGGCAAGGAGACCAAGATCATCAGTGTTTGCTATAATTGTATCCAACTCTCTTAATGTGCAAAATTAGTGGTCCAAAGTTCTAATCACTAAGGGCACATGGGTCCTTATGCAGTCAAGGAAGAAAAGAAAGACAAGCAACAAGAATACATTTAGGGCGTCATGGAAAGGCAGAGTAAAAAACTTCAAGATAGAGACTGGAAGGACAACCATTAAGGAAGTCCTAGTGCAGCATATATATATGCATAATGATCTTGTGCTTGAGAATCCAGATGACATAAAATGCCCTTGCATAGACAAACTGTAAGTAAATCTATCGCTTGTCAATCTTTCGTTTTCTCATAATGGTCTAATGAATTGTGTAAATTGTCCACGTCTATGGTTGTTTGCAAATGTGTACCCCTTATCATATGAGGAGTGGGAGCCAGTTTAGTGCATCATTGGAATTATGAATGTGGTTCACGCACACATTGGTCAGCTATAGTATGAGGGAAGGAGCAACAAAAGCCTTGTAGATACAAGAATATTTTTCTATTCTACCATCTGCTAAACAAACAACACAATCATGGCTTCTTGGAAGAGCTACCTTTGCAAGATGAGAGTGGAACTACATGGATTGGCCTATCCGAGACCCCTCTGTAATGGAGTCAACAAAGAGCAAGCTCTTCAAGCATTCCAACTTGTGTAGTAAAAATCATTGTTTACCTACCAATTACTATGTTTGTGGAACTTTTTAGCTTATTTCAGGTGAAGGTAGCGAGAACCATGCTTGTCTACAAAGATTTGGACACATTCCTCTTAGCAAGACTTCTTGAGATGAGGGATGATCGAGTAAAGTTTTTAAGGATATACATTGTAACATTGCACTGGAGACAGTAGTTACAAAGTACATGATTGCAACTCAAACTTTTATCTTATCCTTTTGGTATAATAGGTCCTATTACATCAATGGAGAGTTGGTACCAATGGATCAGGAAGCTGCAAGTGCAATGGATGACAAAGTCATAGACATTGAAGTGATTGATGAAGCTTCAACACTGATGACAATTATTTCTATACGAGGAAAATGTAATTTACAACAGCTACGGAAGGATATTGTCGAAGAATCCTTGCAAGACACGTCGGCACACTTTAATTTCATTCACAATGGAAGAAAGGTCCTCCTTAGAAGGGAGCGACCAATACAATGTAAAGAATTGAGTAACACAGTCAAGATCATTCCTACCCACTCCAATGTACTCTTCTGACATAATTACTCAAGTCTATCTTGTTAATGACACTCCTACTTGACATTACAAATTTGAATGTACTCTTTTAACATAATTAATCAAGAGCCTTTTGTTCGATGCAGTACTTTCAAAAAACAATACAATGTATACTATTTTCCAAGACATTAATTGAGTGAGAATAAAACAGTTGAAAACATTACATTACAAAAAAGGATTTCTCATTACATAATCTTGTACAAAGTCTTTTGATTTGTACAATTCATCTAAATATGGAATCAATTGTTCTTCCACAAGTAAACATCATCTGCATTACCTTCAAAAGGAAAGGGTGATATCCATGTTCCCATGGGATTGTACATAGCCTTCTCAGGGGTATCATCCATGTTCCCATGGGATTGTACATAGCCTTCTCAGGGGTATCTCAGGGGTATCATCAATTAATAATGTATTTGTGGGATTATATGGGTGTTGGATATCCACATAGCACTCATAATAAGTAAGGACACCCCAGGTTTGTTGGGATGAAAAACACATAGGTCAATGTAACAGTGCCTTTGGTCATATACGAAATACAATTTTGTTTTCTCAATCTTAGATTCTCTCAAAACTAGCATGACAAGAGGCCTAAAATTATGTGTCGTCATTGAGGACCATATGGCCAATCTAAAGTGCTTAGTTACAAAGTTGATAAATTGATACAGTTTGGGCCTTAGCAGCATGACATGCATTTCTCCGACTCTGTAATTCCCTGTAGCACTTGGTCCAAAGCTCTTGGGCTGTCTTTTGAGCAACAATCCATTAACTTCCAAGATAATAAGCCTCCTCGGTGTCTGGAACCATTATTGACATGATTCTAATCAGTTTGAATATGATTGAAGCTTATAATCATTGTTAAGGGATTAAAAAAGCTAATAGAAATAATTCTTAAAATTGAGTTGGTTACATTATATCAGGTAAATTAGGCTTGGGATCTTCATCACACTTGCGATCCTCACTAGCCTTGGTATCCTCATCAGACTTAGGTTCTTCATTGTTTGCCTCCCTACTAGGTCCCAGCTCAGCCTCTGTAGTTTGCTTCTCATCTGTTTTCTCTTCAGGCTTTAGCTTTGCCTCTTTTAGCTTGCTCTACCTCATCAGCCTTGGAATGTTCAATGTTAACCTCCACATTGGACCTTGGCTCTACCTCTATGTGCTCAGAGGGCTTTGCCTCGTTCCCCTACAGCCTGAAGGAGCACCTCGACGTCTGCAGGATCGGGGAATTTCGGTTAGTTCTCCTCAGACATCTCTGTGCTATTCTTTAGTATTAATCGTATCATGGTCACTCTGTATTAATCATATCATGGTCACTCTGAACCGCTCCACATAGTTACTATCATAATTCTATAATGCGGTCTGAAAAAACAAAATTCACAATGTCAGACCGCAAATCTAGCTAAATCAATGTCAACCCAATGATTCTTCCACTTACCTTGGACATGAAGGGATTTATGGAGAAGAGACTCTGGAGAATATATTCTGCATGTATCATCGATTTCCATCCACAGGAGTGTGAGTCTCCTTGCTTGGGCACTTGAGCAGGCTTGACGTTTGATTTGTACAGTTCATTGTCTCCATATAGGGAACCAAGAACATGAAGAAGACTTTTTATACACCTGCATAATAAATAAGCTTTCACAAAGATACATTGCCAACTTCAAGGAGCCATAGATACTAGACAAAGGTGCTTTGAATGTTTACTTACAGGCCTAACTTAGGATGTGATCTTGGTACTGAATTAAGAGTCCACATGATTCTTTTATCCACTTCTATAATGACAAGGCTCCAATGGTTCCTGCAAAAGTAGAAATATCTAAAACTAAGGCATCGAGGCTATCTATTAGATGTATATAACTAACAAGATAGAGGAGTAACATACCCTGATTCGTATGGAAAATTTAATACGGTAACCTCCAAATAGGTAAACTACTTTTGAATCTCTTTGCTGGGAAGTACTCCTTCATAGTAGTGGTGCCAGCTGAGAGTTGAGAATAAACACCTCAGAGTGGGAAGTACTCCTTCATAGTAGTGGTGCCAACTGAGAGTTGAGAATAAACACCTCAGAGTGGCTCTCACGTGGAAGCTGGCACTTTATTAAACTGCAAAAACAAGGGTAACTCATTGAGGAAAAAGGGAAGAACTAAAGACGGAACTACCATATCATCAGAAAATGCAATTCGGATACCTACTTTAAATAGACGTATAGGATAGTATCTGTGATTTGTGATGTCCAGTCCATCAAAGTTTTGACATCCACGATGTCAAGGGAGAGTTGTTGCTTACCATCTTCCATATTTCATGAAGACAAAAATGCCCCTCTGCAAGCTCCTTAGTATCTCCAGGTTGACTAACTCCAACTCTTCTGTTTCTTTGATGTACTATTCGTGGAGATTCTTTGGGTCCAATTTTACTTGTTGATCCTTGTCTTTCTGCTCTTCCTCCCCCCTGGTGTCTTGTTCTATCTTGGCTCTTGTGTTAATATCATGTGTAATATCTACAATTTTTATTTTATCCTCCTGAGAGGAGCTCTTGCTGGTGGAATCATGAGGAT